>NW_003852398.1:47860954-47882125 GCF_000181295.1 Otolemur garnettii
CTCTTGGGTCTCCTCTCGCTGTCTCTGCAGGCAAGCGGGGGAGAGTGGACTGGAAATTCAAAATGGCAGTGTGAATGCCAGTTCCACTTTTCTGCCTGGGGGAGAGTGTTCGGAGTCTCAGCAGGGTCCCTCCAGGGTAGTAGACCTCCCTGTCAGCAGCTCTCACTTGTGGAGTGAGAGAATAGGTCCTCAGATTATTTATTGCCCGTAGGCGACTCAGAGGAGCGGTTGAAGGGGAAACAAAGGAAAAACACACCTTTCTTTGGGGAGGGGACAGACACTTTTCCTTTGGGTGTATTGTGTACCTATAGATTGCCTTCTAGGAGTCACAGCTTGCCTCAGCAGAAGGGTCCTGCCGGTATCACTCTTCTATCTGGACTGGGCTCCCAGTCTTCAACTTTGTTGGGTGTTTTCTGTACTTTATCTTTTCCTCTGGATGGAGCTTCTGTCGGAGATTGGTACCTGTTGGCCATCTTGACTCCCTCCCATAAGACATATTTTAAAGAGGAAAAATGATTGATGTAGTAGGTATGAATCTCAGTGAATAAATTCAGGAGTACCAGAACTAGAATTTTATTCTTCTACAGTAAAATTTACCTTCTATTTAGAAGGTCTATTCTCCCCAGATGGCAAGAAGTTTTTCTCTTCCAAGTTGAAGACTTTGACTCTTGCCCTAAAGTTGTGTCTAAGGTTCAGAAGGTGAGCACCATGCCAAGTTTTTGGAAGAGAGGCCTCTGGCCCTTGTTCGCAGTTTACACAGGGAGGCATGGCTAGGACATCCCTTGATTGCACCACCTAACCCTGTCTCCTACTTCTAAATAAGCATCATAATCATTTTCCTGATTTTCTGCTAACTTAGGACATGGGAACCTATAGGAACTTACAAGCCATCCATATCCTGTAAGTCTGGACTTTGTGTAAACATTCTCTGTCCTCAGTCACATAGATTCCCAAGGGTTCTACCTTCAGGTCCCAGGATACCTTTGGGGTCTAATTGCTCCAATTGTTCCTTTTCATTTACAGTTTTTACACCTACCCCCAGGACTCTGCCCAAGAGGCAGGGCTTGTTCCTCTCTATAGAATTTATCAAGCTCCTTTCTCCCAGCAGCTTCCCTGTGTGTCTACCCACTCACACCTCACCCCAGGTGTGCGCACGCACACACACACACACACACACACTCTTAGTGGGGAGTCCAGAACTGCCTAGAGGCTTGAATGGGAGAAAGGATGAGGAAAGGAATAAGGGGAAATTAGCACAAATTTTAAAAATATTGTTTGCCTTATTGCTTTGACAATTGCAGATTAGACTAACATAATACATGTATTACATGCTACTTACCCCCAAAACGCTCATAAAAACAGTAGATAAGTCTTCTAAGTCCCACAAAAAAATATATTTCAAGACATTTATCCTAACTCTTTCCTTCCTTCCTGAGCAGGGGTGTGGCCATCCTCCTGAGCCATCCCCCTGAGTCAGCTTCTCTATTTGCAGGTCCCCCTAATCAAGGAGACTCATTACCTAGGACATCTGCACACACAAACCCCAATAGGGCTGAGATGAGCAGAGCGGCTTACCTTGGCAAATACTCAAAATAATGGCTTTTGATTCTCAAATGTCTATAAGATAATTCTCATTAACATCTCTGTTTAAGGAGAATCTGGTCCAATGACCATTTTTGCCCACATAGATATAGTGGTTCCCAATTCTCTGCATCATAATATTGATTGCCACATACTAGTATTAAACATGTGTCTGTCTGTGCATGGGAAGGGACAGCATGTGCTGCTCCCCAAGTGGATATTAAGCTCCTATTGGAGCCGCTGTGTCACCAGTGCCACACGCAGGGAACAGCCAGGACGAGGATTGAAAGTACAAGCTTGCAAGAGGTGAGGTTTATCAGAGGTGCAGAAGAGCCCAGAGTAACCTCCGCAGTGGCTATTTACTGAGATGATTCACAACAGGTGGGGAGAGCTCTATGTTCAAGGACTACGTGCTTAAGGATCACTACATGCTCTTTCCCCCATAGGCTCGACTCACATACTAAAGCACCACAAATGTTCAAGATCCAACACCTGCTTGCTAACTGGTGACTGATCTCATCTCATTCCTAGAACACTGAGTTACTTGAGGGCTTGTCCCCCAGCTGTAAAACATCTCTAGGCTTGCACCAGGAGACTATCCTGCTCTCAGTGTTTCCCTCACGAACCAGTGACTATTCTTACAAGCATGGTGTTCATTCTTCTACAGGCTCCCAAGGCTTGGGCCCTGTTTTATATTCCCTTGTTTGTCCTGTTATTCATTATGTGTCCACAATGTGATGCTCTGATTATAGAAAGTGCCTCAAGAAATACTCATGAAAGAAAATGGAGCCATGGAAATCATATACTATTAAGCCTAAAGAAGATCTTGGAAATCCATCTAGCCTTTTCTGAAACCTTCAGATGGGTCACACCTAAGCCAACTCAAATAAATCAAAATGCCTTCTACTTTATTAAACCTTGAACGAAAGTTTCTAAATCTTTTTTTATAAAATAGCATTATGTGACATTCAAGAACTCTATGAAAATTTCATCACCACACCCAACATGAGTACATCAGAGGGAAGCACATGCCACCCCAGGGTCTAAGTTGTGGTCTGGATGGGACCGTTCTGTGGGTTGCTGGACTTGGAAATTCAACAGCACCATTTACCCTCCATGGATTCTTAGAGGGGCTGACTGCAACATGTCTCAGCCCACTTCTACCTCCAAAATTCTTTAATTCTCATTACGTGTTGGGATATGAATGTGAGAGGCTACCATGGTATTTCTATTTCTTCCCTTGATTTACTGCTTTAAACAGGTAGGATATAAAGGTTTCTCTTATTTTCCTGGGAGGACTTGAAGATTAACAGCTTCACCTGCCACCTCAGGAAGGCAGAATTAGATTTTTGGCTGCTTTGGAATCCAGGGTCTATTTTCAAAAGACCACAAAGATCTGTTTTCAAAGAGCAAGGGAAAAGGTGTTCACAAGAGAAGGAGGACCTCTAATGAATACTCCAGACCATGAAGAAATCGGGGTTGAGGAGGAAGGGGCAGGGGAAAGGTCAGTGAAGGAGCCTCTAAATTCATCCTAAGGAAGTTGCCCAAGAACCAAAAGAAACTATGAGTTCAGAGAAGTTGGTGGAAGCTGGGTCAACCCATCAACTGCCATGGCTTCAACTGAGCACAGACCTCCCCAATTTGTGCCAGCACCCACTCTCCTGACCTCCTATTTTGTCCCAAGGATGACTCCACTTTGTCTGCAGCCAGCAGTTATGACCAAGTACCCAGTGGACTGATGCTCTAAGTGCTATGTTTTGTTTAGTCACAGCCTAAGCATCTCAAGTGGACAGCCCATGCACAGTGTACCAGGACACCCACAACACAAGAAAGCAGAGGGTCAGGACATCTAGTAGGTGGGAGGTAAAGAAACTGAGGTCACCTGGCCCAGGCACTGAGGCAGTCAGTAAAACCCCAAAGGGGAGAATCCAGGTTGTGTGAGCCCAAAACATGTGCAATTTGGGCCCCTCCTTAAGAAATGAGCACAACAGTATACATACAAAATTAGGTAAGAATGGAAATACCAGACCAGGTGTGGTGGCTCTCACCTATAATCCTAGCACTTCAGGGAGGCCAGAAGTCTGAGACCACCCTGATCAAGAGCAATGCCCTGTCTCTGCAAAAAAGAAAAAAGTTAGTGAGTCATGGTAGTGCACTACAGTCTCATCTCTTTGGGAGACAGAGATAGGACGATCACTTGAGCCCAAGAGTTCAGGTTGCAGTGGGCTATGATGATATCACTACACTCTAGCCCAGGCAAAAGAGACATTATCTCAAAAAAGAAGAAAAAAAGGAAAAGAAAAAAGAATTAAAATACTAAGCATGAGATAAGAAGCCCTTAAAACTTGCAAATTTTTAGAAGCTAAGAAAGACCACAAAGGTCAGTGTCAAAAATGTTTTGTTAACTGCCTGACATGACTCTATCATACTTATTTCCTATGTATATTGACTGTATGATATTTGATCACCTCTTCTTATGTCACAACATTTTCTATAGATAAATAGAAAATTTATCCTCTAGTGTGGGGATCAGAACTATTTTGACAATTGCAATGTATAAAACATGACCACACATGAACATCATTGTTGTTTTGTTATACTGTTATACTGTTAAACTGTTGTTTTGTTATACTGCCATAGGTTTATGCCTTCACATACAGAATTTCTGATATGGTCTATTTTGTATAATTCCCAAGATAAAGAAAAAGACTATATATGTGTTATGTTTATAACTGCATTACTGTATCATAAAAAATATTTCTAGGAGTTGGGAATTTCTATCCTAAGTAGACATCCATGGGAACCTAATCTTCCACTTAAAACTTTACACATTAGATAGACCCAAAAAAACTGAAAGCAGGGACTCAAAGAGATGTTTGTAGACCATGTCCATAGCAGCGTTATTCACAACAGCCAGGAGGAAGAAGCAACCGGGGGGTCCATGAGCATTTGAACAGACAAACAAAATGTGGGACGCATGTAATGTGAAATTGTTCAGCCTGAAAAAGGAAGGAAATTCTGACACAGGAGATAACATGGGTGAACTTTGACAACATTACACCCAGTGAAAGATGCCAGCCGGTCACAAAAGAACAAAAATTGTGTGATTCCATTTGTGTGAGGTTCCTGGAGAAATCAAATTCATAGAGACGAATGTGTAAGGGTGGTTTCCAGGCACAGGGAGTGAGGGGAACAGAGAATTATTAAGTGTGTCAGTTTCACATGAAGAGAAGAGTTCTGTCCATGTGTAGTGGTCAGGGTCGCACAACAATATGAACATAATTAATGCCACTGAAGTGTACATTTAAAAATGAATCAGATGGTAAACTTCATGTTATGTCAATTTTCCACACTTTTTAAAAAATAAAAAATATTATATGGTAGATACTTGAAAGAATTCTCTGAAGTCACGTCTGGCTCTGTACATTTCAAACCAGGTTCTCCTCTGCTGCTCAGATACTCCAGTCTTGGATGCTGTAGGACATTTTTTTTTTTTTGAGACAGAGCCTCAAGCTATCCCCCTGGGTAGAATGCCGTGACATCACGCTCACAGCAACCTCCAGCTCCTGGGCTCAAGCGAGTCTCCTGCCTCAGCCTCCCAAGTAGCTGGGACCACAGGTGCCCGCCACAACGCCCAGCTATTTTGTGGTTGCAGCCGTCATTGTTGTTTTGGCGAGCCCGGGCTGGATTCGAACCCGCCACCCCAGGTGTATATGGCTGGCACCCTAGCCACTCAAGCCACAGGCACCAAGCCAGGACAGTGTTCTTAACAACATGTGACCTCTGGACCCGCAGCTTCATGTCATGATGCCACTGTGGACAGCAGGAATAGTCCTCCAAGCGATTCCTACACTACGTGGCTGGGAACAAGTGAACTACCCATGGACGTGATTGTGATCCTCATAACCATATACCACTAAATGCAAACTAAAGGCATCCTTAGCTCCCATTCCCCTTATTTAGGTCCTGGAGATGGCTACAGTAGTGTCACCACCATGCTGTTTGTTGGCCTGGAAAGGAACCATAAGCTGAACTAATGGTGGTGAAAAATGTATTAATTACGCAAATTTTACAAAACCAGAAGGACGTGTGAACATGTGTGCAGCACAGCTCCTGGGGTGGTGGAAGGGGCTGCACAAATGAGGGGCCCTGGAAAATGAGCTTCCCTGGCTTCTCTGAAGGCCCATTTCACTGTAAAATCCTTCTGTTTCAGGACCATTCCCAGTTGCATTGTTCTCACATGATATGTGAACTGCCGGGTCAAAATCCTTTGTACAATAATCCTTTTGGACAGACACTTTATATCACATTTTATATTCTCTCCCAACATTCCTAGTCTTTTTAACTTATCTTTGCAGCTATCATTTTTCAAATCGTTTATTATAGTTCTTGCATCTGCATGATCTATTACAGATTGTGGACCACTCAAAAACAAGAAATATTTCTGCCCTGAAACTCAGTGGCAACTACATGCCTGATAAAGGTATTCAGACAAGGTTAATACATTTGTGTGTGTGAGCATGCACATGTGTGCACAGTGGGAAATCCATTCTCAAAGCTTACAAAGTTATCCAAATTCATCTTCAGTTGTGGAATCCAGCATCAGGCACAGAATTCTGCTCAGGGTTTATAAATTTTGCTTTATTTTATTTTTGTATTTACTATACAACATGTATATCTGTACTGGTTAGAAATTGAGTTCCACTTTGAGTAGCAGAGACCTGAGGAAAGAGTGGCTTAACTAAGACAGATTTCTTTCTTTCTTTTGTAATAAGTCCTAAGGAAAGCACTCTGGGGCTGGCATGGGAGCTCCCAGCTGTCTCAAGGAACTCAGCCTCCTTTGATCTCTCTGTTCTGACCGTGCTGGTCCTTATCCCCACACTCACAAGATGGTTGCTGGAGCACCAGCCCTTTGTAGATCATCACATCTGCATTTCTAGAAGCAATGGGATAAAAGAGGTGAGAGGGCAAAAAATTATGCTTCTCAGGGGCCAGTCCCCTTTTGAGGAGTGCTGCTGGAAGTTCCACTAAATACCGTCTACCTATATCTTATTGGCCACCCCTCTAGTTACAAAAAGTGAGATGGGGGAAATTTTGATCTTTCGCTGGATACATGTCTACTCACAACGAGAATTGAGACTCTAATACCACAGAAAGGATGGATATTGGGTAAGCTCCCCTCGCCACTGTGCAGCCCCTCAAGCTATGCCGAGTGAACCAGGAACAGATAGCCATGCAACCCTCACCTGGATTTTCTCCCTCCCACCCCTACTTGGGAGGCAGCATCCTTCCGTTTCACGTAAAGAACCAGATGCTTATTCATACTGAGCAGTAAATGAAGAGAAATTTCAAATGCTGCCTTTCCTAAGAACTTATGTTTCAACTGGGAGCGAAGCTTTAAACTAGAGAAATAATGTCATCTTCACATATATTCAAGTATCCGTAAGTAAGATATGCATGATTGGGTTTGGGACAGAAAGGATTTCTCTTCTTTCTAAAAATCAAATCACACAAGACAATGTCCTTGTTTTGCTGCTGCTGCTGTTGCTGCTTCTTTTTTTATCATGCCTGTCTTAATTTCAGCGCAGCTCTGAGCCCTAATGGTGAACGTTACCCACCGTGAATCCTAATTTTTTTCTTTTTTCTTTGCACAGAGCTCATCATTCCCCTGATTATAACTATGTAGTGTATTTTTTTTCTCCCCCAAATGGGTGAAAATCTCTCTGATGCTAATTGGGCTTAGAGCCTGTGATTTTTATTGGACGTGTATGATTCACACAGCAGTGGAGGCATGGTGGCCAAGTGCTTTTCATTTTGTGTTGTGGTTACTCGATAACAGGCCTGCTTCGGCACACACTTTTGCAGTCTGTGAGAGTTGGCGGGTGACTTTTTATTCCAAGTCTGTCAAGTGGGCATCAAGCATAAAATGAGGCTTGGTTTCTCATGCTGCAATAAAACATATGCTTTAAAAGGGAATACAGTCACTTTTGAATTACTATTGCTTTATTTTGTGTACTGTGGGGTCTTCAGGCAAATGTTTCTGCAAAAAGTCTTTCAGAAAGGATGGTAATAACTGGCATTTGTAGAGCATGTTCTGGTTTATAAAGCCTTTTCACATTGATTTTCGGAGCCTAACTTTTATGCTCTCAGCTGCTAGCAAGCAAGGGTCTCAGTTTCACAACTATGAGATGGCCTTTGGGACACAGCTTTTGATCTCCCTTACCTCTAGAATAGCAGCCAGCCATTTTAATAATGTCCTAAATGACAGGTTTCCAGAAGCAATACCAAATGTACCATTTCATGATCTTTTTCTACCCCAAAATAATACTATTCCCTTTGAAGCAAACAGCTCCCTGCCAGGGCAAAGGCAGTAAGGGGACGAGAATTGCAGAATGGAGAGAAATATTGGAGGGCAGGGAAAATAGAGATATTTGTCACCGTAATTTATCCTTTCTTCTGCTCTCATTCTGTGGGTAGCCTGACTAAGACACCACTCTAGACCAACAAATGTACTTATGTTTCTTTGGGCCATTAGCAAATCAATCATTGAACCTCAGAGTTGACCAAAGACATAAGAGTTTTGAGACCAACCAGCCAGATCTGTTCTAGTTGCCTTACAAGGGGACCAATTTAATCCTTCAGAAGAAGTAGAAGGATCAAGAGCTCAGGTTCCCAGGGACAACAGGCAGCCAAAGTCACAGATAACAGGACCTTGTAGCAGCCCACAGCCCATTTCCCATTCTATCTTCTGAACATTCAATCACTCAGGCTAGAAAAATGCTCAGGCATCTCCCATCTAAAAGAAGGAAGGAAGGAAGGGAAGAAGGGAAGGGAAGAAGGGAGGGAGGGAGGGGAAGGGGAAAAGAAAGAGGAAGGGAAGGGAAGGGCAGAGAAGGGATCCCGTAGATTCCAAGCACTCAGCCCTCACTTGAACTAACGCTCAACAGCTTTCAACACTTTTCATCCAAAGCTGTCCTCCCAGGGCTTCACACTGGGTTGTCACTGCTTCCTCACCTCTCACCCAATCCTTACCCACTGAACCCTGCTCCATTCCTATCTCTGCTCCCTGCTGGCTCTCATCCCAATCTCTATTTACTTCCTGTTGACAAACCCAATGACCAATTTTCAGCACTGCACACCATTGGGCATGTTGAGACTTTTCACTTTTTTGGCTGCTGGAACACTGGACTCTCCCAGCTCCCGCTCCTCCCTCTGGCTTGTTCTGACACCGGCCCCAGCTCTCCTTCTGCTTCCCATCCTGGTTCCTGCACTTCTTTCTCTCCACAGTTCCCTGGGTCAGCTCATCCTTTCCCTCATTTTCAACTACTGCCTTTGTGCTGACGCTCCCTTAATCTGTTTCTCTTGCACAGATTTTTCTCCCAGCTTCATACTCAGATATTATTTTTCTAAATAAATATTTCCATTGAGTTGTCCTAAAACAAGCCATGTAGTCTTCCTTCAGACTATCTTCCTTCCTTACCCTCTCTTCATTTGATGGGTCATCCACTCACCCAAGCTACAAAGACCCTCCCAATTCTTCATCAACCTACCTTTAATCTCCCATGTATCTTGATCCATCTCTACTCCTTATCCCTGCTGTTATGACTTAACTCTGCCACCTCCTGCCTGAACTACTGCAGCATCCCCGAACTGAGTTCCATTCTTGCATATATTCCCACCAGGGTGGTTCATCTGAGATGAAAATCTATGCAACAGGATAACATGCACAACCCTCATTGTGGCACAGAGATTCTCGGTGCTTTGATCCCAACTTCCCTCTCCAATCTCATGATTCCATTCTGTTATGTCCTTTAGACTCCACCAAAATAGAGCTGCTGGCAGCAACCAGGACTTACTATTGTGGTCTTCATCTACATCTCTTCAGTCTTCCCACCCCTCCTCCTTTCCCCTGTCCTTCATCTAGGTAAATAGTACTCTGGCTTTAAAACTGATCAGGGACAATCTCTTTCTGGAAGCCATCCCAGACACCCAAGGGTGACTTAGTGGTCTTTTCTTGGTGCCTCACAATACTCCATTCTTATTTCTACCCCAGAACTTGACTGCTTTTAAAAACTGTTTATCTATAGGTGGATTCACTATGAAACTAATGAAGCTTTAGGGATTTCATAGACTCTAAAGTTTCATTAGATCGCTTTAGGGCCCCTTCCAAAATATAGGGTACCCCCAAGATCACCATACACAGGAAATATTGACAAACTCATATTTTATATTTTTATATTGATACATCAACACGGAGAAATATTTTGTAAAATTTTGTAATAAATATTTTGTAAATAAAGATACATTTAGCTTCAATTGCCGATTTTCCCTATGTATGTATAAATGTATGAAAACCTTTAGGGCACTTCCAAGGCCCTTACTTAAATACGTATTAATAATTTTTCATTCTTTTTCTTAAGCAGAGCCCCAATTTCCTTTTTACATATACATGTGTTTATTTGGTCTCCACTTTTTGCCTTCACAAAATTAAAAAGGCTTAAATTTTAATAACAATAACAATGTTTAAGAAAAGGACTAAAAATAAGAACTCATAAAGAATGAACAAAGATAAATACATTCAGAGACGAAATCAGACAATTGCTGCAACAAAATATTGAGTAATAATAATAATGCAAAAAAAGTAACATTCACACTGTCAATTAAGACTATGTCTATTATAGAATGCTTTGACTATGAGGTTCAGTATGGAGTCATCAGTTAACTTCTTATTTTTTACCCCAAAGTCTCAAAAAATAGACAACTAATATTTATAAGTAAAAATAAAAGATAATTTCAAAAAGAAGATCATGCCAAATCTTATAGACAATAGAAAAAGAAGAAACACTTCAAAATCATTCTACTTCATCTGCATACACCTGATATTAAAATTGGAAAAAATATATTATTATAAAGGGAAGTTACAAACATATTTCTCTTATAAATGAGGATGCAATATCCTAAACAACATATTAACAAATTGAATTAAAAATTAATGTTTAAGTAGTGTTCTTTTGTCAAAATTAAATCCAATTTATGTGAGAATTAGTCACTATTTTCTTTTCTTTTCTCTCACTTCCTCCCTCCTTCTCTGTCTGCTCTCCCTGTTCCCCATGTCCCACCATGTCATTAACTGTCATTAACTGTCCTCATGTCAAAGTTGAATACATAGGATTCTTACTTCTCCATTCCTGTGTTGCTTCACTAAGAATAATGTGTTCTACCTCCATCCATCCAGGTTAATACAAATGCCATAAAATTTCCATTTTTTTAATGACTGAATAATATTCTATGGTATATATATACCACAGCTTGCCAATCCATTCCTGTGTTGAAGGGCATTCTGTTTCCACATTTTAGCAATTGTAAATTGATCTGTGATAAACAGTCTAGTATAAGTGTCTTTATAATAAAAGGTTTTTTTTTCCTTCTGGATAGATGCCTAGTAATGAGATTGCAGGATCAAATGGGAGGTCTAGGTTGAGTTCTTTGAGGGTTCTCCATACTTCCTTCCAAAAAGGTTGTATTAGTTTGCAGTACCACCAGTGTAAAAGTGCTCCTTTCTCTCTATATCCATGCCAGCATCTGCATTTTTGAGATTTTGTGATATGGACCATTCTCGCTGGGGTTAGATGATATCTCAAGATGGTTTTAATTTGCATTTCTCTAATAATTAGGGATGATGAGCATTTTTTCATGTGTTTGCTAGCCATTCAACTGTCTTCTTTAGAGAAGGTTCTGTTCATCTCTCTTCCCCACTGATGTATGAGATTGTTGGGGGGGGTTTTGTGCATTAATTTAAGAGTGAAACAGGACCCACAACTTTTTCCACTCTCAAAAATTGATTTAAGATGGATAAAGGACTTAAATTTAAGGCACGAAATGATAAAAATCCTCAAAGAAAGAATAGGAAAAACACTGGAAGATATCAGCCTGGGGAAAGACTTTATGAAGACGACTGCCATGGCAATAGCTACAACAGCAGTAACAAACAAATGGGATTTAATTAAACTGAAAAGCTTCTGTATAGCCAAGGAGACAATAACCAAAGCAAATAGATGACCTACCCAATGGGAAAGAATATTTGCATATTTTGAATCAGACAAAAGCTTAAAAACTAGGATCTATACAGAGCCCTAATTTTGTATAAGATTCAGCTCTCACAAAATCTAGATCTGTCCCTTTTGGGGTCCACTTACCTTCTAGCCAGTGAACTCTATGTAAGCAGAGCCTAAGTCTTGCTTATTTTTGTGTCAACTATGCATATTAAGCACTTAACACTTGGTTGTTGAATGAAGGAATGGCCCAGCAAAATCCAATGCAAGATTGGGAAGGAAAGAGAAAGCCAACAATGGGTGCAGGTCAGGGCAGGTTGGAGGAGAAGGCCAGACAGAGGAGTGACCTGGTTCACTGAGAGGAACATTGTTAAGGACACCAGGGTCAAAGCAAAGTGGTGAATCAGACCTCAGATGAAGAGCAGGGATCAGAAGCCAGGCAAATAAACACAGACCTGGAATGTGCAAATACTGGTGGGCAGAGCAGAGGAGAAGGTCCAAGTCCAGAGCCATGGCCAGGAAACAGAGGAGCAAGAGAAAGGTGGCAGGAAGACAGAAACAGGCCAGCAACAACAACAAGCTCAACAAGCTCTACCCGCATGGTGCCTCCATAGCTCTTCAGCCACAGAAACAATCCTGGAAGGACAGCTGGGGTTTGGTGGATAGCGACAGGAATTCAGAGCACCCAGCCCAGTGATGGGGCACGGAGGAGACAAAGGCTTCTGACTGCCAATGTCATTCCCACTTGTACTGGTATCCAGGGGGATGTCTCTTGCCAAACCCAAGCACCTACTGAAAATTAAATGAAGAAAATGCTGCTGAGTTCACAAAGCCCTCTTTAAAAAAAAAAAAGAAAGAAAGAAAAGAAATAAAAAATCTGTATCCATTCTGTTTTGAGGTATTCCTTTAAAGATTTGCTTTCAGTAATGTGACAATAAATGGTTATGCTGTAGTATGAAATCAAGACAGCAGTATGTAAAGGAGGCAAAAATTGTTTCATTAAAATGCATGGAGGGAGACACGATGGATTATAGTATAGATCATGCTAGAGATGAGCAGATTACTGAGCGCCAGGCACACGAGGGAGGCAGATTAATGAAAAATAAATAAAGGGGCTTCAGAAAAACAGCATGAAGCTGAGCACTGGACTGCTGCGTATCACAGAATATACGCCCAAAGGTGTGTGGAAAATCGTTTCTTTTCATTTGCAATGTTGATCTGAAAGTTGATGTTATTCGCTTCTTTCTCTAGTTTCCATTGTATGTGTTAATCTTTGAGATAATTAAAGATAATTTTTAAAAATAGGAGACATCAACATGGTGGAACGTCTAGCAGGCGTCCTCAAACTATGGCCCACGGGCCACATGGAGCCCGCCAAGGACATTTATCCGGGCTGCCAGGTGTTTTTGCCGCCCCTGCCTCTCTTTAGCAGCCAACTTTTCCCGGGGCCCACAGTCTGGCCCTCCAATGGTCTGAGGGACAGTGAACTGACCCCCTGTTTAAAAAGTTAGAGGACCCCTGGTCCAGATTGCTCACCCTAGAAAAACATCCAGGGCCTGGGGCAGTGTCCTAAATGGTAAAATGGACACTCATTGAAATTTATAAATAGAAAGATTGACGCTTCTTGTCATTACTTTACAGCGTGTTGTGCCTGAAAATCTCTGTGGATGTAACTTTAAAAGAGAGGTCACTGAAAGCCTAGGGAGTAGAGCAGAATTTGGAGTCAGATGACCCTGGATTCAAGAGTCAACGCCTTATAACATTTATAGTGTGTGATTAGGACAAATCACTAAGTGCTTTTGAACTTCAATTTCTGGCAGGAAAGAAATGATATGTCTCTTAATTAACTCAGAGTTGCCAGCGCATCTCAAATGACAGAAGGAAAAAAACTGGTTTTTAAAATACCATACAAACATAAATTGTCAACTATATATATAACAAACTCCATCTGGTTTCAGCTGGGTTTGAATTTCACATAATCACTGTAACCAGAGAATAAGAAAGCACACAGCAATCACCCGAAAATCAGACCTGTCATTTAAGTATCGATACTGACAGTGAGAGACAGATAGTGACTATTTTTAAAAATGGTATTAGTTTCTGATTATTTACTTAATCATTTTCAAATTAGGCTTATAATTTCTATAATGTGTAAGGTTAAACAAGTCGCCTATTTCGAATTTAATGAGCTACATTAAAGTATTTTTAATAATTATATATACATCTGAACATTTATATGCTTAATGAGAGGCTTAAAATTTTAAGGCAAGTAAAAATAGAAATATATGTAAGAACTTTGAGAAAATGTAGAAAAACTCCAGCAACGATGGAAATACAGCTCTGTGACAACAAACGATAAGAATGAAAATGGAAATGGAGCTGCCAACTCTGGGTACGGGGAACAGCCCCTCCAGGGTTCACGGCCCTCTTTCCCTGAAGGGACGCATAGAAGAAAGTTCCTGGGAAGACCAACTACACCTGCCACTGGGGGACTTGGTCAAGGGGCCACAACGTGAAAACCATGTCCTTCCTCCACTCTCTGTTCTAACTTCCCCTCACTCTCAGCTGTCACATCTGCAGGTCTTGGTGGTTTACCCCATAGTATGACCCAAGCTTTTCTTCCTGAAGGGACTGAGCCACTGGGTAATCATACCCTAAGACAGTGTTGCCGTGGGAGTCTTTTTGTAGTTATAATGGGGCAAGGAAGTACCAAGAGGTGCTGAAGGAAATTATCTGGGTGTCGCATGTATTTCCCACTGTGCAAAAGCCACCCTACAGCCACTTGTTGATTGGGGAGAATTGGCCCTGCCAAGATGGAGACTTCTCTCTTGCTTCCTGGTTTCTAAAGACAGAGAGTCCAAACTGCCAAGAACAATGACTATCTGTAGTTCAATGGGATCCTCGCTATGTCCCTTTTGAGGACCAGAACCTCTAAAGCTACAAAACCCAGAACTGTGGAGACAGAAAGCCATGTTTCTCCAGGTGGGGATTGAGAGTGATGGTGAGTGGGGACATTCCTGCTTCCATCCCTTGGATTCGGGATCCATGTATTGTTCCTGTGGAGTATGTAGCACCATATAAGGGTCTCTGCTTTGGTGCATATAATGGATCTAGAATTATGATATCTCTTCCTTGAAAATGCCACCTCCACACCAGCACATTAGGTGGGCCTTCAGCTTCCAAACTCTGTGAAATCAATTCCTTCTAGATGGTACAATATGTGATAAGATCTTTGGATCCCAAGTCATAGGTCTACTCTTTCATTACCTTTACTGTGAAGGTGGTCCTTGGGAAGATGCTATGCTGTACAGAATTCCATGCCTGTGGATCAGGCATTCTGGAAGTCCCTGGATAGTGCTGCTGGCTGAGCTTCTGAGGGAAAGAAAGGTAAATCCCTACCAGGAACAGGTCTAATAAGTATCTGTCCTTGAGAAAACAAGCCTCTGATAGCTCCGGGATGGAAGGGGCCCGGTATAGCGGGCCTGCCCCTAACTGGATGGTTTCTTGAGAAACTGTGCATATCAGGTGTTAATGTGTGTCTCTGTTTCCAGCAATTTGGACATTCAAAAGAGATATGGCTAGGTGAGCCTTGGTTAGAAGCCCACGCCTTTGGCCCCATGTGTAGCCTGTATCTCTGCCACCATATTTATTCCACGGTGGAAGTGATAACAGCTGGATAATGGTCTGGGTAATGTTAGCTGTCTGGTTTTCCAGGCCTGTACTGCACTGGATGCTTTCTGGTGTGTATAAGTATGTGTTATAAAAGTCTTTATGCTTTAGGCCCATGCCCACATGTCCATCCACCAGTCTCCACCCCAGGCCTCCTTGCCTCCAATCTCCCACGTTTTCCTCTCATGCCCTTGACCAGCTGAACCGACCAGTCTTCTTCCACACAGAGTGTATGACCAGAGGCACCACTTGCAGCTTCCTCCATTAGAAAGATTTCCATTCATTGCTGTCTTTCAAAGCCACCCTTTCAAGTGGCTGTAATGCAGCCACTGTCCATTTTTGGCTTGCATACTCACCTGATTCATCTATAAATCAAGTTTAGGGCTTTTCCCCATAACCAGATGGAACTTTTCCATGTAGCCATAAATGTGAGTTGGCAGAGGAGTACTTGCACAATTGTGATAGGTGACAGCAGATCTGGGCTACCTGCACATGCAGCTTATTCATGCTTCCGGTTCTGCTGGGACTGAACACCAGATGCACGATTTCCACCTTAAGATATACTGCTGCCTGGTCCCTATGACCTTAGAATGCACGGTAACTGGGTACCATATAGTCAAGCATTTAATTGCTATGAAGTCATCATAATATGCCAGTGTCTTGGTTGTTTTATGCTGCTATAACAGAATACCTGAGACTGGGTAATTTATCAAGAACAAAAATGTTTTCTTACAGTTCTAGAGGCTGGGAAGCCCAGCAGTTTCCAAGATTTTTGGCACCAGGGATCAGTTTCATGGAAGAAAGTTTTTCCAAACCAGAGGATGAGGATTGGGGGTGTTCAGGGGGCTTTAAGGGAGTGCACAAGAGATAGAGCTCAGGCTGTGATACAAGCGATGGGGAGCGGCTGTAAATATAGGTGAATCTTCAGTTGTCCACTGCTCACCTTCTGCTGCGCAGCCTGGTTCCCAACAGCCCACAGTAGGTACCAGCTGGAAGGAACCACAGCTCTAGACCTCCCATGGAACCATCCTTCAGTAGGTCTTACGGTATATATGTCCATTCTATCGGCTTTTTATTTGTTCTTCTGTTGGCTGCCAGAGAAATGCATCTTCTCTACTTTTACTTCAGGCTTCTAGGAGCCCCCCATGCAGCAATTTTGCCCTGTCCTCTGCTATCCTTTCCAGGGTGTTAAATCCCATGTCCTGAGAAAGTGTCCTCGAGTCAATGAATTCTGGCTTATTCAGTCCTATGTCTGGCTGGCCCCCTAATGAAGGCCCTTCAGAATCCAAGCCCAGGGAGATTTCCCTTCATGGTGCTACAGGACAGCCAATTCTTACAGCTCCTTCAGACTATATTATCTTCCCCCTTTGTCAGGCCCAGCATGTCCCCAGCCAGGTGACATCGGGATTTAACCCAAATTGTGGGTCCAGCAGCTGGGAGAGGAGACGAAGGTGGCACCTGAGAGGCATCTCCCTTCATGGAGGAAGTGCTACTTTTACTGGGAAAGGGTGACTCACCTTAAGGGTGACTTAAGGTTTCCACAGATCCACAATTTTCAGGGACATCCACACAGTTGTGTCTATTTCATATTTCAGGGTCCCAGGTTTGCCCAGCCAAGGCCCTGAGTATAGCATCACGGATTTGCCTTCAATGGGCATTTAAATGTGTCCTGACCTCTGAAATTCCACTGCACGCTGAGCCTGATCTCCCACTACAGGAGAGTAAGGGCTCTGTGTATGCTGCTTAAGCCCAAGCCCTGTGCCCTCAGATTTAGCCTGTAGCTGTTCGTTAACCACTTCAGTTTCTCTTTAGTTGTCACTCACCCTTAAAGGCATCACTACAACCTAGTAATAACCAGCCAGTCTCACCGTTCTTGTAGGTGTTTTTCCCCAAATATCTTCAAATACTCAAATCATCACACTGGTAAAGGTGTTCCTCTCCACCTGGATACTTTCCCCTGTCATCCATCACAGGAGAAATCTTCAGCAACAGAAGCACTGCCTGTGCCGGGGACTATCCATGACCCACACCCCACTCAGATTGGGATTCTTCTTGCCAACCAGCCAGTAAGTGAGCCGGTCCCCAATTCCTACCTTACGGACTATTCTTGGACCATTTCTGGTATTATCTGTGTCAATTCAGGTCCTTCAAGAAGAGACACCAACACAAGATTAGATGTGCAAGAAATTTATTGAGGGACATGGATATGGAGAGACAGAGCAGGAATAGGCAGAGGGAAACTTCACATGGCAATACACGTCTGACCCAGGGCAGAGGATCAGGTGGTAAGAGCCTCAGGCTGTGGTGCAGCTCTGAGAAAGCCCCAGCCAGGACAATGTGGAGATCCCAAGCAGGGGTTGCCTGTGAGAGGAGTCAAGTGCCCACCTGGCTCCAGTACCTCCACTGGCTGGAGCAGCCCAGGGAAAGCTTGCCCTCAGCATGAGCACCAGGGTGGATCTGAAGGCAGAGCAGAGCCAACTCAGGTCCAAAGCAAGTCCCTTGGGAGGAGATCTGAGCAGGCTCCTCCATAGCACCACACACATGTGACTAAGCACACATATAATGATACATTTGAGTGGGGGACTCAGCTATGAAATTCATATTAATGAGGACAGGAACTAATCATTCCCTGATACCCTAACCACCACCTTGCTATGATTCTCATCATGTTTAATACAGGGCTAGATAAATAAAATCTGCAAATATTTTATTAATAAAAATTAAAATTAAAAATCATGATTTGTCAGAATGCATACATTATACCAGGTTATAGCTATTAAGAGACTACAGGCTGGGTATAGTGGCTCATGCCTGTAATCCTAGCATTCTGGGAGGCTGAGGCAAGGAGCTTGAGTTCAGGAGTTCAAGACCAGCCTGAGTAAGAGTGAGATTTCTATCTCTACTAAAAGTAGGAAAAAAAAATATCTAACCAGACATTGTGGAGGGCAACTATAGTCCTAGTTACTTGGGAGCCTGAGGCAAGAGGACCACTTGAGCCCAAGAGTTTGAGGTTGCTGTGAGTTATGATGCCATGGCACTCTACCTAGGGTGAGAGAGTGAGACTCTGTCTCAACAGCCAAAAAAAAAAAAAAAAGTCTATGGGAACAACTATAGTGATAGCTGCCTTTTTCCCACAAAAGAATGAAAATAAATGTACAGGAACCACTTCAATCAAATATCAGAGGATCTCCGATATGTCTGTTTTTCCTCACTTTTTCAGATGTTATTTACTGTTCCTGTGTTAGATGTATATTGTATTTTTTCCCAAGGTACATATTGTGAGAAGGGCATAAAATAGCAATTCTCTAAAGATACAAGCACGTACAGCTTTATCCTGCCTTTTAACTTTCTCCAAGATATTTTCTTTCCCATTTAATAACTTCTTTTTTCTGCACTTAAAAGAACGTTAAAGCAGTTAAAATATGGTTCTGGGCAAGGTTAATTATAGGTGTGATGTGAACATTACGCCTACAGAGCAGTAGGTGATGAGATCGGATGAGTTATCCATATTATCTGATCTATACAGGCAGACACTCTGGCTAATTCAAGCTTCAAAGAATTTAGGTGTTGTTCTTAAGTGAAAATCTGGATTAGGAGCCCTTTATCATGGGTAATAAACCAGATGATCTACCTCGTTTGTGTTGCTTTTACCTAGTCCGTATTGATCTCCACTTTTTTCTAAGTCCTTGAGAACTTAATACCCATATCTTTCATTCAATATACACTTATGTGTACTAATAATGATTTATAATAGCAATACTACCTTTTAGTACCATCTTATAAGTCCCAGAGACTGTACTAAGACTTGAATAGCAAAAAATTAAGAGGGACCCTGAACTTGAGTAACTCACAGTCTAAATGGTAAGACATACGTGTAAACACTTAATTAAGGAATGTTATGGAGATGTACAATGGACACATGAATGAACACTCTACTATACGGTCTTTCTGTTGAATGGTATTATTGTCAGATCTTTGGAAAGAAACCCCACTCTCTTCCAGAACCTGTGTTAAACACAGTATCTACAATGGGTTGAACATACACAGTAGGCATCATTATACACTTTTCTTCTTTAGTCATTTTACCAATATTGTCAGGGTAATCTTTGTCCACCACCTCTATCAGTAATATCTCTAATGATGGAGATAAAGAACCAAGAGATAATACATTTATTTCTTGGAGATTAAAAAAAGAAAAAAAGAGGATTTAGTATGATTCTATGCAAAATAGGATGGAAGTGTCCTGGGGCTCAAAACAGAATGCTCCCAGGAGAGTCAGCCCTCTCCTCTTCCAAATACTGGTTTATCCATTCATTTTGAAAAATACTGACTGAGTGCATGTGCCCTGCACGGTGCTAGGCACTGAGGACACAGCCTGACAAAGATCCCTGCCCTCAGCGGGATCCTACTCTGGTAGGGCAGATAGGTGATAAACAAATAAACATGTACTATGTCAGATAGCAACAGTTAGTGCAGATAAAATTAAAACAGAAAGGCAGAAAGTGCTGGGGGTAGGAAGACTGGACTCTTAACTAGGTTGGTCAGGGAAGACTCCCCAGAAAGGTGTCAAGTGACAAAGACTTAACCAAAGGAACGGGCTATACAAATATCTCAGACAAGAGTATTCCAGGCAGAGGGGAAAAAAAAGAGAGAGGGAGAGAGCAATAAATGTCCCAAGGAGGGGCTGTACCTGGGGTGTTGGGAAAACAGTGACCTGGTCCATGTGGCAGGAACAGAAATCAGAGGACAGTGAGATATGAAACCAGAGGAAGAAGGGGAAGCCAGGTTACGTGAGCCTCTTGTAAGGAATTTGACTTTTGCACTGAGATGAAGACACTGGAGGATTTGGAGTGGAGGAGTAACATGACCTGACTCACTTTTAGAAAGTTAACTGCAGCAACTATGTGAACAGGGAGGAACTGTAGAGGAATAGGGCAGAAACTGTAGGATGGGGAGAAGAGCAAAGCATGGGCAATTTTGCATATATATATATATATTTTTTTTTTTTTTGAGACAGAGTCACCTCAGAGTGCTGTGGCATCGTAGCTCACAGCAACCTCAAACTCTTGGGCTCGAATGATCCTCTTGACTCAGCCTTCTGAGGAGCTGGGACTATAGGTGCCCACCACAACATCTGGTTAGTTTTTCTATTTTTGGAAAAGACAGGGTCTCATTTTTGCTCAGGCAATCCACCCTCCTCGGCCTCCCAGAGTGTGAGAATCATAGGTGTGAGCCAATCCTGTACAAATTTTGAAGGGAAAACTCACTGGATATGGAATGGGAATGGAAAACAAGAGTCAATTATGACATTTTCCATGTTAGCCTGCCCAGTGAGAAGACCGGAGTTGCCATTTGCTGGCCACAGAAGTCTATAGGAGGAGCAGGCTCAGGGAGGAAGATCAGGAGCGGTGCTTCAGACCTAATATCTGATATGTCTATTAGGATACAAGTGTAGATGTCAGCTAGTCATTAGTTTGGGAAGATGATGGGGCTGGAGATATTTATTTTGGGGTCATCAGCCCATAAATGTTCTTCAGACACAGAAACAGAAGTGAATACAAGAAAGAAAAAGTCTAAGGCCTGGCCGGGTACAGTAGCTCATGCCTGTAATCCTAGCATTCTGGGAGGTGAGGCAGGTGGATCACCTGAGCTCAGGAGCTTGAGACCAGCCTGAGCAAGAGCAAGACCCCATCTCTATTAAAAATAGAAAAACTGAGGCAAGAAGATCGCTTGAGCCCAAGAGTTGGAGATTGCTATGAACTATGATGATGTCAGGGCACTTTATTCAGGGTGACAGTTTGAGACTAAGATGAAGGGAAGGGAAGGGAAGGGGAAGGGAGGGAAGGGAAGGGAAGGGAAAAGTAGGGGA
>NW_003852398.1:47882145-47886605 GCF_000181295.1 Otolemur garnettii
ATATGAAAAATGAAACACAACTATAGCCTAGGATAAGGGAGGGAAGGGAAGGGAAGGGAAAAGTAGGGGAGGGAGGGGAGGGAAGGGAAGGGGAGGGGAGGGGAGGGAAGGGAAGGGTGGGATCTAAGGCCTGAGTTCTGAAACCCATAAATGTTTCAGTGCAGTGAAGAAGAGGATGACCCAACAAAGGGAACGAGGAAGACCAGCTAGTGAAGGAGCAGAAAAACAAGGGCCCTGAGAGACAAGAGAAAAGCAGTTGCCAGAGGAGCTAACATGAGCCGTGTCACATACTGGGAATCAAGTAAGACGTGGAATGAACAGGAAACACCAATGGCTCTAGCAACATGGAGATCGAGGTGACCTTGACACGAGCAGTTTCAGTAGACCGGACATCAGTTGAAAACAGAGCTAGGAGATGCGAGGGTCCCTCAGCGAGCACGTGGACCTTCAGTATTATCTTCCGCTTGATCTTTTGATTTTCCTTTCAACCTGAGCCCATTTAGTAAGTGGGGAAGACACAAATGTACTGGCCAGACCCTAAAATTAAATATGCCTACACTAAGGGGAAAAAAAATCTCAATCTTAGTACACAAAGTATCTCTGTAAGATAATAAAATCAGTTCTGATGGAGTCAATTTCCCAAAGAGAACAGACTTCCATAGGCGATAGTCTCTATATTTTCTGAACTGAAAGTCTGAAAAAAGTTTTTTCTGAGTAGCGAACACAAAACTTTAGTTTTACATTTCTAGGTATATTAAAAATATCAGAGTTACTTAAAAATCACAAGTTCCAGAAAATCTGAGGGATATGATGTCTCTACATAGAGCTCTCCACCCTCACGGGGCTTCTATTATGCTAAGATGGATAGGCAATAAACAGGTAAGTTAAACGTATGCTGAAGGCAGAATTACCTCGGAACCTCTGTGACCATTTAACAGTTAATGCCAATCTCTAACTTAACAGCTACCATGCTGAAGTATTATACTGAGCACCGGCCTTCGTCTGGATCGACTCCAGTTACCCATCATACTGCACCATCAGAAATCTCTGATCAATTCTCTTGGAGAAATCTTGGTATAGGACATTATGATGACTTTGGACTCTTTGGGTTTAAAAATAAATCAGGAAATGTTTATTTTGTTTTATTACTATGAAATGTGTCCAAATGAAATCCTGCCTCTACCTTGAGTTGTAGCCCATCCCTTGCTCTACCCATTGCATCAAAATTCCCCACTCTGGTTTGCCTTATTGTCTTTCAAAGCGCGGGGTAGGTGGAAGGGAGCAGAGCAGCTCACCATCTGTACGATATGACGATCTCTTAAACACCATCCATCTCTCCGTGAGGTGAAACCATTACCATGCCAGTCATTTGTCTCCATTAGTCCCTTTCTCCAGTCCAACAGTCATTTTTACTTCTCTTGTCTAATCTTGTCAAATCCAATGGACTACAGAATTCCAGGAAATGTCTGGCCCAATTTCACAACCATTTGCTTATTCTACATTTCTTACAAGTTCAGTTTCCCCTTAAAAAAACTACAAGACATTGCTTTTTTTAATTATTTTTTCTTTTTTATTGCTCTAAAAAACAGCACTGCCCCAGAGGAATGCTGCTTTTCAAGATGTCCTTCTTGGCAAACGTATTATTTTCCATTTATAGTTAGAATTGTCATGTTTATTTTTCTCCTCTGTGAACTACTTTTCAGGATTTCCTTTCCTCCTCTCTATAATTAATGCCACAAACCACTGGTAAAGGACCAACGTGACCAGAGGGAAGGAGGCTGGAGGAGCCTGTTGCTCTGGAAGGAAAATATTCCATCCTAGGAGTTTATACAGTCAAACAAGAGGTTGTATCCCACATAAGAAGATAAGAAATGCATACATGAGAAAGCTTGCTTTCTTCACTGACATTCATTTAATCAACAGTTACTTCAGGGACCACTACCATAAGGCCAAGGTGGGTGGATTCCAGAGCTCAGGAGTTCAAGACCAGCCTGAACTAGAGCAAGACCACATCTCTGAAAAATAGCCAGGTATCGTGGTGGGCACCTGTAGTCACCTGTAGTTACTTGGGACGCTGAGGCAAGAGGATCACTTGAACCCAGGAGTTTGAGGTTACTGTGAGCTATGATGCCACAACACTCTACCAAGGGTGACAAAACGAGACTATCTCAAATTTAAAAAAAAAGAAAGAAAGAACAGCTACCATGTGCAAGATATGTGGACCCTGTGGAATACAGAGATGACTTTGCACAAATCCTGCTCTGTAGGGCAGATCTTGTTAAAGTGCACTGGAGCACAGATCAGGGAAAAATCCTTCCAAGCAGGAGCCCAGAGGAGGGCAGTGCACAGGTGGCATCTGAACTGAACAGCTCTTGGAGAATAGGTGGGGCTTGGAGTAGGATATGAAGGTTAAAACAAGGAGGAAGGCTTTCCAGAGGGGTTGGTTGAATAAGCATAGAACAGCATCCAGAAGGGGATGGATCCAGACCAGGAACTGTGTGTTGACTGCCCAGCAGTGTACATGAAGGGAGAGAAAATGAAGTGAGAAAGGCAGGTCAGAGCCAGGCCCTGCAATGCTGAGAGTGCCAGGAGGAAGAATGCAGACCTCCCTTCCTAGGCAGTGAGAATCCCCCAGGGGAAATCTGAGCAGAGAAAAGGCAAGACAGACGAGAGCATTAATGTGCAGGATGGGGTGGAATGAGGTAATCCCGGGAAAGGGAGGCCAATTACAGGGTTTTGTAATAATAGGCTGGTCCTTGATGAAGTGGCAGCATACCAGGGCAAACGTGTCAGAGAGGAGGAGGCTTCAAAGACGTTTTATTGATAGAGGTGATAGGAGGTGGCATCCAAGGGGCCGTGGAAGGTGTGGGGCACGGAGGAGTCAGAGTACACCCGAGAGTTTGAGACTGCCTGATTAGGACAAAGAAATGAGGATTATAGGAAGGAACGCTTGGGAGGGAAAACGTGCCTGGGAGAGGTTGCAGAAGATGCCTTGTAACTTTTGGGGGAAAACGATAAAGTCTTTTCAGAAAGAATCCAAGGCTAGAGGTACAAACAAACGTGAAAATCATCTGCACAGATGTGACCACTGAAGTCAGGACTCTGGATGAGATTTTTAATTGAGAAAGAACCACAATTACTGTCTTTACATCACAAAGTCAAATGGTGTTTTGCTAATTATCCACTTAGTTTGATGAATGGAGACAGCCAATATCAGATCATTACGGCCTAGATACTTCAGCCGGCTGAATGGCCCAGTTCTGCAGTCCACATCAATCAAATTAAACAAATCATTGTGAAATGTGCCCTTGGCTTTGTGCTGTGTCAATACTGCCCTGGGTACATGTATAAACTGAAACTGAAAACCTGATTCAAGACCTTGAAGTACCAGTGACAGATCTCCACGCCTCCAGGCACTCGCTCTCACCTGAACGGAATACCTTACACTGGGGCCCCCTGTGCAGTTCACAGAGCCGTTTGATAAGTGATATATCCTGTAAAGGAGAGTCTCACACAATGGGTGGGTCTGTTTCCATTTTATAGATGCAGAAACCTGATGCTCAGAGAGGTTGCTAATTACCTAGGGGCATACAGCTAATAACAGGTGGAAGTAAAATGGTGGGGAGGGGTTTGGCTTTGTGTTCATTTGTTTTACTAAACTGCACTGTGTGACCTTTTTAAAAAAGTTATGCTCATTACTAATTCACAGAGCTGAATGGAGTAGGAGATTGTGCCTCTGGCCTACTTATTGACCCTAATGGCCCCTTGTTTTGCCTTCTCTGTTCTTTCACTGGAACCGATTGAGTGAATATGTACACACACACACACACACACACACACACACCCCTTCCTCGTTAATCTCAATAGTAGACCAACTTAGAAGGAAAGCTACATCCCAAATGATACTTACCTGTCAAAACCATAAACCCTAATTCCACGTGTGCTTTTCATGCTTCTTTGTGTGTTAGGCAACCAGTACTTGCAATCACGTCTCCATGCATTTATTACATTGCACAAGATAAATCTGAAACTTGATGTAATCCTCACAGCCTTAAGAATCTAAATTTTGAACCAAACATCATTTTGAATTCTGGACTTCAGAATCAAGGCCTCTACATTGCATACAGAAGGATCAGGCCAATGAGAACCAAGGTGTATTTTCCAGGCAGGAAGGTGAGAAGAGCAGGGGTGTGATGAAGATCACTTTCTGCCTTGCTCTCGGCTAGGTCCTAACCTGTCAAGTCCATGATACCATGTTGCCGATCACATTTTAAAAAATAATTACAGAAAACCATCCTAATATGCCTACCTTCCTTCAGCATGTTCTGTCCTTCCACCAAAGGTCAAAAGAGAGAATCCATAAAACATGTCCTGATTGTAACAGGGAGCCTTGGTGAGGCAGACCCTGGGCAGGAAATGCTTCTGGGAAGTGGACAGACAATGGCGTTTCATAGATAGAT
>NW_003852398.1:47886746-47893961 GCF_000181295.1 Otolemur garnettii
GGATTACAAAGAGGACCAGTGGAGCTTCAGAGGAAACATTTAAGCTACAGCATAAAATTGATGGATGTTACAATTGAAATTGTTTTATATTTCCATGCAGAAACTTCACAGTGGGTGACAAGAATTGTGAGATATCACTTAAATCTTTCATTTATACAGAGGATACAAAAACTTCTGGACTCTGAGAACTTGGAAAAAAGGGTTTTGCCTGAAGAGAACATTGCTATGTGCCCTGTGTCCCTCCCTCACCACCCTGGTCAGCAGGGTGGGCAGGATCTGTCCCTCATCTCAAGCCTCGTAGTCAGGATTTGAACAGACTACAGTTTAGGGAGCATATTGGGTAGCATCTGACTCTCACCTAAAAATCAAAAGCTGATGAATAAGTCAAAAATGAGGAGTATCGGGCAGCCTATACTCAGAGTTTAAAAAGGGGGGGGGGAATGGGCTTCCCATGGGCAGAAGAGAGTCACATAACATAGAATTAACATGGGTCCTCTTCAGGGCTGTCCAGTGAGATTTCCAGAAGTATAAACAAGCCTTGTGGAAAGAAGCTAGAATTGTCTTCAGCTAGCTGGGAGCCGCAAAAGGAACAAACACTCAGCCATAGCAGAGACGCCTCTGCCTGGGTCGAGGGAGGTTCAGGAACATGCCCCGTGTTGAGGTGTTCCAAAAACCAAAGTGCTGCCAAGATCATCAAACTTCAACACCTGCCAGACCCTCAGACCACAAATCCATGCCAAGGCAGCTCCCCTCCAGTGAGAACTTTTCTGCTCCCTGCTAACATTCCTTTGTCCCCACCCTATTGCAACCCTGCAGGGGTCAGAAACAGACTCCAGCAGAGAGATGGAGGAGGATGAGATGCTGATTCTACCTCCGCTACCTGGGCTACCTGGGGAGGGAGAAGATGTGATTTGAAATCAAGTTTGGATTATGGGTATTTTATGGGTTGGGCTTGCTGAATAAAGATTGTATTTGGCATTCTAAAATTTTTTATCCAAGCGTTAGGGAGGCAAAATGAACTTGCTTCCTGACCATAGCCTGTGAGCCCTGTTCATTCACCATATCACCTACACTTCTCTTCCTGTTTATCTATTTGTATACAGTGATTCACATGGGTGTATGGAGCCCCCTTAGAGGGGGACAAAACCTAGAACTGAGATCCAGACACACACAGCCAGGGAGTACACGTAACACAGATGGCGGGTGGTGGTGAAAGTCCTATTGCAAGGAGGCAGACTGCCAGCCAGATGTCAGTTGAGGTCAACTAGTCCTCTGAGAATTATGTTAAAGTGGCTGACCCCTTCCCATCTGATAAGTAATGGACACCCAGTCTCCTGAATATTTCCTCAAGCCCCACAGTTGCCCTACTGGCTCTGAATTCTAGTTACTCAGATACAGAAGGGAGAGCGTTCCCTTGATTTCCCTGTAATACCACTCACTGCTCCCACAAGGCCTCACGCCACCAAGCAAGTGACTTAAAACGGCAAAGCAATTATTCTTGTCTTTGAACATCCTCTGGCCCCTGGTGATGTCTAAATTACGGGGTTCCCCACAGACTGACAGCCTTCTACTACATTACATGGCTCACACCCTCCCCCCCTGTTTTCCTGCTCCTTTCTCTTCCCTTCCCTCCTCTGCTCCCCAGAAAACCCTTGTTTACTTTTTATGCTGATTGGTTTAGCTATCTCTTTGTTTCAATGCCTCCTTCCAAATCACACCCTAGGGGCCTCATCTTTGCAAAAATAAAAGGCTATTTACTCCAGAGAGAAATTATGCTACTTCCTTACAGGCTGAAGCAGCCAAAGTCACTAGCAGTTTTAAATAGTAATTGCTTTATCTCTGCCATAAGACCCAGCAACAGGGTTTGAATTTGGAGGCGGAGGTAATTATGGTTACAGGGATGCGGCAAGTTCCAGCATTCACTTCCTCCTAAGGAGACTGACAGTATGTGTCTGTCCTGAAGAGAAAGGGGTTCTATGTGTTAATTAAAAATATATTAAAATTCTGGAACCCTTTGGGCTCTGGAAAATTCATTACGAGTCCTTTTGGCCTTTCCTACATCTTACCCCTCCACCTGCACCCCTGTCCCACCCCACCCCCCTCACACACAGACACACAGAAGAAAAAAGCATTCTCTTCATTTGGCAGCCACCAGATGTGGTGGCCATCAGGTCCCCTGACCATGAGGCATGTGGAGATATTCCTGATTGTTCAGGAGGGAGGGCAAGGAGTCCCAACTTTCCCACACTCCGGTGCATATATAACAAAGACGGGGGGTGGGGGGTGGGGGGGAAGTATGGGGGGGAGTTCCAATACTGCAGAGTCTCTTGGAATCACTGGGCTCTGGCTTTGCAGACAGAACTCCTGTCAGCAACCACTGAGGGCTCACGCAAGCTTGCCATAACTGTCCCAGCTAAGTGCAAAAAAAAAGAAAAAAAAGGAAAGAAAGCTCCTTCATCCTTACAAAAGCAACAGTGAGGACCCTAGGCCTTGAGGGGCAGTGGTTTGCTCCTTTGTTTTATTTGTTTGTTTGTTGTTTACTTTGTCACCCTTGGGTAGAGTGCCGTGGAATTATCATAGCTCACAGCAGCCTCAAAGTCTAAGGCTCAAGAGAGCTTCTTGCCTCACCCACCACAACACCTGGCTAGTTTTTCTACTTTTAGTAGACGTGGGGTCTTGCTCTTGCTCAGGCTGATCTCAAACTCCTGAGCTCAGGCAATCCACCCACCTCACCATCCCTGACTGCCAGGATGACAAGCAAAATCCACCATACCCGGCCTCCGTTTTATAAAATGACACCAGGTGGGGGGACTCTTCATCTCCACCAGCAGTGGCAGCAGCTCTCACCAGCGCTGATAGGCGGGTCAGGGCAGCCTGGGAAGTGAAAGGACATAAAACCACAAGCCTGGGCTCAGCAAACAGTGGCAGGGAGCAACCTTGGGCCTCTGCAAACACCCCTGGGAGGGGGCTTTATAAAAGATTAGGCTTCCTTGAGTCAACAAGAAGCCTGGCAAATGCAGGCTTGCTCACTGCTCTTGGCATGTGGGGTGTAATACAATGTGACTACCTTTACACTCAGCAGCTGCTAAATCCTGAGACACTTGGCTTATATAACTGTAAACAGCTTTTGTCTTTAAGTCTATGAAATTCACAGAGAGACGAACCCACGCTGCTGAGAATTACTCTGGGACTTTAACCTAGTCTACTGGCAGTATTTCCCACAATGCTACCCAAGAAATTTCTGCTCAAAATAGTGGGAAAAGAATGAGTAATAATATCTGAACACCACCTATAAGTATTACGTTAAGTGTTTCACCTTGCTTACCTTATTAAATCCCCATCATTGTCCTAAGCCATAGCTGGTATTTATTCCTACGTGAAAAATGTGAAAAGAGTCTCAGAGATTTTAAACAATTGAAGATGAGACAACTAATAAACATGAAAACTACTTAATCGAAGATATGAAAATAAATACTGACCTAACGGAACAAAAAGAAAGATTTGGGAACATACTTCTGATGCCTTTTATCTCAAGCCAGGTTCCCTCACAGCAGAACTTGAGATGAGGGTCCTCATGCAAGTGATTCAGTGAGAAAGTCCCAGGGGTCACTGGCAAGGGAGTGAGGCAGGCGGCACAGGGAAGGCAGGGAGCCAGGCAAGGGTGTGGGCTCAAGAAGAGTCCCAGAGAGAGTGACTTCCCCCACTCCCAACAGGAGCTCCAGCACGCAAGCTACACCTTAGAATGGTCCAACCGGAGGCATTCTCACACCTGTCAGTCAGAGCCATCCCCTCAGGATGCAAAGCCACACAGGCTGGTCACTGAAAGCCAATTATACCCAATGTGCTGGCACACACAGTCCAAAAGGATCTGAGGGGTCAGGAAGAGCAAGGATGCTATCTACTAGACCCGTGCAGGGCAGAGCTGATTGCAACCAGCCGCAATCCTTGAAAGCCATCCTGTGAGCACAGAATTGGATGGAGTGCCTCTTACAATTTGGGCTTCAGATTGACTGTGTATACCCAGGAAGACTAGAAAGACCGACGTCAGCATTTTTGCTTATTGAAACTGTGTGATTTGGGAGCCCAGCATTTTCAGGTTAGTATAAGATGAATGAATGTGGCCAAAGACTTCTGCCTCTTCAGCCAAGAGAAGAGGTGTGCTTCCTCACACACCTCCGCTGCCTGGCTCAGTGACCCTGTGCAGATCATGTAACTCGTGTGAGTCGCAGGTCCCTGAGCAAGAATTGAAAGGCAATTATCCACCCCAGAGTCTGCTGGAATAACCATAGGAGATGATGTTTATGAACAGGCTTTGTAAACGGTCAACATGACATAAATATAAGTTATTAGTTACATTAGGCTGTAGTTGGATTAAATAGAAAGAATCATATTTCTGTTCAAATGGGCTGCGTGTCATTAGTTATTAATGCAGTTAGATGTAAATTTCAGGGAAGTAGAGGTGTTTTTTCTTATTCACAAAGAAGCCAGACTCTGCCTACTCCCTAAAAATCTCTATCCAAGCAATCATCCAGCTGGAGATTGGATGGATTTGGAAAGAGAACAACCTTGAGCTTCAGGAAATCCTAGCTCATAATGACACACAAACCAGCTTTTCCCTCTGGAAGTTTGGGGCTTACTGTCTGCTCCAATTTGGAGGGCCCTACGCCTCCCACCTCCCACCCAGCCTACAGCCCGGGCTCTCCCCTATGCAACCTGCACTGAACTCTCCAGCACCCCATAAGAATATAACAGAATAAACACATTCACATGAAGGCCTACTCTGTGCAAAACACAGCGCCATTAGATATCCAAACACCTCTCAATGTCAATGAAAGAAGTGTAGAAATACAAGACACCAGCAGTCACAATGAGACATTCTCACACTCTCTTTACAGCCAACTTTACTCTGGCAGACACCCTTACTTTGTATTAATAGATTTGGAAGAGGCAGAGGAAAGTGGATTTGCCTATTCAGGAAGCTGATTCTAGAGAAACCACTTCTCCTTGAGCCAGGCCTAAAAAAAACCAGGGCAAGGAAGAATCGAGGACAGGAATGACGGGGAGAGAGCGGCTGATGACTCCATAAAGAGATTGGGTTTGTTCCTCTTGGACCCAAAGGAAAGGACCATGCTGATGTAGTCCAGCTTCAAATGGATGTCCAGGATGAGGAATCCTGAGAAATGGCCCAGCAAGGAGGGGAAGACAATAATAAATACTGAATACTTACATGACAATGACCATGCCATTAATTGAGGACATACACCAGGCTCTGTGCAAAAAATATCTTGTTTCTCTTCTGATCAGCCTGTAACAGGTACTGTCTAGGTTTGCTCAGGCTGCCGTAACAAAGTACCACAGACTGCATGGCTAAAACAATAACATTTTGCTTTCTCATAGTCCTAGATACTGGAAGTTCAAGACCATGGCGCCAGTAGGGCCAGAGTTCTCTGAGGCCCACGGTGGAAGGAGGGGTTCCGGCCTCTCTTCTGGGCTTAGGGATGAACGTGTGCTTTCTTCTTTGCCTGATGGCCCTACTCTGCACATGCATCCCTGATGTCTCTTTCTTGTGTCCAAGTTACCTTTTCTTTTCTTTCTTTTTTTTTTTTTTTTTGAGACAGAGTCTCACTGTCACTCTGGGTAGGATACCGTGGTGTCCCAGCTCATGACAACCTCAAACTCTTGGCTTTAAGCAATCCTCTTGCCTCAGACTCTCAAGTAGCTGGGACTATAGGTGTGCACCGCTACCCCTAGCTACTTTTTCTATTTTTAGTGGAGAAGGGATCTTGCTCTTGCTCAGGCTGGTATCAAACTCCTCAGCTTGAGCAATCCACCCGCCTCAGCCTCCCAGAGTGTTAGGATTACCATGCCAGGCCACTTTTTTTTTTTTTTTTTTTGAGACAGAGTCTCACTTTGTCACCTTCGGTAGAGTGCCGTGGCATCACAGCTCACAGAAACCTCCAGCTCTTGGGCTTAGGCAATTCTCTTGCCTCAGCCTCCTGAGTAGCAGGGACTATAGGCACCTGCCACAATGCCTGGCTATTTTTTTGTTGCAGTTTGGCCAGAGCCAGGTTCAGTATATGGGGCTGGCGCACTACTCACTGAGCCACAGGCACTGCCCAGGTCACTTTTTTTTTTAAGAAACAGATCTTGCTCTGTCATCCACACTGAAGTGCAGTGGCATGATCATATATCCCAGTAGCCTCAAAATCCTGGGCTCAAATGATCCTCTCACCTCAGCCTCCAGAGTAGCTGAGACTATAGGCCTGAGCCACCACACTCAGCTTAAATTTACTCTTCTTATAAAGATACCAGTCAGATTGGATTAGGACCCACTGTAAAGGCCCTATTGTAACTTAATATACCTCTTGAAATGCTCTGTCTCCAAATACAGTCATTAGGAGGTACTGGAGCTAGGGCTTCAATATATAAATTTTGGAGGGAAACAATTGAGCCCATAGCAGATGCTAAGAATCCCATTTTAGTGATAAAGATTCTAACATCTGCCCTGTATAGCAGCTAGGTGCTAGTGAGGGCAGGATTGGAATTCAGGCCTGCTGGTTCCACCACGTAACACGGCCTATAACAGTTGACAAGCAGTGCAGGGAGATGACACTAAAGTTGACATAAACGTCAGTATCTTTAGGCTGCTGACACGTCCGGGGGGGTTGGTCTGTGGTTTACTTAGAAGCGTGATTTGAAACATCTAATAAATCCAAATCCTGCGTGTGGGATTTACATTTCGTCCTTTGTTACTATAGAAAATTTTTCTAATCAAAAGAAAAATCTGTAGCCCATCCCTGTGCAGACCCGCACCTGCCCTGGCTAATTATTTAAAACATTGTTGAAAGCGATGCTTCCAATGAACAGTGTGCACTGCCTGTCCAAAACACACGCCCAGTGCCACTCACAGTTTGTGACCCATCTGGTCTCCAGGCCCACGTGCCAGAGTCAGGTATGGCTGCCGTCCGCACTATCACCGCTTCTCCTGCACAGGGTGGGAGGACAGGGCCATGGCCACAGCAGGTAATGAATCAATAATGCTCAACCAATTCCCTAGACTCAGTTGACATGCACAGCCAGTTTTTTTCTCATGATTAATTACACTCATTTTTGCAGGAGGATTAATTCACTTTTTAAGAGAGCTTTTCTGATTTTCTGCTATTAAAAAGCCAATCTCAACAATCCCCCTAGCTCAGAAGGAATGGAGTCCAGTTC
>NW_003852398.1:47894302-47896529 GCF_000181295.1 Otolemur garnettii
TATGTCAATCCACGTAACATGCATATATGTGAACATGAACATAAGTTGCATACAGTTATGATTGTTCTCATTAGGGTGACTATATGTCCCTTTTTTCGTGGTTGGCACCTATTTAAAAAATCCTACTAAATTAAATGTACAAGCAAATCAGATACGGCACACTTCAGATAATAATGCAGTCAAAAAAGAGGAGCAGATAATTGGAGACATATTCACAATTAGACATAACTCTCTTCAAACAAAGAACGATCCTCAGTTAATTAATGTTTGTCACGAACTTTAAAATCATATAATTCAACATCCTAGACATTCCCACCTAAACACAGGAAGACAAAGGGTAGGGAGCCGCTTAGACTGGTTAGGGGTCTACGTCTTGCTCAGTTAGTCAATCAGATTTACCAAAGAGGGAGGGAAAAAACCACACGCACTCAAAGTAGCTGGAACTAAATTTCCTTAAAAGCTATTGCTCTGTCTTTTCCTCTCATTTTTCTTTATGAGTGAATGGGGAATAATTCTTCTGAAAAGCATTTCGCAGGAGGACTAGCATCAATTCTTAATTATTAATATCACGATTTGTTATTTATTGAACATCAACAGTGCATTAGATGTTGTACGAAACAGAAATAGCTTCAAGTCTTAAATCAAGCTGATTTGCTTAGAAATGTGGGTCTAGAGCTGTATTTTTGGTTTTGGTTTTGGTTTTTTTGATTGCTTCCTAGGTAGTGAACTGGATAATGAGATGCTGCCTGCCTCGGAGGGAAGTGTCTTCTCAGCACTTAGGTTTCATCACCCACCGCTCAGCTAAGAGCAGAGCATTTACCTGAAACCCAAAAACTCCAGGCTAGGGAATGGACCTTGAAGGGTGTCACATCCAGTAATCTCCCAACTCAGCTGACCGTGGACCCATCTTAGGCAAATATCTGAGCAGACACCCTGTTATTTTTATATATTCACTAAGTTATGTACATACACTATCATACTGGCACATTATGATCCTTGTAAAGCATACAAAATGAGAAAAATTTAAAGGATAACATGAAGATAAAATGTTTTTAAATAATTCATGTTTTATTGCATTTTATACCAAGCATGTTTGCTCTCACTAATAAGCTGCCACCGTCGGTAACATTTCTTTCTTGAGAATGAAGCAACTGAATGTGCTTCATTATTTTTATAAAAATCTTGGTTTCGTGCTTTGTGATACGGGGATATGAAAATGTAGTGCGGCTTTAAAGGCGTCATTGCCGAGAAAAATGCTTCTCCAGCACGTGTCCATCCAAATGGTGGGGAAATGCTTTGTCAGCTGGGCTTACCAAATCGTGAAACTTATTTTTCCTTTCATCCACCAATTATGTGAAAGTTTTTCTTGAAATTTGCTAGTAAATTCCATTATTTTTCCCACTCTATCATTTGTTCTGGCCAATAAATTGGAACTTAACAACATATTTTTACCGGTTTAATAAATGGCTTCTTCAAAATATCCTGAAACTATTCATTTTGAACAGTTTTGAAATTCTATCACTAGGCTCTCTAAGTTTGCGATGTTGTGTTTTGTGAGGGTTACACTTACACACACGTCAGCGATGAAAACACCTTCAGCCGTTATTTTCAAAATGCTTTCTTCATAGCGGTTTTTCCCAAAAAAGCAACTAATTTCTCACCTTAAAGAAAAAATAAATTAACTTTAGTTGACGGACTAAAAGACTTCTTTAAACCTTACTCTTTGATTATCTGAGTGATCCTGGGGAAATGACTTCACCTCTCTATGCCTCAGTTTTCCTCATCTATTAAATGGAGCTAATAGACCCTACCTTCTAAGGCTGTGTGATAAATTAATGACTTAACCCATTTAGAATAGAATGCTGTCTGGCCAATAATAGAACCTGTTAAGTGTGTCTATTTTTTTCAAAAATGTCTAAGTGATCTACTACCAAGGGCTACTTGTTATCACAGGAGGTCTGCATAATTTCAGAATCACACGTGTGTGTTTTTGAAAAAAAAAAAAATGCCCAACTTTAAGTTTGACTATGTTCTAATTCTTTTGCCCCATGATAACCCACAAACCTCTTTGTGACACAAAAGATTGTCCCCATTATTCCCCATTTCATTCAGGTTGTTGTAAAGATTCCACTATTTGCAATTCTGCTGTTTAAGACACCATTGCCCATAAACTTCTTCAATGGGGCACAATTAAACTACAATGTACAGAAATATACTCAAGTAAATG
>NW_003852398.1:47897082-47897841 GCF_000181295.1 Otolemur garnettii
TCTCCGGACCCTTAAATCAGTCCCCAGTTGAGTTGGTTTCTAGAATGTTTTCCTGTCCTGGTTCTCTCTCCCCGGCTGATCTCCTAGCTGTTGCTCAATACTCCTGGTGTCATCAGCACCGTGGGTGTGTGGCCTCCTCTGAGCACTACTGTAGTGGCCCTGTTGATGCCAAAGAGATCCATCATCACCAGCTGAGATTCACCTCTTTCCATGGGGTGCGTCAGGGTGCTGCACCACACACATTCAGGAAGGTAGACAACTGTCATAATTGAGGGAATCTTCAAACTCTTCAAGACATTCCCTGTGTCTACATGTATCTGATATTGGCTTCACAGTGCAAAGACCTAAACACATGACAGTCTCTATTTCGTGTCTTATCTCAGTCTTATCTCTTGAGATAAAAAATATGGCATCACGACAAACACTGGCAACATATAAGCCCAACTGTGCTGGGGGACTTTAAGCAGGATACTTACTCTTTCTGCACATCTGAGCCCCTGACCAATAAAATGAGAATATCAGCAACTACGTTCCTGACCTCAGAAAGGCTTAGTCAAGAATCCAATGAGTTCCAAACTGTGAAAGTCTTCTACAATGACTTTTGTTACTATTATTACTACAATGCAACCTGTAGGCACTTAATAAATATTAATGGGGAAATGAAACAGAGAGATAAATGATAGCAAGAATATTGAATGATGACAAGAAGGCACGATCAGAGGAAAGATAAGGCATAACATCAATTCAAGCTCTTGGCAC
>NW_003852398.1:47898448-47899521 GCF_000181295.1 Otolemur garnettii
AGAGTTGATTTAATTTCCAGTCCAATTTTTTCTGCCACCTGCATATTCCCCACCTCTTATTTATTTTGGGTGGAAAAGAGGTTGGTGGATTACTTGTAATCATCGTACAGTTTTTAAAAAGAAAAACAGAAATATGAAGAAGTCACCTGATGATTTTATTATGTAAGTTACATAAAATAATTAAGTGTTTTTATTTATTTTTGTTTATAATTTTTTTAGTGTGATACTTCCGGAAGCAATCTCCAGGATGAAGTCCAGGCTTCCTCTTCCATGTCACACAGTGAAAAATGGTTTCTCTCCTTCCACCGTTCTCATTTCTTCTGCTACAAACCATGCAGTCCTTTGTTGATTTTTTTCCAGTTTGCAGTATAAATGCATCTTTCCAGTCAGCCTTTCCTCGGTGTCAGAAGAGGATGGTTTTCCTCTCTTTCTTGAATTCTGTCCCTCACATTGCTCACAAGCTGAGTGATGAGATTTCTCCTGTAAGAAAGGTGTGTCTGCACTTTTTCTCCACTCTCCTTATCTCATGAGCAAAGAATGTAGCTGTTCACAACTGCAACTTCCATCAACCACAATAATTTTTCCTGCGTTTGTAGGACATAACATCCTTGCAAATCCATAACATCCATGGTACTGTGTCTCAACCCGTCAGGCTCCTATGGCCCTGGTCTTGGTTAGCGCAGGAAGGAACCAGGCGAGAGGCGGATTAGAAGTACAAGCTTGTGGAGGCGGGCTAGCCCTTACTTTCCGGGTAGCCCCGAGCAACCTCCGCACCAGCCTTTTATTGAAAGGGAATGACACAGGTGAGGGGAGTAATTAACAATGACTACAGGCTGAAGGCACGGGCTCCTTCTCCATAAAGAGCTCCTGTGGACAAGTCGCCCAAGAGTCCACCCCTCAGCTGTAAATCATCTTGCTTAGAGGTCACTTCTCTCTTGGCGTCCTCTATAGTACTGATCAGCTCTGTCCACTCTTCCCATAAAATAACTGTTTTTCTAATTGAACAGGTTATTTTCTCCTTTAACCAGTGACAGCTGTGTTTGAGGGCCGAAGAATGTACTCAGCGTTGTCAC
>NW_003852398.1:47899677-47910974 GCF_000181295.1 Otolemur garnettii
GTGGACTTATAGGTGACCTTTGAGCAGGAAATCAGTGAGGACTCAGTTGCAGATTACACAAGTTTAAGTCGAAAGGGATTTAACACAGGTAAGTAGGTGCTAACAAAACCATCAAATGGTCAGGAAGAGAACTTTCTACCAAACCTGGAGAAATGAGTCTTAGAACAATACTGCAGAGCTAGACCCCTGGACCCCAAAGGAACCGCCTTCCCTGCCATCCTTAGGAAGCTTGGGAATCAAGAGGCTGTCAGTACAGCCCCTGGCTCAAAGAACACTCCTCATTTGCAACTCTCCAAGAGTCACAATTAGTGGTTCCTGTTAGGTCCTTACTAGAGAAGAAAACAAAAGCTCACAGATCACCACTGCTCCTGCCATTTAACTCAGTTCTGAATTTAAGTATCGTGTGGATATATTGATTAGCAGAGCCCTAAATCGTATCTGGAACCCTAGGTGCAAGAGAGTCTTTTGCCAACCTTTCAGTACAGGAACACTAGGAAGAGGTTTGAATAGCTGCAAGAGAGCCCATTTAGCTCACCACGCTCAGCAGAAAACATGAAGATAAAGAGATGTAGAGCAGAAAAGGGAGGAGGGCTGAAGGTGAAAGGAACCACAGGTGCATGACCATCGCCAGTCCCGACGAGCTGTGGACACAGCCAAAGACAGCATTTCAAGTGTCACAATCTTTTGTTAATCATCGGTAACTGGCATAGCAATACTAGAGCCAAATCCATATGAGCGTTCTGGTGGAGTAAAGATAAACTCAGAGTCAAGAGGCAGCAGTGCAACAATGCTCCTCCCCTCTGCTGCTGATAGTGTAGGCCCCTTGGTGAGTCACTGACCACCTCTGGCCTCATCTTTCTCATCTGTAAGATAGAGAGAGTTTCCATGATTCTCTGCCAACAGGAATGAATAAGAAATAGAAACATCAAAACATCACTTTGGTGTGAGTACTTGTATTAGACATCTCATTTAGTGGAGAAAAGGGAGACATTCATGCTGTGTGCAGAGACTCACCTTATGACCAGTAAATTCCTTTTCAAATAATATCACATTGCAATTTTGTGAGGATAATGTCAGAATATTGGTCACTCAATAAATGTTCATTGCTGTGAAATAAACATGTACTAAATGCCAAATTCAGCTTTCCTTGGAAAGGCACAACTCTTCCCAGCTTTCCTCTCTGGGCATGTCGTAGAAACCCGTAATCAGGCAGCACACATTGCTGGCAAGGTAGATAAGTTAGAGAGCCAGAGCTGTGCATCGGGTGCCAGGTCTTGCGCTCAGCCAAGGTGAGCACTTGGCAAGTGGAGTAGTCTTCCATTTCATAGTTTCCATGAATATGCAATTCATCTAGTTACCACAGATGTATTTCCTACACTTTGGAAAGCCACATGTTATTTCCTGGCTCTCTCGGCCTTCTCTGCCCCGGCTTAGAGACAAAGAGATCCAGCAGCCGTGGAAGGTCAAGCTTCCACCGAGTTCCTGAGTTACAGCACGCTGACGGTGGAGACCGGTGGTGTATAAGTCACCCGAAGGAGCACAGGCCACATTAGGTGGCGAACTAACTTGAAACACCTCTTCCTCTCTCTCTTTTCCCCCAGACCATGAAGAAAGAGGGGTCAGAGCAAGCTGACCAGTATCCAACCAGATTAGCTTTTAAAACAGGTGACGGGCAGAGAAAATGTAACACGTGACATGCCTATTCGATCTGCTTGGATTTCTCTCTCCCTGAGAGATTAGTGCTAAAACAGGACACCACAAATAACCCCAGGATAAGACCCTGCTGGCAAAGGAACTGTGAGTAGGTGTCTTCAAGGGGACCCCATTTCATGTTGGTGGAAGGGAGGAGTAATTCTGAGTTTTGAGATTCTCTCCAGTGAACGGAGCTAGTAACATGTCTCTGCTTCCTCAGTTTTACTCACAGACACGCACACACATGCTTGGGAAGAAAGAGAGAAATTTCACAGAGATGCTCTACGCCTTAACCACTTAAGACTTACAAAATAAGAAATATGACTAGACCATCACTGAATTTTCACCCACAGTATAAGAGGACAATGCCAAAGTTTCTTTGTACTTATGAGTTTTTTCCTATATTACATTTCTTCTATTCTCCCAAGCTCATGCCCAGGACTCCTGCCTTGTCTCTGTGACTAACAAGAATAACTGACCCCCACTTTCTAGCATTTACATCTGCCAAGGTGTCATTAGCCTTCAGTCTTTCTGCTTTTTCCCAGAAAGTAGCTGCCACTCTGGATTTTATAAAGAACCTTCTTAAATTTATTACCATTTTAAGAGATTTCCTCTGAATCTTGGACAGCTTGACTTGGTGCTATTTAAAAGAGGAACTACTTAAAACTTAAGAATGCTTTCTTCCTGCAAGGGGATGAGCACCAACCCGCAGCTGAGTAGCTAGTTCAAGTTGAGATTCTCCCTTTCCTCTGTTTTAATTTTCTTAATATGTGAGAGCCACTGAGAGTTTACACAGAGCTGTCAAAAGATGGTCTGGGGCTTAGGGTGTGACCAAAACAAGGGTGCCATAGAAGACTGCTACGTTAATAGTGGCAGAATAACTGTTTTCAAAGGGCTGTTGTAAAGATGAGTAAGGATAGAGCAGTAATTATGGAGAAGAACCAGAGAATCTGGCATATGACGTGGACCTTGGGTCAGAGGAAATTTCAGAGGCCATGTCTGCTATGGGCTGCCTGAGGACTCTTGAGATCTATTTCACTGCATGGTGACCATAGTTAACAGCAATGTGTTATTCTCCATACAGCTCATAACAATGTATTGTTTTCTAGACAGTTAATTACCATGTATTATTGTCTATGGAGGACACCTGCCTTCAGCTTGCAGGAGTAGTGCAGCCAGGACATGGTCCGAGGGAGAGACCAGCTGGTTCTCAAGAGCCTGAAGAGGACAACTGTGAGATTCTCCAGGAGGACTCATCTTACCTCAGCAGCCAGAAATTTCGAGCACATAATGCAGAGGGATGGATGGGCTAGTCAATTCCTTCAAGGATAAAGCAGAGCATCATAAGGCCATTCCAACCATCTATCCATGCAGGGCTCACAAAGTGGGAGGAGATCCCAGGAATTTCTTCCCCACATATCTGAACGTGGCCTCCTCTTGTGTTCGTAGTCTCTGGATAATTGCTCTGCTTTTTGCTTCATTTTGCCTGAGCAGCCTCGGGATGGAAGTTTCTACACAGGCGTGATAGATTAACCACAAATAATAACTTTGCCAACTGCGAGTTTTCTCATTTTCCTTCGGCTGCTTACAAGGAAAGAAAAACCCCTACTTTATTAATTATGCTCACTATTTGCCAATTATTTAGATTTTAAGGAGGCTTTTATGTGCTTTAAACCCACATTTATGTGAAATGCCAACGTAAATGAAGCACAGAAATGAACAGAAAGGCCACCGTGCAGGGTCGTAGTTCATGGAGAAGGTGGTTCTTCCCCCACTTCAAGATATTTCGCTCTGAGGATGTTAAACTATTACCAAGATTGTCTTCCCTTCCAAGCCTCAAAGACAAATTTAGCTTTGTACAACTCTCAGACTTAAGGCTAATAGCAATAAAGCTGAACACGAACATCTGGACTCACTACAGGAAATCGTTTTCTTTGTTTTGAGAACCGAGGTGCCAACTTGAGTGAACGGTGTGGAAGAGCTTTGGCACCTCAGCCACCAACCCAGAAAGAAAACGTAAAGTTTCACTGAAGTAAAGATGGAAACTGATAAGAAATGAACACAACTTGAGAAAACATTCTCCTACCGTGGAAATTATAGCCTATTTGGAATTTTTATATTTAGAAAATGGTAGGGCAAGAGATGTACGTGCATGTCTTTCTGGGTTTTTTTAAAAAGTAACTCATAAACACATTACTACATGTACAGATACAACCCTGTACTGTACCCTAACAAAACAGACACATGTAGCATCTCCGCACAGTTAATAAGAATGTCTTCTTCTCTCTACAGTTAATAAAGAGAGATTTTTTCATAATTATATCTAGTAAAGAGAGAGATTTTTTCATAATTATATCTGAAACCTGGTCCTAACCCAACACGATTGAGATAAAGTTGCCAAACTCCTATGCTAAAAACTAAAGACTGCGGAATCCAATATTTCTCTGACTATCTGGGGTCAGATAAGGAGATTTACAGTCACAGAATTACTTTTTTTCCCCAGCTTTACAGTCTCTACTACATTGTATCCGGAAGGTTTCCTGTGATGACACCCTTTATGTCAGGGACCTGCACATGGGACCTATGTCCTTCTTGGTGATACCACTTGTCACTTGTCCACTCATCTACCCCAACCCAAAGCATCAACAAGCACAGGAGTAGTAAAACTTGCACTGAAAATGTGGGCGTTGCCAACCTGGGTACAATGGGGAGACATTATTCAGGCTGTCATGTCTTACACTGGAAGAAAATCACTGTAAAACTCCTATTAGTCCTTTCAGCCATTCCACCACCAATAGCAATTTCTTACTGGCCATAGGCACCCTACCCTCTTAACCTCCCACCATTTTTCTGATCCTTCTCGCCGCTCTCCCTTCACACCTGTTATGGATTGAATTGTGTCTCCCCAAAAGGTATATTCAAAATATAGCCTACTGGGGATTTTTATATTTAGAAAATGGTAGTAAACCATTTTCCTAAACTCCAATAAGCATGAATGTGAACTTATTTGGGAACAGGGTCTTTGCAGATGTAAGAAGTTAAGATGAAGTTATTCCTGTGGACCCCAATCCGTCTGGCGTCTTTATAAGAAAAGGTGGCACACAAAGACACACAGGAAGAATGACACGTTGATGTCAGAGGGGGAGCTGAGAGATGTAGCAGCAAACCAAGGAATACTGAGGATGGCCAGCAACCTCCGAGGAGAGGAAGAGGCCAGGAAAGATTCTGTCTACAGCCTCCTGGGAGGCAGGGCAGGCCCTACTGACACCATAGTTTCAGACTTTTTAGCTTTCAAAACTGTGAGAACAAAGTTCTGTTATTTTAAGCCATTCAGTTTGTGGTACTTAGTTTCAATAGGCCTAGGAAACTGATACAACACTCCCCTTCCTTGTCTCTCACTCCCTCTCCTCTCTCAGCAGAGATCTCTTTTATTATCTTGACACCTACCCTCAGATCCTCATCTTTGACCCAGGAGCTGCTGATGAATGCATTTTCCTACATAACGACAGCTCCCTCCCTGAGAGAAATTCTAGTGCCAGAGGTTAAGAAAATATTTTTTTCCCACTACCTACAGTGTATTTAGATTAGGAAAACAAACAGTCCAAGTGCCCACGTTAGATTTGGGGGATCTAATTTCTACAAACTGGCTGTTGCTCTTGATCAGATCTGCAGGCCCTTGTTTCACGTGCACTGGCAGCTTCAGCCCCATGTTTGGCAGAGTCTAGATAGGGAGGCAGGTGGCCTCTGTCCCCTCTGCCTTACCCTGGCCTGCTCCACTGCCGCCACTCTCTGCCCCAGCCACACTGGCTTCTTCCAGCCTCACTTACAACACATCCTCTTTGCACCCCTACATCATGGACCCACCTGCTCCTGCTGCCTGGAACACCCTTTCGAACCCCTGTCCTAGCCCCTCTCTGAGATAACTCTAATTGTCTTCCAATCTCAGATCCATAGTCAAGTCCTCCCAGGTGCCATGCCTAATGTCCCAGGGCTGAAGCACATTCCCCAAGTACATACCTTTATAGCATCCTGTTTTTTCTTAGCAATGTTTATTAGTTTTTAATTACAATAAAGCTCTCTTAATTGAACACCTTGGGGAATTATCTGACGTTTTCAAATCCCTCTGTACAAGGTATGGACAGATTGCCCAGAACAGGAGGAGCACTGTAGCTTCTGCTGCCTGGGTCCCCTCAGCACTTACTCCCACCAGCTGAGCCGCACTGAGAGCAGGTTGTTTTGTTCCCAAACCTGTTTATGGCGGTTTACTTGATTACTATAATTATGTAGTTTAATTAAATATCACATAAACTGATCAAATATGGGCATAAAAAGAGAGTTACTGTTTCTATGAAAGCTAAGTTAAATGCTTTGGAAAGACCTGAAAAAGCTGGGGGGAAATGCTCTTAAATTAGTTGTAGGCAAGACAAGCTTATAAGATTGGAGAAAAAAATAATAAAAATCCAAATGGCTTCAAATTACTTCACAAGTGTCTTTAAATTCTCCCTCCACGTTCAAGCACCTGAAACTGGAAACCGGAGGTGGGTAGGTGTATTACAGCATTCTGAGTGGGCTTTTTGTAGGAAAGAATAAAACTTCAGTTACTGGACCAATCCTCAAAGGCAGTATCTTGGTTCAATCCAATTCGGCAAATGGATGTGCATTTGTGTTTTAAGTAAAAAATAAAATGTTTAAAAATATATATGCATATGATTTCCCACTTTCCCTGTGTTTTCTAACTAGCGACTGGTCTTGCTGTTATTGGAAGAGGAGACTTCGGTAGTCAATAATTACTGTTGTGGTCATATGATTAACATTAATTTCCCCCGCTTGACTGAGAGTTCTATTACAAGGGGTACATGTCTGGTTCAACACAAATTCTAACGCTTAGCTCTGGCACAGAGTAGGTACTCAGCTGTATTCTAAATGAATGAATAAAAGATAACTTCCCTTAATTTTGTGCTATGAAGACAGAGCAGAAAATACAGTAAAATATCTAAGCATATTTTTCTGAAGGAAGTGCAAATCTGTGGAAAAAATTTTCTTCAGAATTCTTCTGAGCAATAAGTGTTAACCTCACCTTTATGGAAGACTGTTCGGTGTGTTGAGGTACCTTTGAGGACGGCAGCATCCTTCCTTGGTGACTGACAGACCGGCTGCTCTATTGTGTCTAAACAGGGTTCCCTGGATGGGTGTGAATCTGGAGAAACCAGGGAACAAACGGGGTGCTTTTCATTTTCCTCTCTTTCTCTTTAAGCTGTGAGAAATCTATCCTCCTCTAAGATCCAGCCTTAGTGAATATAACAGATGTATTTAATCCATAAAAATGAAAAACTTTTCCCATTTTAACTCCATTTCCTGTCTTTCCAGGTAAAACAAAACTTTCCCTGAGGAAATGATGTAAATGTACTCAAACACTCTTAAAAGATCCTACAAAGCACAAAATATTGCTATGAACCGAACCATGTTTCTTTTCATTTACATTTAAAGAGACGTATGAATGAAATAGCGGGAAAAATACAGATGGAAATTAGGAAATACTTGCCAATCCCTGTTTCATTGGCATCTCCCTTCAGAAACTTCAATTGCCTTGCCTATAAAACGGGATTGGTAAAAATACACACCAAAATTTTCGTGAAGAGTCAAACTAAATAATATCTCTGAAAACCCTTGAAATATAACAAAGGATGATACAAATGTCTCCTGTTATTGTTACGACAAGGTCCACTGTACTGTATTTCCTCACAGCTTCAGTTCCTGCCCTTCTTTTTGTGCCTGGCAGGCTGCACACAATTCATTTCCTTTAGCACAGACACAAGCAATCTTCTGTTATTACAGGTGAAAGGAGGTTCGGAGCTACTGATTTTGGAGTAGACAACAATGGTCTTGCTCCAACAAACCTTCTGGGAAAATCCACAGGACTCTCAACTCCCATCTTGCCCCATAATCTTTTCAAGACAGATAAAGAGGGAGGCATGAGTCAAGGCCCCTGTGAAAACTGTAATTTCATCCCCAGTATGGGTTTAAACTTTAACAGCTTTGGTATCCATCTGTAAAATGTCATTTCTGTTGGTTCCATCCTAGTAGCTTAAACAATAGAAAAACCACACTGTCTCCTACCGCAATAAAATGTGAAAGTCTATAGTTTCTCCATAATATATGTGCACTCAAGCTGTATTAATTTATTCTACAATTACTTTTATTTTTTAGCATTTTTATTTGGCTCTTACACTAAATAATTAATGGTGTTTACATGGAAAGGTTGTTTATGTAAATGGCCTAAGTGGATTACCAAGCAAGTCTTAAAACAAATAAACATTTTTCTTCTTTTAAAACTTTCTCCACTCTCATCTGAATGTTTGGCACAAGAGCAGAGATTTTTAAATGTCCAAGGGGATATAGAAATCAAGCTTCTGAGGTCCACTCTCCCCTGGTGAGATGGGTTTATAATTCTGTTTCCTGTAACGGTTGGCCTGAGGGGAGTCAACAGTGACCCCACTGACCCAACACATCCCAGACTCAGAAGCCCATCTTTTCTTTGGGAGGTTGCCACTGTTTTTCTCCATGACCTTAAACATAACAAAATATCTGGCCCTTGGAGATCATTTCCTGCAGGGTTTGCAGTACTGAGGATGAGAGACTCATCAGATAAACAATGACATGCACACTAAAGACCAGAAAAACACCAAGAAAGAAAATCTACCAGGCTGCTGAATACCTCCACCATAACCATTACATCACCCAGTTGTGCCAATTACTGAGATTGTCCCTCCTACTCAAAGTTCAGACCGCATGTTCTATGAACGGCAGCACAGGGCCACTTACAGTAGAAACAAAGCTGGTATGACAGTCACTACCTGCCAAGACATACATTATTTTTCTAAGGCATTCTAAAGGGAATGCATTGACATCAAAGGCTGTCTTCTCATTGCTGCTCTCCCAGAGGCAAAGCCAAAGGGGCAGGTGGGAAGCTGCCTGGCTCCACACCCACATGCCCAGCCCTTCAGAAGCCTTAGGAGGGAAGCTTGGCTCCAGGTTGTCTCTGGAAGAACAGGTAATGTGTCCTCTAAAGTACCATGGAGTTAACTCCAGAGTTGCAGACTAGCTTGTACCAGCAGGCTTTCTCTAGAACAGACTGGCCTCAGAGCTAACCACTGAAAAGATTGACCCAAATGAGTTCTGAACTAACATTCTAGAATAGAGATCCCTGCACTAATCTTATCCAGATTGCCAGGGGATAGCCTCGAATTGGAGTCCAGACATGGGTGATGACGGGTCATACGCCTATGACAAGAATGAATAAAGCACTGTCATAAGACCTTGATATTCTCCAAACACTCTTCCTTTCATATTACTTGAAACGTATTAGCAAGTGTACAGATCCCACATTTAATAACTTTGCTGTTAAAGGAATTTTATAGTTTTGCTTTTGAAATTATTTGGCTAAAGTAATTAACTTAAAATATACTGTGATTTCTTGACACTTGTAACATATTTTCAGAAACTCTCGCTCAGTGAAGGCATCTCATCTAAAAACTGTTTTCCAACATAATGAGGTTGTTATGAATGCAAAACCCATCCATTAATGAAGCTAACACAGTGTTCGATTTTGTGACGATTTAATAAATGTTTATTAATTTTGCTTGGGTTGTCCTTTACTATTTTGAAGACAATCATTTTTTCTGGTCAGACTCCAGATACTTTTCCAAGCAAAGTGGAACCAACTTTTCCTATGCCTAGCACTGTGAGTCCTGAACCTAGAGCCTAAACTGGTTGTCTGGCCCATGGCCTACTGTGAGTTCTCAGGGATTCAGGTATTTCACAGCACTCTGCCCTCAACCAAAGCAACAACATAGAGGCTCCAAGGTTTGTGCCATCACTTAACAACTCAAGGAATTCTTCCAATTAAACTCACAGAACAAAAATTTGTGAATTTTTGACTCTTCATAAAAGTTTACCTATAACCAATGGTAAAAACCTTCTTTGTTGGCCTTGGGTGAATTAATTCTCCTTTAGTGGGTAAAATCAGGTTTCATGAATCCAACTTATTTTATGAAGCTTCATTGTTCAATGGCAAATGGGATTTGAAAGCTGATCTGGAATTACATTTCTAGGAAACTTTTCTATCACTCCATGAAATATAAGTTATGCATATTCTACTCAGGTGTTTATACCTAGACCCAGGATGACTTCTTTAAAGATATTCTATGAGCAACTATTAGGTAAAGTGCACTTTATCGATTGACGAGGTTTTTTTCTTCCAAAACTTTAGGTATTATTAGAGTGTTTCAACTCAACAATGACCATAGATAGACTGTTGACAGTCATGAAATCCCCTCTTTTCACTATCAGCAAATGCTACAGTGCTAAAGTGAGAATCTGAAAGTTCTACTTTGTAAATGTGTCCTGTAGCAATATCACATAATCATAATCGCAATGGTTTAAGAGATACATTGCTGACCTAGGTTTGCTCTGTGTCGTTTTTTAAAGTTAGAGTACACATTGACTGTATAGTGGTAAGCACCTGCATACTAGCATCCAATGGAATGAGGTGGAATTCCAACTCTGTCCTTTTCTAACTATGAAAAGCTATTAAGCCTCCATTTCTTCATCTGTAAATTGGTACTAATAATACTTAATAAGAATGTTCTCAGGCTTAACAAACTAAGGAGGGTAAAGCTTTTGGTGAGCAATCAATATATGTTAGCTTTGAGTATTAGTAGTTATGATCCATCATTTCCTATTTATATTACCATCACTCAAGCCACCACACCTGGAGCCTGCACTACTTGAGAACTTCCTGACTTCCCCACCTGCCTATCCTAACCCTTCTCATCTCCTTCCCAAAACGGAGGGATCCTTTCAGAATAGAAAACCAATCAATTCAATCCTCTTCCCACATAAGACAGAAATCCCCCCAGTCACTTTTAGCACCTAGGCCCTGCTAACCACGCCCAGCCTGTTTCCCCCTCTCTCCACCATTCCCTCCATGCCACAGCCACACAGGCCAGTTTTCCGTGTGTGAGGCCCCTGTGCTCCGTCCGGCCCATCATTCCCTCAGCCTGGAGGGCTGTGTCCCTGTCCTACGCTCTCCCTTCACATCCAGCCCAAACTAGATCACACTCACATTATTTTCAAAAATCCATATTCCTTCCCTTCAGGGCCCTTAGCGTCAGAAATGCCTGACCCTAAAGGATAATTTCCTAGTGTCCGCCCTTCCTACACAATCTTATTTGGAAATGGTAGAGCTGGCAGTTTTTGCTCATCCCATTCCCCATAACCTACTCAGCCAGGACCCTGCAGAGGGTAGCAGGAGCCGCACTGACGAATGATGCACGCAGAGGGGTTAAACTGGCCGGCAGCACATGGTCTCAAGAAGTGGGCTCTTACCCCTGAGGCTCGTAATTACATGTTCCCAACACGCAGGGTCACTTTCTGTAGCCTTTCTGTTGGGGGGCAGGGGAAGGTTACAGTTTGGCCCTGTTTTTGACGTCACTCTGCTCACAAACAGCCGCCCCAGAGCGGCGGGACAGCCCAGGAGCTCAGGGCGAGCGGCGGGCCCGGGGCGGAAGTGCGGGAGGCGGCGGCGGAAGTGCGGGCGGCGGAAG
>NW_003852398.1:47911046-47925044 GCF_000181295.1 Otolemur garnettii
CGCGCCGTTGGCCGTGCCCGGGGTGGCCGCTGGCGGCTCCCGGGCCCGGAGGCGGCTGCAGGCGGGCGAGGGGTCCCCGCAGGCCCTTCGCTGTGCCGCACGCTGCCAATTTCGATTGTGGTTGGAGGAAATTTAATTAAACCGAGAACTGTAATTCCGGGAACCACCGGGGGAGGTTGTAAATTGCGCGCGCGAGTGTGCGAGTGTGACAGAGGCCGCGCGGGGGAGAGAGCGCGGACGAGCTCTGGGAAGTAAATAAATGACAAGCCGGGAAAGGAAGCCTGGAAGAGAAAGCAGAAAACATCTCAACTTCGGCCTTCTTCCAAGGATTCACACATTCCCCGTCCCGGCTTTAATTGAATTGTATGAAGTGCTAATATTAAGCACACTTGGCAGCCCGCTGACATGACTGCCTTTTTAAATAAATACTTGTGAGCGGCCATGTTGACCTTTCATTGGGCTGAGAAGGTTGAAAGGTGCAGCAGGGAACACTGCTGGAGTGCTGAGGCTCACTGGGCCAGCGGTCTGAACCTCCCCTTCACTTTAGTGGGCAAGAGCCGCCCTCTGGGTACTGAACAAAGAGAGAATAAATCAGATCCCGTGCAATTCTCAACAAATACCTAGCCTTTCAGTCACTCCTGACAAATGGCTCATACAATTTTTTAATAAGTCAAGGGGCAGTAAAGTCCCCACTAAACTGTCACTAATGTGAATAGTATGGGATTTTCTAAGGCTGCTTTTACAAGGAGTGTTTCACCTGGATGATTTTTATTCTTGTTTCTTAATAGGCGGTGTTTCTATAGTACTTCATATTTTAATGCCCTTTTAAAAAATCCACAGGATGGCCTAGCTTGACCCCAAGATTCTCAGTTCCTCAAGGACAGAGATAAAGTCTTGGGTCTGTTGTTTTATGGCACCCTGTGAAATGGCATAGCCTAATAACCTGGGTCCCGCTCTGCTGAGGAATTCGCTGGGGTACTGTGAAAATTAAGATTGGTGAGGCTGATGTTTAAGATGGACAAGAATCCCCTTGCTTGCTGTGGTCAGCCGTAGCCATCTGCTGAGGAAGGATCAATATTTCTTTTTGTCTCCTTCACTAGAGGAATATGTGTCTTTGAGGTTTTATTTAGATGGACTGTTGGCTGGTAAGTAATAGAAGTGAAAATTTTTTCCAACCTGGGGGCGTATTAGGCTGTTTCTGTTTTGTTCCAGATGCCTAGCTTGAAAGTACCCAAAGGCACTATGTAGAGATACCTTCAAAATAAGTTACATTTTTTATTATTAAAGTATTTGTATTTCGTAACTTGTATACACTCTTGCTAGCTAACGTGCCCAGTTGCTGTAATACGGTGGCATGGGGTTTCAAACATAGACCACAGAGGATGGTACAAGTAGTGAGTTATGTTCCTTATTTTAAATCTAGTTTTTACCACTACTTTATTCAAGGAGTGTACATCAGAGGAAGCCAAAAGCCAGCTAGAATAGTTCCTGAGTGAAGTTTATATCGAAGGCGAGAAACCATCTGGAGCAGGTATGTAAAGCCATGCAAGTAGTAGGTGAGCGTCCTCCATCCTTCACCTGGTATCAGATAGCAAGGTCTAGGGACACAATCACTCGGGGAAGAATATCCGAAATGAAAAGTTTTAGCTATGGTTAGCATAGGTGTGAATCTAGACTCCTAACTCCTCATCCCACTATAGCCTCAGAGGAGAGGAAACATGAAAACATTACTCTCCTTTCTTCCAGTGCTTACCAAAGTTAAAGTTCCTAGAGGCAGAAGCAAAGCTCAAGCTGTCTACTACTACTTTTAAAACATATCCATCTGAAGTATTTCATCAGACCATTTCACCAGTGATATCTGAGTAACAGCCATTGCACTGTTAAATAGCCTTCACCGCCGAGGTATTGTGTTCTGTGTTTTTCAGTCTTTCTCCTACTCAGGGTGTGAGTTTCTGAAGAGCAAGGACGATGTCTTATTTATTTTTAAATTTCTAGTACCTGGAACAGCACCTGGCATGTTGCAGATGCTCAGTACATGCTATAGAAATGAAAAGACAGTGTCCCTGAAGAGATGCTGGATCTATAAGGAGTGAAAAAACACCACTGGGAGTGCAACAAGCTAGGCAATAGAATATAAAACAGTAACCTGAAGGAGGTTATTTGATGTATTTAGAAATCACGCTTCCATAAATAACACGGAGTAGGGAAGGACATAGTTGAGAATTTGTTAAATGTTCACCAAAGTTGTTTCCAAGGAGTTCTGGCCTAGTCAGTTGTAGGGCATTTGTTGTGTTGAGTGGAATACGCAAACTTAGAGGCTCCACTAGCCCTGTCTCCACACTCCCTCCAGGCCTGTGGAATTCAACTCTTTACCCAAATATCTGTTCAACAAACATTTGAAGAGTATCCAGTTGAAGGTATACCAAATTATTAGCTTACTAGGCCTTAAAGATGGAAGAACTATATATGGTTGCTATTTTAAGTCTAAATAGGTTGTTCAAATAACATTGAAGGAAATCCATACTTGTCTTATCTACTTTACTAACAGCATTCCAAGAAGTTCAAAATTCACAGGTCTTGTGTTGTAATAGGGCAGCCACATGCTTCTCTCTGTTGCCAGTGGGATTGCTGCAGAATCCAGAATGTTACGACTGGAAACAAATGAATTTCCTCTCATTGTTCCAGTACTTTTTCATAGTAATCATGAAAGAGCAGGGAAATGATTTTAAGTTTAGTCAGGAGGGAAAGACATGACATTGAATTATTTCTTTTTTTTTTTTTAACCCTTTACTTCTTAAAACATGTAGTCCTTCCAGTCAGCCAAGAGAAAGGGTACTGTTATTTAATGGAAATTCACTCAGCTAAGGCAATTTGGGACATAAGCCTGGGAAGAAGAGATCTAAATTGAGCTGTTTCTCCAGATTAAAAAATGAAATTAATGTGAGTCTTCTTAGATTTAGAGAACAGAACCTCATTCTTATGGTAAAAGAATTCTGCCATCTGAAGCTGAGACTTTTCCTCACTCTCAGCATCCTTAAATTAAGCCTTATGCAAAATGTTGTGTCTGTTTGGTATACCCTGAGGATTAATATGTAAAGCTTTTTGAGATTTTTTTTTTTTAGAAGAAAGGGGGATGAACTTGGAGATCCCTTCTTCTCAAAGTCTGTGTTAGTCTTGTTATATATGAAAAGAGAAAATCGAACCAAAAAAACACAGTATGAAAGACTTTAGGCTCCTTGTCCATAAAGCAAATTTCCTTATCCATGAAGCAAGGGCAGTATCCAAAGTCACTTGCCAGTTCCAAAGTATGAAATAATCTATCTTTGATAACTATTTAAAAATAAACAGACTAGGACGTAGAAGAATACAGAATCTCACATAACAGAGGCTCGCCAGGGCCTGACTTCAAGACTGGATGGTTCTCAACATTCACACTGAGCTCTGTACTTCTACATGCCCAAGGTCTTGCTGGATCACAAGTCCAAGGAATGTGGATTTAGCAGCTCATATGTCCATGGGTAGAAATGAACGAAATTTCTTTCCACTCTCTTGTGGTAATGAGGATAACTTTTATTTCTTTGGCAAAATGAATTTGAAAGGGGTGGAATATTAGTGGCAAATGAAAGACATTGCCTGGTGGAAGGTTCCTAAATTGCAAACACTTGTTTTTGGAAGTGGGATTGTATGCTTTTTAAATGGCGGGGAAACTAGCATTTGTACTAGTGGGGTACAATAAAACTAAGATGCTTTAATGAAATTGTCTTCTTCCTGGGTCAGTATTAAGTATCGGCGATATTTAAAGAGAATGGGTCGTGCTGGCTAAAAAGGAGAGTGTGGGAAGGAGTCAGCATCATTCCTTATACTCTTTGTTCCCATCTCTTGAACTAGAATGATTTTGCCCTCATCTTAATGCTTTCTTTATGGAATGAAGGAATTTTCAAATTGGTTTTTAAACTCTATTAAGCCCTCATGTATGATATAACCCAACCACATTATTCAGGTTTTCTTGGCTTTCAGGAACAGCTTTGCAGCCATTATGTCATAATTGAACTGCACATTGTTGTGCACTCTGAATTTGGAATATGCTGCTCTGGCTTCAGGCCAGTTGCTGAGTCAGTGTCTTTGGGGTTGAGGGTGGAGGTGGGGTACAGTGTGTGTGAGCCTCATTGTGTTAACAGGGATTAGCCCAGAATTCCCTTGGACTCTTGGGTGCTTAGAGGGAATGTATCATGAGAGTATGTTACTGTTCTTGATTCACATCATCATTTTATTTTTCTCAGCTGAATGTTTTTCTAGAAACCTTTCACTGACATTGTCATGTGCACCAACCCCATTACCTAGTAGACTCCACTGAAGCAATGATCTGGAAAGCGTGACTGCTAAGGTCACACTTCTAAAACAAACTCTACCTACGATAAAGACTTCTCTCCCCTTCTACTTCATATTCGTCTTTCCCAGGGCAAAGATGGTCGTGCTTCTGCATGTGGAAGAGAATGCCAGGATGAAGAGGATCTGTCATCAAAAATGATTTTTAAAGTGTGTCTAACAGTAAGAAAGAAAAATGCATTATTTTTCCTTTTAGAGGAAGCTTTTTCATCTCCGATGCACAGTCAGTTGCAAGATGACTGGCTGGCCACTCTGGTGTCCCCTCTGCCATTTCCCAACTCTGTCCTTTCTGACAGTGAGGCTTCACAGTTGTGACTGAGGAATGAGAGAAGAGGCCACGAGCAGGTGCCTTTACACCTCTGCCTGAGTCTGTGTGTGCCTCTGGGTCCTCTTTAAAGGGCTGAGCATTTTAGGCTCCTACAGATAGAAACTGCTTCATATTCTTCAGTCCTTTTGCTGGCACAGGCTATTCCCAAGGCATTTTTTTCAGCATGTGATTTCCCCTTTTCTGATCATGAGGAAGTTTGCGGCCCAAAGCCTCAGACACAATTTCTTTGCATCTCTAAAATTAGAGAACAGGACAAGTGGTGGCATTCCCACTTAACAGTTGACAAAAACTGAGGCTTAAAGAGATGAGGACTCACCCAGTATCTCAGAACTCGTTAGTGGCCATTGCCTTTCCCTTTGGGGTTTCCCTTTGGGGTTTATATTTATGAAATGCTCACCTAAAAATGCACTCAGGGAATCCACACATGGTGAATTCCAGCTGAAACTGTACAGGAAGAGTAACTTTAAAGCTCTAAATGAAGAGTTACACCGTTTATGCGTAATTCCCCCATCTGATTAGTGGGTGGGAGCTATGTGGAGTTAAATTTATTTTGACCACTCTAGGCAGTTTATTCAGAACTCCTTAGAACACATTTTGTCTTTAAAGTTTATCAATAAAATCCAACTTTATAATTACCTAAGCAGCTTCTTTTTTGATATACATGGTTTGGGGATATCATTGGTAAAATGGTAATGGTATTGAATTTTTCCTTTGAGAAATAAAGATAAATACTGAGAAAGAGCAACTGGAAAGGAACTGGCCTTTGCTTAAAACTAAATTTCAGTGCCCTCTTTATGATTTTGTGAAGGCTGGGTAAACTTAAGCCAATGTCGGGTACCAGGGTATTGGCTACTTAGTCTTACCTAGTCTTAGTGACATCCTGAGCAGCAGGTAAATATGTTGGATCTTAGTCATGTTGTGTGTTGGAAATTCCAATTTAAATAATGTTCATAATCAGAAACTTTCACCTTTTTCTATACAAAGTATTTTTCAGTGTTGCAATTCCCTTTCTGAGACTACTAGTATTAGATATTTAAATCTTCCATTTGAGGCCAGTAAAAGCACGTTTCAGTCAACAGAATCACTATGTCAAAAATAACAATACCATACTTGTAGTGTTACTTAGTAATCAGTAGGTAAACCTTATTTCTCTGTTCTACTTTAAACTTAAAGATTTTTACATTTGTCATCTCTTTCTAAGATACCCAACTTTTGCCTACATTCTTCTCCCCCAGCCCACTAACTCTGTCTTCATCAAAATATACTTCAGTAAGATGTTAAGTCAGGGACTAGTCAAGGTAGTTCATTGGTTGAAAGATACAATTGCTTTGAAGTAACATCAGACACATCTCTTTTTACTATCCCTATGTTCCTGTCCCTACTATGGCCACTCCTTCATTCTGGAAATACTTTCTCCCATTGGCGTCTGTGACGACACACTTGCCTGGGTTTTCTCCACCCCACCCGCTGTTCTGTCTCCCTCCTTTGCTGGCTCCTTTACACCCAATCTCTAAATGTTGGATCACCTCGAACATCTGTCCTAGGCCCTTTTCTTTTTCTGCGCCATCTAGTTTATCTCATCTAGTTCCTTAGTGATAAATTTAAGTCCTAAACTGATGGAAACTCAAATTTTTATCTTTAGCCCTGGATTTTTCCCTGAGGACTAAACCTGTATATGTCACTCTTGACTGGAGCTCCCACGTGTCCCCGACTGAGCTCTTGGTCTCACATATTTCTCAGTCTGTTCCTGCTTCAGTGTTCCTCACTTTAGTAAATGACACTGTCACTCACCCAGAGGCTGAAGACTAAAACTAGGATTGCCCTTAACTTCCATCTTTTCTTTAACTCCTCCTGTCTGGGACATCGACAAGTCCTGTGGGTCTGTTTCCACCCTAGTCCAGGCCACGGTGCTTTCTCCCCCAGACTCTGGCGGTAGCCTCCTAACCTGGTCTGTCTTCCACTGTTGTCCACCAATAACTATTCTTCACATGGCAGCTAAAGTGATCTTTTAAAAATGTTTATGAAATCACAGCGCTTCCCTCCTCTAAATTTTGGAATAAAAATTGTGTTTGGAATAAAGCTCGAGTCCTTACCATAGCCCAGAGGGCTATGCCCGTATGCCCTGACCCTGCCCAGCACTTCCAGCCTCGTCTCCTGCTGGTTTCCCCTGTGCCCCCGTGTACTCTGCTTCAGCCACACTCTCATTTCTGTTTCTTACAGTAAGTCACATTCGTCCTCTCCTTAGGGCCTTTGCATTTACTGTTTGTTTTCTCTGAAACACACCTCCATTCAGATATTTGGATCTTTCATCCTTTAGTCTCAGCTCAAATGATACTTGCTCAGAGAATACCTTAAAAACCTACCTTAGTCACCATAATGTTACCTTGTTTTATTCTCTCCCCTGTACGTATCACTGTCTGTTATGGTCTGACACTAAAAAGTGTCTTCAGAGCGGTGCCTGTGGCTCAGCGGGCAGGGCACCAGCCCCATATACCGAGGGTGGTGGGTTCAAACCCAGCCCCAGCCGAACTGCAACAAAAAAATAGCCAGGCGTTGTGGCGGACGCCTGTAGTCCCAGCTACAGGCTGGGACTACAGCCTGTAGGCTGAGGCAAGGGAATCGCCTAAGCCCAGGAGTTGGAGGTTGCTGTGAGCTGTGTGATGCCACAGCACTCTACTGAGGGTGATAAAGTGAAACTCTGTCTCTGCAAAAAAAAAAGTGTCTTCACTAAAATGTGGACCTCAAGAGGGCAATATTTATCACTGTACCCCAGCACCTATAACAGTGTCTGACATGTGGGAAGTGTTAGATAATTGTTGAACAGATGAATGACTCTCACCCCATACCTGGATTATCTTAGCTGACTTCTAACCCTTTCCACCTCCATTCTCCTTTTTCCTGCAGTACATTTTGCAAGCTGCTGCCAGATTAGTCTTCTAAGCTGTTGATTTTATCCCATCACTCACTGAGAACTGTTACCTGGTTCTCAAGACATATGCAACAAATCATGTGTTGCTTAACCACTGTTCAAAGTCCAAAAGTCCTCCATAGTCTCATCCTAGTCTACCTTCCAAACTTATTTTCCACTGTTCTTCCACAGAAGTCTCTTTGCCTCATTCAGGGTTTCCTCCATTAAATAGCTATCACATTCCTACGTCTGTATCTAACCCCAAATTTGGAATCTTTTCCCTTTTTTCTACATAAGCAAAACCTAAATGATTCAAGGTATTTATTTCTTTTGTAAAGCCACCTCCACCTCTTGGCCCATAGGATTTTCTTCCCCTTTCTCTTACATTTGAATTATATGACTCTGTCGTAATCACCTCCTGTATTTCTAATTCCCCTGTATATACACACATCTTACCCTATGACTAGGTTTTGTAGTTCTTCATGGGTTAGGATCAGATCTTACTGGCTTTTAACCCTTCTTTCCCTCCCTACTGTGGAACAAATGAATGAATGACATCATTGGTTCACTAGTCATTATGAACGCTGACATAATTTTTATTGTCTAGTTAAGAACTCAACCCCCTTTTCCTGTTAGTCTTGTTACTTGTATCTAGCGTATGGAGTTGATTATTCCCAGTGAGAGCTTTATTTGTGGGGAAAAAAATGGACTAAATACCAGGCAAGATAAAGAAAAATTATAATGTCTCAATTTTACTGAGATCTAGAAGAAGTGAAGGAAGCATGCATCTAGTAAGTGGTAGATAGGTAAATACCTTATACCTTCAGGGAAATTCTAATTGTATTGGATAGGCAAGGCCCACATTTCATATAGCTAAAGCAGTGTGTTGAATGCAATTTAGTGTCACACCCATTGAGTCTAAACTATGGACTAGAGACATCTGGATACTTGGAAATCCTATGGTCATGGTAATAATTTGAGGGGAAATAAAAAGGGGTTTTGGCTCTAGGCACTCATGTGACCATCAGTCCTTTCTGTAGACTGGTCCTGACCTGTAATCTCCTGGGTGGTAAGCCTAGTGTACTGAAATCTGGAAGTAGATGCTGGAGGGAGTGTGGTATTCGGAGCTGCCTCACGCTGCCCAGGCTGGGGTATGATGCAGCCCCGCTGCTTGTAGTTTAATATGGTGTGCAGTCCAACTGCGGAACAAAGCTGAGCGTGACACTGCATCAGCTGGGCCCACGGTGGATGGTTAGTTCAGGATATTTGGTGCAGCATCTTGTCTGATTGGCTCACATCCTTTGCAGTTCCCCCAGCTAGGTAGCCTGACTGCTGGGGCTGAGAATCTAGGAAAGCACCCAAGATTCCCACCCATGCCCCACTCTGGGTTGGGTCTTCAAACTGTCACTTCTTATTTCTGTTCTGTAGCCTCATCCTACCCCTGCTTAGCTCCTTGGAATTATCATCTCAGGGTATCTGCTCAGTTTTGGTTTTGTCCCTATTCATTGCCTCTCCTTGTCACCCTTGGCTCCACAGGACCAATTTCTTTCTTGCCCTTGTACCCAAGACCCCAGTTAGGCTCCCACTTGTTTGGGAGGGTGGGAGGTTTAGACTCAGCTGACGGACCAAGAGCACAGACAAGCACTAGGGAGGCATCATTTTCTCTATCCCTGGCTAAGCCCGGTGACCCAGATGAGTCCCCTTATTACATGAACGGTTGGTAATCTAAAATAATGGGTTCTGTTCCCAAAACAGGTAAGGATGTGTGTGTATGTGTGTGTTTCTAGTCATTAAGGTAAACATAGGAATGTTATACTTAGATGGCATGAACGTGAAATGGAGTACTTCTCACATGGCACAAATGACTCAACGGAAGCCTTGCGTCTTTTTTTATGGGAAAAGGGTTCAGTGAGAGCAAGTAATAGTGTTTGGTTAATGTCAGCTCAGCATTAAATTTACATCATACTCTCCGAAGAAGCTTCAGCATTACCTGTTAATAACCAAGGCGGAACCTGGGCTTAGACAGACTTTCTGATTTTGCACATGAACTACCACTGCAGCCTGCAGAGGGGGAATCATGAGCTTGGAAATTTGGTGTACCAAAGGATTCTTTGTATGGATAAAAATTCTGGTCAGTGAAGGTCAGTTTCTCCACTCAAACGAGAACAATGTTGTTTCCCTCCTAATCAGACACACACCGCGTTCAAAGAATCCAGGATCCCCACCTAAGTGATGTGCAGCCATAGCCTGGGCAGCTCCTCATGCAGGAAACGCATCATCTTTAATAAAGACTCAGACAACCCGGCTTCCATCTGAACTGTAATCAGTTGCCTTAATGGTGTGCCCGTCAGTGCTGTGCAGGGAAAATTCTATAAAGTTAAGTTACCTTCTTTATCCTGTTTCAAGGAGGGCTGAATTGGTCCAGTCAGTCCTCCCCCATGTTGTATTTGATTCTGCCGTAAAGACCACTGGAGTCAGCCTCAGTTTTGTTGAAAGGCCAGCATTTCCTTTCTCTTTCAGGGTTATCCATGCCTCTTAGGGGCACTGGACTTGAAACAGCAGGAGTCACCATCTTTATTGTTAGGCTGCAGAATTTGTTTTAAGCACATTCTAAATCCAGTCTTATGCCTTACGGGTTTTTTTTAGTCTGTGACAAAGGTGACCCAATTGTGCTGCTTTGATATTATGAACACAGCTCTTTTTGCTCATATCACAGAAGCATATAACAAAATACAAAAGGATAAAATTGTGTCTGCATGTGTAGTAAGGACACATACTTCATGACTAAATTTGGTGACATAATGTCATAATCAAAAAAGTGTTGTCCTCTCGCAGTCATGAGCTAACCGACAGAGACCACCTGTCAGGGTGTTTTTATAATGCTGAGATACTGTTCAAAAATAATAGAACTAATGAAAATGTCACATTGACAGAGTAGCCCATATTAAGATTGTACTTCAAGAGGCATGATTTGGTGAATGTGACATTGACAGCAATGGTGTGAGAATTTACAGAGTTAGTAAAATGTTCTAAGAAGAATATTACAGCGTTCCCATTGAAGTGTGTCATTTTTCATTTTATTTTTCTTTTCTGGAATTAAATGAACTCCAGGAATTAAGGAAAGTTAACCTACTGTCTGCCTAGCAAGAGGTATAGGGAGCTTTTCTTTACATCACATCCTAATGTAATTTTGTAATTGTGCTTCCAAAGAAATACCTTAAGTTAACAATAAATGCATGTTCCTTAGGGCATCTGAAAAATATTCAAGTAGTAAAATTGCACAACAGATGTATTTCTCAGTAAACAAAAGTGCCATGTTTAAGTGATTAAAAATGTGCAAAACAGTAAAAATGGAGAATAAAGTGGAAAAGCAAAGTAGTTATAAACAGAATAGTGGTAGCATCACTGAAGACTTTATTTAGCTCTCTGGGTTGGTTGAACAAATATTCCAGCAAATCTGGAATGAATAGCAACTCTGTTTACTATGACAGGTTTTATTTGTCTTGGGTGCAACCAAGACCACATGCTGTGTTTTGTCATGTTGGAAATACTGAAGCAGATTTCCATTGTGAATGTGAATTTTTCTAAAGCCTTAACACCTCAGTCTCAACTCAGCGAGGTAAAAGCAATAAGTTTTCCTTTACTTGCCAGCTAGACATCAATAAATCTTAAATCCCTCCATCAAAAGCATATAGGTGCAGTTTACCATCCTAGTTGTAGGCTTTGGTCACTGCCATAGATGGCCTGTGCCTTCTCATTTCCAGAGGTTCTATTTCTGTCCTTAATAAAGTTTATTTTTTATTTTCTTTCTCTTTCATATATAGTACAACTTCTTTAATTCCACATCCTTGGAGCATGTGTCACTGTTGGCATAGAGCCTTCCGTATCTAATGATGCAGAATCTCTACCTCGCATGGACATGGCTTAACCTCCCCCCGCCCCCACCCATTTATACCCTGTGTAGACAAAGTGTGTCCAACCACATTCACCTATTGGAGTTGTTGGTTCTGCTGAATTTATAGAAAATATATCAACCAAGGATTAACATTCACTTGAGAGTAGCAGAGAATATTGTAAAATTGCAGAATTCTCATAACAGTCTTTTCTTATTTATTATCAGGATCATTTAGATAGCAGGGAGATCAAGATGCAAGTGGCAGAGTGAGGGCTTGAGAAGGAAGGGAAGATCATTGCTTTCTTGGCTGGGTCCGATCTTCTTGTCCTGGGGTCTTTATTCTAGTTTGATAGTGGTTAGTGGTGCTCCTTAAAGTCTTATCAGTTTGTTTGAAATGCATTTAAGCCTCATCTTAGACTGAGGAGCCTGGTTTCCAGTGAAGTTTAGCACTTAATGAATATAGCTATGCTCTGTGGAGCAGAGGAAGGCAGAATTTGAGATCGTGGTGAAGAAATTAGAACCAGCTGCAGTGCTCTGGCCAAAAATCTGTGGACACCCGGAAGAGCACTACACTTTAGTTGTAACATGAGACAGGCCAAGCAGTGACTGCTCTGTACACGAGAGTCTGATCAGAGTTAGTGGTGAGATTGAAGAAGGCAAGAAAAGCTCACTTCAGCACTTGTAGCATTCAAACGGATATGTAAACACTTACTGTGTGCCAGGTTAATTCTGGGTGACTGGAGATAGAGGGTAAACAAATACCTGTTCTCATAGTGCTTATGTTGTAGTAGATAGTAATTTTAGATAGTAAAGGGCAAAAGACAACTATAGCAAGGTGTGAGGACAGAGAATGATGGGCTGGCCAGCACTGATAAGGTATTCACCGAGGCCTCTCCAAGAGGTGATAAAAGGCCCAGGGCAAATGAGGAGAAGCTGCCTCAGAGTTTTTCATGCAGAGGGAAAGCAAGTATGAAGATTCTGAGGAAGAGATGATCTTTTGGGTATTCAAGAATCAGAAAGAGATATTTTGCAGTTACAACTTGCAAAGGGAGGCAAAAAGGATAGGTGAAGTTGGAGAGCTCGAGTAAAGTGAGGTAAACAAAGTGATCCCAAGAATGGGTTTTTCTTGGGAATACTGATAAATGACAAATCCACCAGTGCACATGTGTTTTAAAAGTGAAATTATAATATTCATAGTTTTAAGGACGAAACTAGGAGCTCAGTCAAATAACCAGGAATACCTGGAGTGTCTCATGTTGAGCAAAGTAGCAGGATGAGGGAGCTCGCAGCCTGGTGTTTGGCATGCTACTATTACTAAGCTGTTCTTATTGGAATATCTCCAGCAGAAACACTACTGCATTTGTATGTGAGGTTTTCAAAAGTTAGGACAATCTCCTTTTAAACTACTTCCTAAGGAGTTGAGTAGATACTGTGTTCCTGCCAAGTTATCTCAGCCTGATTCTCTCCTGTAGTTCCCCTAAGTACAGCGTTGTGTCCCCCCCATCTCTTGCATCAGAGGAGCACAGACCTGGTAAGAGATAGCTCGAAACTTCAGTGTGAGACTTGTGCTGCTTATCATTTTCTTTACCATGGCAGTGGCTGGCAGTGGAATGCCAGTAAGTTCAGCTGTCCTGATAAATAAAAACCATCTCAGGGATCACTGGGATGCTGGTAAAATCTGCAGGTGAAATTTAATTTTGTATCCAAATTAACAGACCCATGCAGTTTACTTATAGAAACAATAATTAGGCACACATCTAATCCAACAATATGGATTTGATTTTATTTTCCCATTCTGTGTTTGGGATACAATGAATGTTGAAACATCATAGAGACTTGCCAACTTCTGGGTCTTTCTGACACTCCTAGACTAGAAGAAACAATTCTGAGGCCTTCAAATTCCATCATAAGCTTGCAACTTACTGTTCATATTGTAAGGAGCAGTGCCCGGGCACATAAGTTTATTGGTTTATTTTTTTCTTTTGGCAGAATCAAGATGCTCTGGTTTCAAAGAAATAGCATGCAACTTGCCAAATCCTCCTTTGGACTCTTCTTGAGAAATCTCTCTGCCTCTAAGACAACTCTGCCCGTGCTGACCTTATTCACAAAGGTACAGAGTGAAAAAGTAAAATGACTACTTTAAAAATATAAAGTATTAAAGTTGTTGGGTGAAGAAAGTTGTGCATTTAAGAAAAGGAGGCAAAGTTGAAAGGAAAGGCAATGGAGTAAACCTTCATACCCACTCCTCAGTTTTTCTGTCAGCAAAACAGCAGTAGCTCTGCTCCTGCCAGGACAGTTCATTGTCTCATAATTATCAGAGAATAAATGAGTGTGTTTAATGGATGTCTGACTCTCACATTGAAGAAACATGGGCCATAGGTTATAATATGATGTTTACACATGTATCATTTATAAACACAGTCAGTTCTCAGTCTTTGTGATAGTTATGTTCTGTAAAGTCACTGGGAACACTGAAGTAAC
>NW_003852398.1:47925818-47939959 GCF_000181295.1 Otolemur garnettii
GTATGCACATGCCCATAAATGACTGCAGAGCACTGAGTATTGATTTGGCTGTTGCAAATAAATTTTAGCAAGTGGGCAAATTCACAAATATGGAATCCATGAATAATGAGGATTGATTGTGCTTGTTTCCTTATCCCTAACACTAGGTTCAAGCCAAAAAACTGGTTTAACACTTTTCAGAGCTTTGGGGCCTGAAATATAATACATACATTACTGATTTCCTTTTGCTAATTCACATCACTTTGTATGATTTATAATCAAAAAAGAAATAAAGTGCAGTGTTACAGAAGAAACTTTTGTGAATACTACTGCAATTCAAAGAAAAAAGGTCTCTTTTTAATAGATTTTTCAGATTTCAAGCATTTTAGCAGTTATGCAGTCAACTGCTAATTATCTGACAGTTGTCTAATAATACAATTTAATTTATTCTTAGAAATAAACTTCTTGTTGAGAATATTTAAGCTGCTTTGCAAATTTGCAGATATATATTGCACTGTTGGAAATGATGGCACTAACATTATTGTATATTATATCATCTGAAGGTCTACGATGATAAATGCATGTGAGAATGAACCACAAAGATAAAATACTTCTTTATGGCTAGTGTTGCTCACTCACCTGGCAGTTCTGCCCTGTGTTTCAGTTTGAGCAGCAGCTGAGATAACAAAAAAAGTATGTTAAAAAAAAAAAAATCACCAACCTTCCATTTGGCTTAATGTTTGTACCGAGTCTTGATCTCTACCATTAGGCAGAGAGTAGTAAGATATCACACCCACCTTCAGGAGTTTACAATCCAGTAAAAGAAATGTTAAAGTACAGTGTCAGGACTCTATCAGTTATAAAGAGTAGAAAATACTTCCCAGACTGACTTAAACAAAAAGAGAACTTGGGAGTTGGTCTGGTTTCAGGAATAGCTTGATTTAGGAACAAAGCATGTTACCCATCTCTTCAGCATCGCAACCTCTGGGTTAAATTCTCCCTCACTCTGGCTCATCTCGCAGATGACTACATCCCCAGAACTCACGTCTCACACATCTACAGATACTCCAGCCCTGAAGGGCCCATTCCTGAGCCAGTTGTAGCCAAGAAGGACAAGATGTGCTGATTGCCTGGGCCTAAGACAGGCTCTCCACTCTAGCTGCTCAGGGATAGAGGCCACCACGTGTGGAGAGTCGGTTCCTATGAAGCGAAATCACAGAGCTCTTGCTGCAAGAGCAAGGGGAGGGGGTGGGGGACAGCCAAACCAACAGACCTCCTGCAGTCTAGGGATACAGTAAACAAGTGCCACGGAAGATCCTGGAGAAGGCTGTTTGAAGGGTCCAGACCACTGGGCCTGATCCTTTTTTGGTTCTTCATTCTTTTTAAAATTTGATGAATACTCCCTCAGAAAAATACAGACATGTATTTTCATAGATTTCCATGAACGCCAGGTTTAAAAACACAAAACAAAACAAAAATCCTGATTTAGGCTCTTCTAAAGTTTTTAATAGAAAAGCAAATGTTTGGTACGTTCAATACTTCTGCAATTTAATATGTTCTTGTTTTGCTTTTAAGACCCTATATGCTAACGTTTTAAAACTTCTTCAGAAAATTTCAGCATGTAATCTTAAAACATTACAGATTATTCATGATCTGTTTATCGCTAATGCTAATAATTAACAATCAGCCTGAATCTTCATCTCAGGAAATTAGGGTCAGAAAGACTCTTCAATGGTCTCGGTTCTTGTTTCAAAACAACCCTGGGTTAACCTGGAGGAAAGCCTTCTCTTTTACAGAATAGCTCATCTCATCTGCCATGTTAAAAAAGCAGGTTTTATATAAGCATCAGTAATGCTGCGTCTATTTTGAGCTCATGCAGCAGAACCTATAGCTAGGTAGTCTCTGTTCATGAAGTCAAGAGCCAAGAAGCCTTAAAAGTCTGCCAGTAATCTGTAGTATTCCCAGCAGACTTCTCCACTAGATTGTTTAAGAATACAAACAGTGGACGCCAAAACTTGCTTGCTCTTTCAAACAGGAAACCTCTTGTTGACACTTATAATAAGAAAATAGGCAAAACATTATGAATTGCTATCATCATCTGAAGTGCAAAGAGATTTTTTTCCCCTTTTAAAAATGAGTTACTACCTAACTTCATCCTAGTGGGTTTGTTGCTGTGGACTGATTAGGAAAAACAAGCTGGTGAGGCTCAGCGCTTCCCAGTCTGAGCAAACTTTGAGGAGCCGTTCTGGTGGTGTCAGCAGTTGTGTGAGACCACAGAGGTGCTCCTGACCCAGCAACGACAAAGCCCTTAGAGAGAGAGATCAGTGAAAACTAGTGAGCGCTTAAATTTATTTTTGCATGCATTGATCATTGAAGAAAAATTAAAACAAACAACAAAAAAATGCAGAAAACCTTTCTGCCCTGAAATACTAGTTATTTATAAGATTCTATGGTGTTATTTTGCTTCATGAAGAAAACTGTAATTAACCTGGTAAAAACTGTACTTTAAGTATAATCTGGTTCTTGGGGGGGTTTTTTGGTTCTGCATTTTTTGTGTGTGGTTTTTTCATTCGTTTGTTTGTTTGTTTGTTTCTGGCTTAGGCCAAGTACCATTCTTTGGATTTAATGGCTTGACTGGTTTTCTTCCTGTAGGATCCATGCCCGCTTTGTGAGGAAGCCAAGGAGGTACTGGAGCCTTACAAAAACAGGGTAACATGACATGGCGCAGCTTTTATGCGTATGGAATGAATATTCTGTGTGGCATAAAGTACCTGCCTGGATCTTTAGGAAAACAGATTAAATGATTTTTAATTTAAATTTTCTTTCTATTCTTCAGAGAGAATTTAGTACTGATTTCCATAAAACTCATTACCCCTAAGTGTTTTTCTCTGAGCAGTACTGGTTTTCTTACTCTGACTCTTAATATGAGTCAAAGTTAACCAGCAGGTGCAATATTTCTGCTTTCTTTAAATGTCCCTCCCCATTCCTTTTATCTTATTTTGTAATTTCCACACAAGTGTTTTCATGTACTAAACTATCAGCCCTTTCCCATTGACACTGCTCTCCTGCCCTGATTCTCAGGCAGCTTCCCCATTGGGATGCGTTGTAGTGCCCTGATGCTGAATATAACAGGTACAGCAGAGATTTAGCAAGATTCACAGGTGGAGAATGTAATGAAATCAGGGACATTAGATCACTGTGAACCTACAACAAAAAAACCCTCTCAGCATTAGGAATGGTCTCAGGATCAGTTCAGCACTGTGGGTGTTGCCGTGTTCGTGCTGTCTAAAATACAGAGCTTTAGTCTGTGTTTCAGTTTATTTTACAGGAGGTGGACATCACGCTTCCAGAAAACTCTACTTGGTATGAAAGGTACAAATTTGACATTCCTGTCTTCCATTTGAATGGCCAGTTTCTGATGATGCATCGAGTGAACACCTCAAAACTTGAGAAGCAGCTCCTGAAACTGGAGCAGCAGAGTGCTGGAGGCTGATGGATGCCCTCCTGATGTCCAGCCCTCTCTTTCCATAAAGCTTCTTTTGAAGAGCTATCCATGGCTTCATATTCCTTTTGTCACTTTCACAGATCCCTAAGGATGTTCTGAACTCAGTGGTGCCCAATAAATGTTGAAGTTCCTCTTCTGATTAATAGAAGTACCAATGCAGAAACTGTTTGCTTACTGGCTTTTTATAAACTAAGAGGAGTGTGTTGGCAGGTAGAGATGATGGGGGGTGGGGGGTAGAAGTCCACTGGTCTTACCTGCCCCTTTGTATCAGTACAGGCACACTTCACCCTCCTGAGCAGTACTGTTGACAGGAATGCAGAGAGGGCTCTGCGTTCCTGCTGCTGCCCTGGAGGACTTAACTTTTTAATGAGAGAATAAATGCTTTTCCACTCAGTAGATAAAGTGAAATGTGAATCGTTAATAACTGTGCACAGTCAATAAAGGGATGTTTTAACGAATACATCTGCATGAAGCCTATTTCAGTGGGATTTAATAATACCTGTTTAAAATTAGAGTTCATTTTTGTTGGGTAGAAGAGAATAATTATCCAAGCAAAGAGGCTTCATTTGAGAAAGACAAAAGAAAGACTTAAACTCCCAGAATATATATCAGGATCTCAACCTGCTTTACCCATAGTCAGTGAATGGATTTGTAATATTTGAAGACTGCCTTGGATAGGTGTTCAGTTATCATCAATTGAGTTAATCCAACTTACTATAATAGTTTCATTGGGTTTTAATATCTTGAAAAAATTCTCACTTTCAACCATAACTGGACAGATATGTCATCTAAAGACAAACACTCTTCACCATTCCATGTAAAATATTAGAAATATAGTGTTTGCCCCTTATTTACATATATCAGGTTCAGCCAATATAGGTGTGGACTCACTAAAAAACAAAACTGCCTTTCTGCTTAAAATCACATCACTGCAGTTGCATTTATAATGAAATTTTATGAACTATTTGGATGATTTGGATATTATGAGTCATTATATTTTAATTTGGTCAGTATGATTCTGTCTTAGAAATTATAGAATGTTAGAGCTAGCTGACCTCAAATGTTGTCTACTCCAATGACCATTTTATACACGAGGTGGAATCATCCATTCAGAGAGTTATGAGGGACTTAACCCAGGGTCACAGATCATAGCTAGTCAGCTGGTATCCCAGGTCTTGCTACCCAGCCCAAATTTTCACTATTCCATGGGCCCATTTCAGGGGCTCAGTAACTTGTGTTATCTCACATATGGGATCACCATTCTGAATTCAACACAAATTTGGAAGCAATTATAAAATGCTTCCAAGGTTGGCACAGTGGCAGGTGTCTATAATCCCAGCCTACTCGAAAGGCTGAAGCAGAAGGATCACTTAAGCACAAGAGTTCAAATTCAGCCTGGGCAACATAGCAAGACTCTTCAAAGTAACAATAGAAAAGTCTCAACAATTGAATAGCAGTGTTTATAATTTACAAATTTTTGAAACCCATCTTATTTGATATTATAAATATTAAGTCCTAAAGCAGGCAGAATGCCAGGATGACCCAAATCACCCTCACCTTTGTATAATTCCATCCTTTTGAGTGTCAGTGGAAATATCACTGCTGTGATTATGTTACATTATATGGCAAAGGGAGATTATCCTGGATGGGCCTGACCTAGGTAGGGGAGCCCTTTGAAATCAAAGAGTTCTCTCTTGCTGGTTACAAAGAGGAAAGCAGAGAGATGTGCCCTGCAAGAAAGCAAGCATCATGTTGTGACTTGCTAGTGGAGCCCCGTGGCAAGAAACTGGGCAGCTTGTAGGAACTTAGAAGTTCTTGGTCAAGAGCTAGCAGGAAAGTGGGGACATCAGTCTTACAGCTTCAAGGAAATGAAGCTGCCAATAATCACTGAGATTGGAAAACCCTGACCAAAGATCAGAAGTGTAGCCTGGCTAACATCTTGATTTCGGTTCTGCAAGACTCCAAGTATCTAGCCACACCCATTCCAAGTCTTTTGATTTATAGAAACTGAAAAGTAACAAATGTGTGCCATTTTAAACTACTAACTATGGCAACTTGTTACACAGCAGTAGAGAATGAACCCCAAGGCCTTATGACATTGAAGCACCATGGTATGTGGTGGGAGAACAAAATGAATAAGACAGCCCTTGCCTTTGAGACACGGTCTGTCCCTCAGGGAGCAGGGAGAGCAGGTGGGGGAAGCACAGCTCAGCACGGCGAGGGCTGGAATGGAGGAGGCTCATGTGGAGTGGTGCAGCATCCAGGCAGGGGAGTAGCAGGAAGGGTTGACAGAAAATCAGAGGAGCTGGGGCTTGATGGTTGAATAGAAGTGATAGAGGGAGGAGTGAGGGGGACATGGCATCCTGAGGGAAGAGTGTATGTAAAATACGAGGGTATGGAAGGGCACAAAATATTCAGAAGATGGCAGATGGCTTTGTGTGGGTGAGTGAAGGGAGGAGACTGAGGAGGTGAGATGGCTGGGATGGACAGCCCCCAGCCCCTGAAGGCCTTAGCTGCAGTCACTTCCCTTGCTGCCTCTCTCCATCCAGAGTCAGCCCTGCTGGCTCCAGATGTCTTGGGGCTATCTGGTCTCCCAATAGGAAGTCTGTTGCAGTCTTCCTGCTAGTCCTTCAGCATCCAAGTTCAGGCTACCTTCTAGTATCCTGCAGGGCGGTCACACCCTCAATATGACCAGGCGTGCTACAGACAAGGTTCTCCTGCTTGTGGGGGTGGGGGGGTGTCCTGTTCTCCCAGTGTCTCCAGGCAGGGTGAGGGTTGTGGGCCCCCTGGGTCCTGGGGTTGCCAATCCTTCTCCTGGACCACCAGTTGGAAAAGTTCCGAGAGTTTCTTTCAGTGTCTGCTTTGCTGAGTGGAAGAGGATCCTTTGGTCCCTTTCAAGAAGCACTGCCACCCAGAAAGGCTGGGAGTGTGTTCTCTGGGGCACATCTTTCCTGAGTATAACCACATGGTTATGGTGTACAGGAAATACAGAAAGTAAAGGTAAAATTGTACTTCATCTAAACAACAAATTTTTGGCATAGAATTTTGAACAAACAAAGATCCAATAATATGCTTACAGGATGTCCAAACTGAAGTATTGGGTATGGTAGTAAGAATAGGTGCCGCGTTTCAAGGAGACACTAGATTACATTGGATATTATTGTAGCTTGGAGAGAGGGAAGATCATTTAAAGGATTTGTTTAAAGGATGGTGTGCTCTCACTTAGTTCTCACCAAAGTGAAAGGCTGGGAGTGACCTCATACCAAGAGAGAGGGCCAGAGGTGGGACACATCGGAAGCAAATGGGCAGAGATAACACCATGGTCTAACCCTCCTGGGCAATCAGGAGAGAGCGGGTTAGCAAGCAGCTCGGCCACAGAGTGAAGGCAGCCGCTGTGGCTCATCTGTACCGGGGAAGAATGTGTATGTGTGTGTTTCCTCCTGAGCCAAACATAAGAGGGGGGCTGGTGTGAGGCCCCTTCAGCACAGGCAGGCCTCAGAAGAGGAGAACCAGATGGGAACTAGGTTCTCAGGGGCCAAGGGGCTGCTCCAAGTGAGAGCACATTCACCCGATTCAAAAGAACTGCAGGCCGAGACGTCAGTGTGGGAGCAACCTAACAGGAACCCCTAACAGGCCTTGCAAAATGTGGTCTCCTTTAAATGTTTACCAGGTCCAGGAAGCAGGAGGCCAGCTTACAACTCCACCATTGTAATAAGAACATTGCCGCTCCTCCTGCCTTCTCCCATCCCGGCCCTAGAAGCTGCCAGGAGCAAAGGGAGAATGACCCTCGTCTTCCCTGGCTTCCCCTGCACATGGCTTCTCAGTAGGGAAAAGGGTAAGACTTAACCTTAAACCATATCTGAAGTTTTGATTGTGACATGGGATCAAATGTACTTAGCACAATTTAAAATGACCACGCAACTTTCTACTGCCTGAGAATAGCTGAAAGAGTCCTGGCACTGTCTTCTTTTTTTTTTTTTTTCCTTTTTTTGGTCCTAAATAGAATAAGAAATTCTTCTACCAGATATATTTTATAGGACTAGTGGGAGACATAAATAAAAAGGCTTTCCGAATGTACCCCAGGTCCAGAGTATTGATCACATATGCCTAATGTTCTTTGCCTACAAATATTCAATAAATCTACTTACCAATTATTATTTGGAGAGGAACATGTTCCTGTGATAAGAATCCTGAAGCTCTTCAGCAATCCCCTTAGTCCCAGCAACTGACAGAGTGAAAGGCAGACGTGTGCAAACGTGCCATCTACAAGGTGCTTTGACTGCCCCACGATTAACCAGTAGCAGAAAACATTTGTCTCTTATTACTGTCCTTTGCATGTGATTTTTGTAGCAGTGATCACTTTTCCTTTTGAAATTATGTTTGCAGGGATGAATGTGATCTTACCTAAAGACTAATTTTGGGATGGCGCCTGTGGCTCAAAGGAGTAGGGTGCAGGCCCCATATACTGGAGATGGCAGGTACAAACCCAGCTCCAGCCAAAAAACAAACAAGAAAAGACTAATTTTGATATAAGAAGCTCCTCCTCCTCCTCTTCCTCCAAAGCAAAAAGTGATACAGCCTTTTTTCCCTTCCTTAAGCTAATGCTTTCAGCAGGAGTAGAATGAACGCTGAGCTGGGGACTTCATACTGCTGCTGTTCAGAGTAGTTACTGTGCCTCTTTCTTCCACATGTGTTGTCATGACATTATAAAGGCTTCCCGGAACACGCAACTCTGGCCCAGTTATTACAGAAAACAAAGGTACACTTGGACTCGGGGATTTAAGAGAATAATGCAGCAATCTCGTGAGCATCAGACAACAGTAATCACAGTACGGGCAGGCTGCAGGAACCACCAGGAGCCAGGACAGCACCCTTCTCACAGAGCCGTGGCTTCTTTTCTCCCGTTCCTGTTCGGTTCACCTTCTCCGCTGCTCGCACACGGGATCTGCTTCCTCATACCTGCAGCTTGCTCATGCCTGTCACTCCTGCTGACTTTTTGTTCAGCAATACAGTGTTCTGAGCCTCTCAGCTTTTCTATTCTGAAATCCTGAAAGAGGAATTTTACTCAGCTTATGTTTTACAACCAGCCACTCAAGTTGTAAGCTGGCTGAAAAAATTTATAGAAGGAGCCACCTGTGATACAGAAGCTCATCCCCGGCCCAACCAACTGTGGGAGCCAGGATTGCCTTGGATGCAAATCCGTCACTGCTTCCTGGGCAGAGACCGGGAGCAGGGCAGGCAATGGTCAGTAACTCCGGCACACATCCGAAAAGTTTTAGTGTGGCATTCCAGCATATTCAAGAGAAGTCAGGAGGAACCGTTTGGAAATAAACAGTTCTTTTATTTCGTGCTCCACGGGATGAACAAAGGCAGTGGAAATTAGACAGAACGAGGTATCAGGAGCTATTTAGGAGTGAGGTTGACAGAACTTCATGAGTGGGGGAGGAGGAGGAGAGAACGTGGGGTCTGGGGTGATTCCCAGTCTTCCTGCTTGAGCCATTGGGTAAATCCTGGTGCTTACCGTTCTCTAGACAGAGAGTATATGAGGCAAGGAGAGTCAGATTAGATTTGGGTTGTGCTTGGCGGATGGGAAGCATGAAACCCAGTGAACTGCCTTGCTTGTGGAATATCCAGGTGAAGGTTAAAGCTGGAAGTCCAAAACAAAGGTCTGGGCTCGAGATGCAGATTTGAGAGCACATTGAGTCTGGTTGGAACCATGACCACATGGCATATAAGGAGAAAAGCAGGCTATTACCAGACCCTGGAGAATACCAATCTTGACCCATGGGAATAGAGGAAGTTGCTAGTGACGCAAAATCAGAGTGAGGTGATAGAACTAGGAATGGGAAAAGCTCATCCAATTTTTATTCTGTGATGCCTTCGTGATGTGATAATCAGGCACTATTCCCTACACCAGGGATACAGCAACAAACAGGAAGAGTAAGGGTCCTGCTCTCAGACGCTTGCAGTCTAGAGGGAGAGACGGATAGAAAGGATACAGTATCAATGGAAAATAATCGGACAGTATCAAATACCAAAAGAGTTAGGCTGAGGCCTGAAAAGGAGACATCAGTTTTTGAAAATTAGAAAGTCACTGCTGCTACAGGCTGAAGCGCCCCCAAAGTTATCCAGGTCCTTCCTTCAACCTGTGAATGTTACTTAGATTTAAAAGGGACTTTGCAGATGGAATTAAGGATTTTGAGATGAAAACATTATCCTGATTACACAGCTGGGTCCTAATGTAACCACAGGAGTCCCTATAAGAGGGAGAGGGGGATTCAACTACAAAAGAGGGAGTAGATGGGACAATGGAAGCAAAAGGTTGGAGTGATACCAGAAAGGGGTCAGAAGCCAAGGAAGGGGAGAGGGGTCAGCAGCCCGCAGAAGCTGGGAAACGCAAAAGAAAAAGGATTGTCCCCTGAAGCCCCCGTCGGAGCAAGCCCTGCTGACAGCCTGGCTCTAGTCCAGTGAAACTGATTTCTGACTCCTACAGAACTATAAGAGAGTAAATCTGTGTTGTTTAGAGCCACCAAGTTGTGATAATTTGTTAAAGCAGCAATAGAAAATCCAGATGTTGACCTTAGTGAGAACGATTTTGGTGGGGAGCAGAAAATAGAGGTAAACTAGAAAAAAGTTGCAATAGGATGATGACTGAAAAGTTCAGAAAGATGGCAGAATATCCATTCTTTAGGAGGTTTCCTTATGTATTTCGTTTGACTGTGTAAGAAAAAGCATCCAGTGGGGAGCTGAAGCCCTGATGTAATTGATTAGCTCAGCACTCAGAAATGGCAGGCAGTGCTGAGCCAGAACCAGAACAAGGCAACCGGGACCTCTTGCCTATCCTATGGCGAATTATAGGCAGCAGAGTTCAGAGGCCTCAAGAGTGATCCTGATGCTGGGGAGTACACTGGAGCAAGCCACTCTAGTCCACAGACACATACCAGACCCAGGACCCGAGGTCATCACAGAGACAGGATACTTTGATACTGTGGCCCCAAACCCTGCACCTGGCACAGATGTTACATCTCTCCACTGACAGAAATCCAGGCTGACCACGGAGGTGGAGCCAGCAGAGAACATCATTTGGGGAGCCTTCAGTTCAGGCACTGACGTTTCGCTTTTTACATCCCCTCCCAAGTTCAAAGGAGATGGCTACCAAAATTAAACTTCTGAATTCTGAAACCTAGAAGGGTATAAATCATCAGGGAGAGGGGAAAATATTAAAATCACACAAAAGATGAAAAAGGGAGCACACAGGAGCAGTGCCAGCCAATAGATTAGGATCAATAAGAAGAATCCAGCCAGAGGCCCTTAATAAGGGTCAAGGGCACCCCTTCCTTATGCCAAAAATGTTACGTTTGAACTATTCCTGATGGAAAACCTTCCACCCTTAGAAAAGTCAGGCTAAATATTAACTGAAACTTTTCTTAATTATTTGAGAACACCAACAAGTAGAAATGATACAAGTTGAAGGCCAATTGAACCCATGGTGTCACTGTGCTGCTCACAATGCCCCATGACCTGACGCCCCTCAGAAACCCTGACGGCCTTGCTGCAGTGATCCTGTGTCCTTGCAATAAGGTCAAACTGCCCTGGCAACTAGGCAAGATGGAGAGGAACAAACTTCCCTCATGCCTGTAATCCTGGTACTCTGGAAGCTGCGGCAGGTGGATTACTTGAGCTCAGGAGTTTGAGACCAGCCTGAGCAAAAGCGAGCCCCCAGAAAATGGGTGTTGATTTATAACCTGTATAATAAAGAGGTGTTAGAAATTGGGGAAGAACTGCCAGAGAAATTACGCTTTAGGATTTAATTCCACTTCACCTTAGGTTCCCTTTGTGAAGTTATTCTCAAAGTTAAGTCCAGGCTCACTCTTTTAAGGTCAGAGGAGATTAAGATATTCAGAGCCGCAGATTGTGGGATTTATTCCCATTGTGATTGCTGACTTCTAGTATTCAGCCTTTTGTTCTGCATGACATGTCTTGCAAACTAGCAAGATGCCTGAATTTGGCAAGGATCCTGCTCTGTGAAGCATTTTCAAGCTAAGATTTTTAGCCATGTCACATTTCTCTAAGCTAGTAATAAAGGAAAGGTTGAAAGAGCAAAGGATGCCACTGAGAGTTGTCACCTAACAGCATAAAACAGCCTATCATCATCTGGCAGGCACAGGTCAACACATTCACAGTGGGCACCGCCTTCAAGTGAGAAAGTCAATCTTTAAAATATCTTACCAAATACCTTTGATAGATAAAATTTAATTTAGATAGTTCCATTTGTATATGTGTGACTTCATGAAAAATGTAATATTATGTTTTGATACGTTTTATAACCTATACACAAAGTGAGTCCAAAGATACCTTTAAGAGAAATAAAGGACATGATTGTTATTCTCACTAACTTGTCCAGAGAAGGAATGAAGAGTGGAATAGATGATTACAAGTACTTAGGAAAAAACATCACTTTGCTACTCGTGCAGAGCCTATAATTATGTGCAATTCCCTACTTAGACTTTTTAGTTATGTTGAACATTGGAAAAAAAACTAAATGAGGAGAAAAGAAAAGGGGGGAAATTTAAACATTCAACAGAAGACATTCATTTAAATGGAGACATTGCCTCACCAAGGGGAGGGGGCAGTTAAAGAGTTGGTAGTCCCCCTGGCTTGCTACTGTCAAATCATTTTTTTTAAACCATGGGTTTGGAATCTTTATTAATCTTCATTATTATTTTGAAGTCAAGAATAGTTCCTTCTACTCACAAAACATGATCACTTCTCATTGATTTTTTTTTTTTAATGCCCTGACTGGTTTTATATATCTGGAAAAGATAAATCTTCAAAACTTGGAAATAAATCTTCTTTGTCCTCCCTGCCAAATCTGTAACACGATCCTTTTCTGTCACTGACAGCACCACCAGATAAGAGGACGTGCCTGGCTTGGTTAGCAGGGGGCTGTGATTTTCAGCAGGAACAAGAATGTGGTTATAGACCAGACTAAGACATGTTCGGCACACGTTGTTACAAATTCCTTTTGGTTCTGTTCCAGAGGTGTTCTCTTAAGTCCCAATTTGATGTAGAAATGCTCACTCAGGGCCGATGACCTCCCGAGTCAGGGGACCTACAGAGGGGAGAGAGGAGGTCTTCAAGTCTCGGGCTGCAGCAGGTGACACAAGGACAAGAGACTAAACAAAAGCAGGGGCTTGGCCTCTTCAGGTTCTTAGGGTCTTCCTCCACCCCAAACTGCAGATGAGTTAACGCCAGAACTGGTGCTCTGAACAAACTACAAAGGCAGCGGGCAATCTGAAGTTGAGCAAACCACAGAAACACTCAGAAGCCTCAGGAAATGAAGGATGGCTTTCTACAACAGCACCAAGAGTTTTTGTTGGTGTTCCCCTTCATCATTCATTTATAATTAAAACGTGAAACTAAAGAAAGGAAAAATACAGAGGGTGCCCCCCAAATGTATACACATTTTAAGCGATGTTATCTGTGTATTACTTTGCAAAGTTGAATGGAAGTTACCGTTCTACTCAAGTGCACCTAGACATGGTACACACACATTTTACCTGCAATTTGTACACTTGGGGGGAATGATCGATTTTACTCCCAAAAAGATCACTTAAAACATGCATACATTTTTTGGCAGCCCAGTACTTACATTACTGAAAAATACTATACCTAAAATTTAGCATTTTTTATTTTTCCCCAACTTTTATTTTTAGAAAAATATATTTTATTCTTTCAGCAATCCTATGACATACATGTAAATAGGGCTTCTAGGATTATTTTTGTCCTAAAACAGCGAGAACAGTGAGCCCCACAGAAAGAGAAAATGACCTCCCTAAGGCCAACTAGTAAGTCAAAGATAGCCCAAGGAATAATAAATACCCAGTTCTGCTCTTGTTTCATCCAGAACATTTCCCCTCCTGGCTTTAAGCATCTTTTCCTTCTCCTCCCTTTGGCGGTTCTCCTTTGAACATGATCCCTCATCAACTGTGAATGGAGCTGAGTCCAAGTTCAGAGTTGTAGAGAACTGTTGTCTAAAGATCCCCCAAGGAGCCCATTTTTGTCCATTACCTGCAAAGCCCCTGTGATGGAAGTCCCTTAGAGGCAGCTGCTGGGATTCTCCCCCCACCCTCACCCCCTAGAGACTGCTGTAATTAGCTCTGCTAACAACCATGATCTGTGATTGAACATGGCTTGTCTTAGTCATTGTTCACTGACAGGCACAGATAACAGCCGCATCTCGATGAGTGGTGTTCTGAATGGTGTTCCCTGCTTGCAAACTCCGGTAAGGCACTTGTCACGGACACTGTTCCCAAACTCTGCTAGCAGCAGGCAATGTCACTGCACAGCTCCCAAAGCCCACAGAGGAGGCTTTCAAAGATGCCCAGGAGTGCGCTACCATGCACAGGGAGACACCGTTTCTATTTTGACCTTGCCCAGGATTTGGCTGCCCTCCTACTAATAAAACATGGGTGTGGTGTGGCCTTAAATGATTAAAACACAAGGCATTCTTTGTCTTCTTGATCCCTGAGACTCGACGGTTTCACATACTTTTTCTTTTGAGACAAATGAGAGTCTCATTTTGTCACCATCAGTAGAGCGCTGTGATGTCGTAGCTCACAGGAACCTCAAACTCTTGGTCTCAAGTGATGCTCTT
>NW_003852398.1:47941056-47948071 GCF_000181295.1 Otolemur garnettii
ATCCTAAACTCTACAACTCCATACAACAAGCCCTTGCACAAAAGCACCATCACTGGGACTCCATCTTTGAGCATACCATACCTCCCTCCACCCACCCCCAAAATATCCCCCTTTTTGACTCAATTCCAATGCCATTTCCTCCAGGACATTTCCCACCACTTTCTTCTAATCTAAATTAATTAACCACTATTTCCTCCAAGTTTGTATAGTTCTATCTATCTGCATACTTTATGGCGAGATATAATTTGCATATCATATAATTCATGCACTTAAAGCGTGCAATTTAATAGTTCTTAGTATAGTCAACAGACTTGTGCAACTGTTACCACAATCAATTTTAAAATATTTTCATCTCTCCAAAAAGAAAGAAATTTTCTGTACCCACTAACAGTCACTCCCCGTCTTCCCCATTCTTCCCTATCCCCAACCCTAGAAAACCATTATCTGTTTTCTCTATAATAGATTTGCCTGTTCAGGCCGTTTCATATAAATGGAATGACATAACATGTGGCTTGTTGGTTACTGGCTTCTCTCACCCAGCAGAGTGTTTCAAGGTCTCAGTACTTCATGCCATTTCACTGTTGAATAATAGTTCATTGGATGGTTCTACCACATTTTATTTATCTGTTTACCAGTTGATGGACACCTGGGTTGTTTCTACTTTTTGATTAATGACGAATAATATCTCATATGACACTGTCTTTATACTTTTGGATTATCACTTAATATGGATGGCTTAGTATTATAAGGGTTTTGTTTGGTTGGTTGGTTCGTTGGTTGATCCGTTGGTTGATTTTGCCTGTGTTTGTTTACAAACTTCTCATGGGCAAAGATCAATATTTTCACTCTTAAATCTCCACATACTCTGTATACAATGAATGTGTAACAGATGAGTGGGCAGATATTATAGGTCCTTACTATGTTGATTTTGAAGAAACACAGGGTATCCAGAATGAAAACAGAGTAAAACCAGTAATAACTCAAGAGTGCACCAGTATTTTTGCCCAGTAAATTATAACTCTCAAAGACTGGTGGTTCTTAAATGAACCTTAATCTCTGCACTATTTTTTGAACTTTTACACATGGTTACTATAGTTGGTTTATTTCATGAGGCCGTTCCTTTGTTAATAATAGCCATGAACTTGGTGGACAGAAGCCTGGAAGATAGAGTCTTTTTCTCCTGAATGGACACCACAGTGTTGTTGCTGGCAGCTTGACTGAGGTTATTATTCTGGCCTGGAGGAGTGGTTCTAAACACTGGCGGAGCATCAGAATCCCCTGTGGGAGCTTTTTCACAGTACAAATCCAGATTATGATTCTGCAGGTTGAGTAGGGGCCCAGGTTCTCACGTGTTCTAAGAACCAAAGACATTTCTGACACATAGACAGGTTTAAGGACCACTACTTCAAAAGTCACCCTGAGTTTTAAAACACAAGAATAAATCTTACAGAGCACGTACGAAGACTTTACTCCTAGAGAGTACCTTACTCATCCTGGGATCATGCCCATTAATACTACCTAACATTTATAAGGTACTTTTTATTTGGAAAGAGATTTGCAGTCATCTTTTATTAGCTAGGCTTGCCTGCTGGGTGACCTTGTACAAATCACATAATGCCTTTGTGTCTTAAATTTCCTCATATGTAAACTGCAGGTGATAATTCTGACCCACCCTCAAGGGGTAGTGTGGAGACTAATGAGGAATTGTCAAGTACTCAGCAAACATAAAAACGTTACATGCATGCCTAATTAGATAGGTATAAAGTCCTAGTCACAGCCTTTTAAAATGAAACAATAACCCAAACAAAACACTTCAATAGGACTTCCTGCAACTTTCATCATCATTTGTAAGACCCTCTCCTTACTGTACTATACTTTAAGAGGGAATTGTACTATAGAGCAATTCCACTAGGCCTGGTAGCAGGCACAGTCTGTGGTCACAAAGAAAGACAGGGCCAATGATGGTAGCAAATATGTAAACAGCCTGAAATATAGTTTGTTACCTTCTCTTACTTATCACTTATAATTATACACTGTATGAAAAATATTCTTAGAATATATTTGTGCATGTTCACACAAGTCTTTAAGCTGATACTGCTTACCCACTGTTGATGTCAAGCTTGAAGTGGTTTTCTAGTTTACTGATGGGTCTTGCCTACCTACCTTTAGCCTCCTCTCTTCTCTCCCATGTGATTGAAAGACTATGAGGTCAAAACAAGAGAACTGTTCAAGCTGGGTGTGTGAGAATGAGGATACAGCAGAAGAATCTCTCACCTGGGAACCAGGGGCAAGTCTTACAAGGATGTGGGCTCCGATTAAGGATTCATGTGCACTGTGTTTTCAGCTTCTTGGAAAAGGGAGGCAGAAAACAAACTTTTTCCTTTTTTCCATTTTGTTTTAAAAGGCCATGATTTAAAGGGCCATGTCCAATTTATAAATTCAAGTTCACTTACAATCAGTTACAATGATTTCTGACTCTAAATGAGAATTAGTCCCCAACAATCACCATAGCTGATGTGAGGGATGAACTCTAAGCAGGCAGACCTTGCTGGGGCCACTTGACCTTGACCTTGACCTTGTTTTTTCCTCTTTGCGCTCCTGAGGGAATTGATTGTAATCCCAGGGGCAATTGTCATCTTTGCTTAAGCTCAGGACCTGCTAATGATTACACTCTATTTAACAAATAGTTTTTGAGAATTAATCTCTGTCAATAAATACTGTGGTATGTGTTGTGGAGGGTACCAAAAATTTCTTGAAATGCTTAATGTACCTATAATTCCATAACCTTGGGTCCTTTGTCAGGACAGGACAAATAACCTCCCCACAGAGACTCAGGGTTTGGTTAGCTGACATGCTGGTTTCCTGAGGGTTCCTAGATCGACCTTCAGCAGCTAGGAAGCTGCAATGCCATTTAACTTTGCCCATATTTTTTACCTGCAGTACCCATTAGACTTTGATCAGAATTCAGAAGCTCCTATGAAAAGAACTTCAGTGATTGGGAAAGTTATTTATTATGCATAGTTTTAAAAATAAGGTTAATTTCAACACGTTTCTACTTCAAAAATCTTTAATGATCTCAGTATTTTTGCTAAGCATTTTAGGGGAGAAAGCCACACAGGCTTTATTTCAATAGTTAAAAGAAATAAATTATAACACATGCCTACAACAGGATTTGCTTAAGGATCCTTAACACTTTCTTCCATAATGTGGAAAATACGCAGAAGTATGCATTGTGGGGTTTTCCTCTATAAAGAAACACCAGTGGTTATAATGAGTTGTATGACTTTCTCTGAGTTTTTCAAAGTGCTGTTTTTCCAATGAGGTGAGTGTCCCTCTGCCTTCCAGGTCTACAAGTGGAGCCATCGTGAGTCCACTTTGTTACTTTCCAACAGAGGCCACCTACATTCCACCCCACCCATAATGATTTTAAAACAGGGCAGAAATCAGCTACAATGTTCTGGACTAGTAACTTGTTTTCCATATCTTTCAAGTGGGAGCCTTACCATTTTAGATGAAACTTAATCAGCATCCTTACACGTTAACTTTGCTTTCTCTCTTTCCGCAAAACAGAACAGCAACAAGCAAATAAACAAACATGGAGAAACACTCAGCCTTTTCCTCGTGAATTTCTGTGACTTGGGTTACAACGGACCTTCTGGGCCAAGACAAACAAGGACCTGGAATATTGAAAGACGAAGAGAATGCTGCATACTGAATTGGCAAAATGCCCTATTCTCATGATTTTCCCTATGTCTTCTAGCAGAAGGTCAACATTTGTGGTTGAGTCCAGAGATAGATTTTTTCTCACTGCTTATGGACAGGAATTGTTCAAAGAATTCTTCCACAAAACCAGATCAATGAGAAGCACTTATTTAACAGATGTTAAAATTTTCAGTTTCAGTTTTTATGTCACCTAAGTATACATCCATCTCCTTAGAGCATCTCTTTCTTTCTTTCTTGGAAGATTTAAATAAGTAATCTGTTGCCTTTCTAAATATTTTTGTGTTAACAATAGTACTTCTCTCACTAGTATTTTAGTGCTGATGATTAAACAGTAAAAATGCTAATTAGTAGCTTATAGCTGGAGAGAAAAAAGCTATTTTCTTCATGTATCAAATGTATGAAAGATCAAATGGAGATGGAGCCATCACAGGGCACTAAGATAAGTGGGTCAGGTTCCCGGGTAAGGGGCAGGGACGATGGACTGAACTGACCAACTCCAGAGAGAGGTTCTGGCCTAGAAGAAAGAATGTATTATAGATACTGGACCCTGCACCCCACCCCCACACTAATGCTATTCAAACCATATATTTGTGGTAATTGTGGGGCACAGCAAGTAAGGAAAAACACCACGTTTTTTCTCTTTTTAACCTGGAGCTGACTTTAAACATAGAACAACCTACATGTTAAATAATTAATTTTGTTTCTATTCTATGTACTTACTGTTTCCAGAATGACATGGAGCTAAGGCGAGGGGCATAGTATCAGATGGGCATCCCGAGTACTCTCTCCAGAATCTTCACTCCGTCTTCCCACCCGTCTCCATGTGGAATTAGGGGTCCTTCTTTCAAATCCCCCATCTGTCAGTTAGTAGCCACATGATGACGGGCAAGTCTCAACTTCTAAGTGCCTCCATTTTCTTCATCCACTAAAGGAGGAAAGATAATAGGTACGTCATTAGAATGGTGTGAAACACGGAAAAGCAGATGTGTGGGAAAATCCCACACATACCACTTGGTATAGCACATATTAGAATGATGAGTGATAAGAGAAGTCAGAGATGAGTCCAGCCTCCATACCCCACAGGCTGACATTCGCGTATTTCAGCTGAGTGTTCAGCCTCCTGGAAAATCTCTCTTTACCACTCCCCAGCTCTCTCCCCACGACGGCCCTGCTGTAGTCAGACATTCTCCAATACAGCTTGAATTTGCCTACCTTCATGTCCCCGTGGCCCATTTGTCAAAATTCTACCCATCCTCAAGGGCCTTGAACCCTTCTGTCTCCAGAAATTCTAGTCAACTCTGACCTTCACCTCCTCTACACCCTTGTCCTTGGTCTTCAGAGCATACCTAGAATCCATGAACCACTTACTACCCCAGCAGACTGCAAGCTCCTGCAAAGCAGAGGCCACCGAGACAGCACCGTCTCTGTGCATCACCACCACACGGACCTTGGTGCCTTGCCAAGGGTAGGTGCTGAGCAGATGCATGATGGAATGAATGAATGATTTCTACCCTGCCCCTGTAGTACTCTCGGACAAAACACTTAGCCAGTTTCAGTCTCAGTTGCCTCAGCTGTGAATAGAGGATAACGGCATGGATGTACTCCCCAGGTGTGCTGTGAAGAATAAACCCATGACTAAAAAGCAATTTGAAAATGTATAATGAAATGCTATATATAAATGTTACATAATCAAAATCATTTCCCTCTGTATTATGTTTTATTTGGCTTTATATCTTCAAATCCTTTGTGGGTTTCAGAATTTCACAGATGCAATACCATCCACATTAGCACCTAGATTCTCTTGGGTAATAAACAATTTTGTGTATTATAGCTCACGGCAACTTTTCTCTGGCATACTTACATATGAATCTGTCATAATTTGGGATATTCATAATAGCAGATGATACAATTCATTTCAAAGGGATAGTCCGTTTTTTGTTTTTTTTTCACTCTTTGGCTGGCCAGTGATCATTCCAATACTGCTGCCTCCAGGGAACTAATGCCCATTAAGTCTAAAATCCAGAAGATGAGCCCAAATTTTCTAGCTTACAACGAAATCTGGAAAGTGATTTGGGGTTTTCGAGCAGCACCTTGTTTCCTATAGGCCTCTTTGTCCCCAACTCTGTACCCCTTTCTTGATTTACTGTGGTATACAATAAATCTGTCAGACAATTAAGTTCACGAAACTCATCCTAGGAAAAGTGCAACATATCTGATTGCTGATCACCACGGCCACCTTTGAGGCCCTCCTCTTGGGAAGCTGTGTACTGATGCCGGTGCCTAGTCCACCCGTCAAAGCCCAACAACAGCTCTGATGGCCATTTTAGAAAGAGTTCCAAAATTGCTCTGAAGGGTAGACGAGGAGCTGACTTTGTTGCACAGGTTCCCAAAAGGAGTACTTCGAAGGTGACCATAGTGATATTCAGTGATTACCAAGGTAGGCGGCACTTTTTCTAGAATGAGTTTCCGAACTGAATTGTCTGACCTCCTATGTACTACCAAACGCTCACTGCAGCCTGGCTTCCTAGGTCCCAGAAAAAGAATGGATTAGGTGGATTAGTCCTTTCCACATGGAAGCAAGGGGATGCTAGTTTAATGTGACATTTTCTTTCTTAATATATTCAAGAAAGGAGTTCCTTATCGAAAAATAAATTTTCTTGGAATATCTCCAGTTCCTATAAAAGGAGGCTTTTGGCTTTTGGTGCATAGCAGGGTCTTATTCCTAGTCCTTCAACTTACAGACTCTGGGGAAGAAAAGACGGCAGAGATATCATTGAGTTGTCAGGAGAATCAAGTGAGTAAAAGGACTCGTACAGCACATAGTACAGAGTAAGCCCTCAAATATTAGGGTTGTTATCAGTAGAGGACCTACTATGAACCCAACCCTGCTAGGCTTTCATTGGATCTTTATAATAACCTAATGAGAAAAGCCTAATCATGTTCACCCCACCACATTTGGCTCAAAGAAGCTAAACATCTTGTCCAAGGTCTCATAGTAAGGAGGAGAGAGAAAATTCAAGTGTACACCTTTAGAGTTTCCAAAGTTCATACTCTCCATTCACCAAGAACTCCCTCCTGTTTTTAGCAGGGTATATCTGGATGAGATTAGTATTTGAATCTAGTACTGGCTACAGCCCCCATCAGTGTGAGCAAGCATTGTCCAATCCAGTGAGAATAGACCAAAAAGACAGAGGAACAAGGAATTCACAGTTCACCACTTTTGCTGTCTGCCTGCCTGCCTGAGCTGGGACATCGGACTTTTGCCCTTGCACTGGGATTTGTACCACCAGTT
>NW_003852398.1:47948439-47951783 GCF_000181295.1 Otolemur garnettii
AAGGAATTCACAGTTCACCACTTTTGCTGTCTGCCTGCCTGCCTGAGCTGGGACATCGGACTTTTGCCCTTGCACTGGGATTTGTACCACCAGTTTGTACCACCAGTTTTATTTGTTGTTGTTGTTGTTGCAGTTGTGATTATTGTTTTAGCTGGCCCGGACCAGGTCCAAACCTGCCAGCCTCTGCCAGCAGGTATGTGGCCAGAGCCCTACCGACTGATATGGGCGTTGCCAAAACACAATATTGAGAACAGATCGAAGTGGAGTTCTGCTAGGATAAGAGAGTCTTCTCTCTCCTTGGGCTTCTCTCTTCCTGTCTGCCTCCAGCCCTGCCCCCACCACACGCCTACCTCCATCTAAACCTGGCAGAGACTTGGTGTATAGTCTATTCATGTAGTCTACATCTAATTCTTTGTGGATGAAAGCCGTTCTCCTAGGCCACTCAGAAGCAAACTAAGTAACTTCAGGAATTGAATTGGAGGGTCTTCCTCACCTGTACCAGTCCTTGAATTCACTAGAAGAGTTTGATTACATATAGTTTTTCAGGGCCTGCTAAGGACTGTCCAAGCCCTATTCTTCTTCTCTTTCTGACAGGCTATCTTTAGACTTTTCTCCATTGAGAAAAGGAGCTAAGGAGATAACTAAAACTCAATCCTGGCCAGCATTAACCAAAGGGCAGCACCCTTCCCTGCTGGAGGGCCCATTTCACTCCTTTTCAGTCACAGGCTCTTTGCCTTCCTTCTCTCCAGTAACCTCATCACAACCTTCTCATGAGAGGTCAGCTATGATGCAGGACTTCACAGAGGCCACTTGGCTACTGAAATAACATTGGCACTTCCCTCTAATGTGAATAGTTACCCAAACTGAGAGACCGAAACCTTTAAGACCTCTGGGATCTGAATGAGACAATGATTTGAAGAGGCTTGGGCTGGAAGAAAGAGGGTGAGGATCAGAGCACCAGGTAGCTTGACGCTTTCCTGTCATGCATTTCTGCTAATATGGGTTAGGTGCCTACTTATGGCAGGTGTAATTCCAGGCACAAAGAGGCCCCATACTCACTTGGAGCTAGGCCCTAGAATTAGCCCTATGGCTCGCTTACATTTTGGCCTCAGCCTGGGAATCAAGAACATCCAATCCTCTGCTTTTGATTCTGCATTGGGAGCTCCGTGTGCATACACGCCAGCATAAGGGCTTAAAAATCGGCTGCAGGGATCATCCGTTGACAATATGAGCAGCTGGTGACCCGAAAGGCAGTGTCCATGAGGCTATATTCCAGGGTTGTGCCCCCGAATGCTCAGGCTCTCATAACGGCCTGCTACCGGAACTCAGAGCTCACTCGGTCTTCATTCCAGTCAGGGACTTCCAAAAATGGAAAGGTGCAGAAGCACATGGTGGAACGGATGTGGCTCGCTCTGCGGCCTCCTGTCCATGAAGACGGAAGATGACTCTGGCCACTCTGGAGTCGGGACGGACCCAGAAGACAGTAGCAGAAGCCCCAGCTGCGGATGCCACTCTGCAGAGTAGTGGGCCCAGAGGGAGGTCACCAAGGTTCCGCGCTGCCACGGCCCGAACCTCCTGTTGGCCCAGCTCTGTGAAAGTGCCTGCGACGCCCTGGGCCGGGAACAGGAGACCGATATGCCGGGTAAGGGACCCCGCTGCCAATGGTGTGGAGGACAGGGACGTGTACTGAACTTCGGAAGGTTGCGGAGCTGGAGATGGGTCGTGGAGGTAACCACCAGATCGAAATGGAACCTTTTCCAGGTAGTCCGGAGCTCTCGGTCCCGGGCCTGGCCTCCACCAGTGGCCGGCTGATCTGGCCTGGAACTCACACCCTTTTGGAGCCCTAAGCTTCCTCCTACCGCTAGGGTTCCTCTGGGAACCTCCAGGTTCCGCGCCTCCTGCTGGCGCCAGGCACCGGCGCTGTCCACCAGGTCTCGGCCCGCGCTGCGGTTGGCTCCTTACTCCACAGCGCGCCGACGTGCGGCGGCTCTGGTAGCTCCCAGCTCTCTCAGCCAGGGGCCTCTGGGGCGCCGCTTCCCTCCCAGGGCGCTCGGGTCCTATTGCAGCCGGCCCCTAGAACCCGCCCGCCGCCACCCTACTTTGCAGCCGCCAACTTCCCCGCGGCCCGAGGGTCTCCTCCGTCAGCCCTCTTTCGCAGGCGATTGGACGGCACCTAGCAGGCATGGCAGGGAGCCAGGCACCACCCACGTCCTCCCCGGGCCTCAGAGCCACCACGATTGGCTGAGGGTGCCGCCAGTCATGGGTTGATGGACGCCCCGCCCCGCGGGGCTGGCCCGAGGCCGACTCCGCCCCGCCCGCTGTCGGCCCCGCCTCCCTCCCGAGCCTGGGCGGCTCGGCCCGGCGTTCCGCCTCATTCGCTGAGCAGGTCCGAGAATTGTCAGCGCGCTCCGGGCGCCTGCTGAGCCGGGGCGGCCGCCGGGCTTGCCGCGCTACCTCTGAGGTACCCACCCGACCCAATGTGCCTCGGTCCTCTGGGGCGTGAGCAGCCGCCGACTGGGGGCAACTTGGGACTCAGGACCCGCAGCAGGGGCGTCGGTTTGCGATCGGACTCGGCGAGGAGGGTGAGTGGCCGCGCGCAGGGCTAGCGGCTCCTCTCCCCGCTGTTCGGCGGCCGGCGAGCCAGGGGACCGGACGCGTCCTGGCGCTCGTCTGCCGGTTGGTCCGAGCGTGGCCGCTACGGGGAGGTCAAGGCTGGGCAGGATTTACTCCTGACGATATCCCCACTCCCGAACTTCTTGTTTTCAAAGCATCCCAACTTGGCCCGGGACCCGGCTCTGCGTACGCAACAACTTGGCGTAAATGGCATCACTAGGTGGGTCTGGGGACGCGTCCCCTGCCCCTCTGCGGAGGCGACCCGGGGCTCTGGGGCTGCCTCCGTGCCGGCGGTGTGCGGACGGCAGTTCCTAGATGGCGTGAGGACGGGTTCCTGAAAAATTAACCGGCGCTGGAGCCGGTGCGGCGAGATAACCCGGCGTCTGTGTGAATCCAGAGACTGAGCAAGCGCTCAGCCTGTTCTGGGTGGGTCTTCAGCGTCCAGAGAACTGGAGTGACCAGCCGGGTACTGTAGCAGGGGCTTCAAGTGCTTTGCAGTTATTGAAAGGAATTGACAGCACTGCTGGACATTAAACTTTGTAATTACTTTTTATTAGCACTTAAATCCATGTCCCTCCTGAGGTGCTCAGTCCTCCACATCCCCCCGCAAGGTGTGTCCAATGGACTTCATTAGGGCCAGGAGGGAGCGGTTGTCTGCACTGGTCCCGAGAGCCCCAGAGAATCCTAGCTGAAATGGAAAGGGACTTGCCAGCCGGGTCGATTGGTGTTTG
>NW_003852398.1:47951803-47954632 GCF_000181295.1 Otolemur garnettii
GTATACCATGGAATATTATGCAGCCTTAAAGAAAGATGGAGACTTTACCTCCTTCATGTTTACATGGATGGAGCTGGAACAGATTCTTCTTAGCAAAGTATCTCAAGAATGGAAGAAAAAGTATCCAATGTACTCAGCCCTACTATGAAAGTAGTTTATAGCTTTCATACAAAAGCTGTACCCCAATTATAGCCCAAGAATATGGGGAAGAGGAGGAGGAGGATGGGTGGAGGGAGGGTGATTGGTGGGACCAGACCTATGGTCCATCTTACAAGGGTACATGTGAATCTTTCTAAAGGCAGAATATAAATGTCTTTACACAATAACTAAGAAAATGCCATGAAGGCTATGTTAACCAAATTGTATATAAAACCAGCACACTGACTGCATTAATGTACACAGCTATGATTTAATCAAAAAAATAAAAGAGTCTCCAGTTTGTGGACAGCATACCACTGGATTTTTCAGACTTCATAATCAAGTAAGCCAATTCCTCATAATGAATAATATATATATATATATGTGTGTGTGTGTGTGTGTGTGTTCTGTTACTCTGGACAACCCTGACTCATTCAGAATCTTTTTTTCCCCCTGAAGACATGATCCTCCCTTTTTAAATGGTTGTCCTTGGGGTCATTAATTTTGTTATGAAGTTTTAAAACTAAGAGTAATTTTTCTTTATTCCTGACCAATTTGTCTAGTTTTATATCAGGCCATCATTTTCTATGATTGTTACAGCCTTCCATCAGACTCATCCTCGGTGGTTATCAATTTTTAAGAAGTTCAGTGTAATTTTTCTTCTGGGGAATGTATGATGAGATCCCACCCCTATTTCTGTTATCGCATTTTAACACTCTCATATGGGGGATTTTGTCATTCAAATGTAATGATAGCATTGTGTGTGTAGTGTCGTATTGGGGCTGCAGACACTGGCTGAAAAATCTGTTACAAAAATATCTCCTGGCTTTGGTGTACAAACCAATGTCATATTTTAGTTTGCTAAAAACACCTACATGATACTTTGTAGTCAAGATAACAATCAGTATTTCAAAGTACCTTGGTATTAGTCATCTTTTTCATCTCTGTGAAATTGTTCAGAAGCATCCCTGTCGGTTCACAGACAGGAAAATAGGATATGTAAGGCTGATGACTTGCCCAAGGTCTCATAGTGACTACACTACAGAGCTGGTATTAAAATCTCCAGCTTATGACTCTATATCTTTGCTAAGATCTTTAGCTCAGCCTCTTCAAATTATGAACAATTTTCAAAGTAAATATACATTGAGAGAAGTGGTAAGAAACAAAGATGGGGAAAAATACTACCCATTGAAGTAATGTTTTCCTCCACTCAAGGGGTGTTGGACACATCTTTCTATTTTGGTGAACTCATTCCCATTACAGCTTCCAAAATATTTGGTAATCAAAGAATAAGGATGCTGAGGGCCCTTTCCACCATTTCTATTGATAGAATGAAGGGCAACAATCCAACGGGATGAAAATAAGTTGAATTTACACATGTGAAGAGGAATGTTCAGAACACACTATTTTCCTGTTTCAATATCCTTTTCTCCTTTTTGGCAGTCAGTACTCCTTAAGTGGAATGCATTTGCAGTACTTTGTAACCATTCTCACAGTGCCCCCTTAGGCAGCTAACCACAGTGGGCCAATTCTGCCACTGCTGTTTTACAGCCAAGGAAGTAAGGGCAACAGGTTCAATGACTGCCAGAAGCACTTAACACAAATTAGAATCCATGGCTCCTACCAGTCACATCCTACTGAAATTTAGGTTCTAAAATTTTATCTCAGTGTCAGGAGTAATAGCACCTAAAGACAAATCTGCTTACCATCCACAAAAGGACCATCCCTGCTTCCACGGTGCTACCTGAACCTTCTCATTCTCTATCCATTCCACAAATTTCCTCATTCTTGTAGGGAAAGAAATGCGCTTTCATGAAACAGGTTGCAACTTAATGAATGACTTCCATGTCCAGATTTTCATTGCTTTTTGTTTTACACAGAGGGTATAAGCATGGGTTCTTGGACTACCAACAGATCTCATTTTCCCTTATAGAATATGACAATGGCCTAAACTCAAGAAAGCATTAAGGGGAACTGGCAACCCAAGGAATATTAGTTTTATGTCCAAGTAATAAGATCTTGCTAAAAGCCAATTATGACAAAAGACGGTGCAGAAATTCGAATGCGGTTTGAATATGCTGTCTCTTCCATATCACCTGTTCTACAAGGGAAAATAAAACCCCTTGTCCAAGAACCCATGGATGATCACATCTGCATGAAACAAACAGAAAACCTTAGAAATGAGGCCATGAAAGTCAGCTGTTTAATTCCAACTTATTTCATCAAAGGAAATTCTTTTCTTTTTTAAATACCTAATATAAGTACTACTCTAAGGATAGTCACTGGCCAGAGTTTGGCTCTTATTATTATCAAGGTGATTTTTAAAATAATCATGAGCACCCTGTGAAGGCTTTCCTACATGGTAAGCACTGTAGGCACACTTTTCTTTAGTTATATCCTTAAGTGTGGCAGGAAAAATCCAGGGAAATGTATTTCTGCCATGAGAATTTCCTGACAATTCCAATCAAAGATGATGTTCCATGGCAGCCTTTGATGAAGAGGTTTGCAGAGGTTCATGAAATCAAACAGGATAACACAGTATTTATTTATTTATTTAGAGACAGACTCTCACTATGTCACCCTCAGTAGAGTGCTGTCACGTCATAGCTCACAGCAACCTCAAACTCTTGGGCTTAAGTGATTCTCTTGCCTCAGCCTCCCAAATAGCTAGGACTACAGGCACCTGCCACA
>NW_003852398.1:47956629-47959128 GCF_000181295.1 Otolemur garnettii
ATTTTCTTTTAATTCTTATTTGACATGAATGAGAGCTTATTGAGAGTACTAGACTGAAACTTGGATGCAGAATTAGGGAATATTTAGATCTTTGAAAATATATAAAAACATTGAAACGTGTAATGGACATACACACATATATGTGTGTATATGTGGCAGTGTGTGGGTATCTATACATAAAATTGATAGGTGAATGAAGTAGAAATATATGAGGGGGAAACTTAGCCTTGAACTTCCCCGGGTCACGAAATAGACCCCTGTGGACTGTGGGGTGTCTGGTGAGTGTATGTGTAAGCATGTCTGCATCTGCCTGGTGTGTCAGGGTCAATCTATGCCCATGAACTTTACGAGCATGCAGTTCAATACCACTCGATGCAGATCACTCGTTCCTGTTTCACAGCCCAACAGCCGCCAGCCCGCCCATCTGTTATAACATGTACACTTCAGTCGGAGCTCTTGGGTGGAGCGTGGACAGGGGGTAACCCTTAGCAAAAACAACAGGCTACAAACAAAGCCTGACTCTCAGGTTCTATTTTCATTCAGTATTTGGCCTGAACTTGGAATTTTGGTGAGAAAAAAAGGAGAAGGGCATATGTGTCTCTAGAAATGGCCAACTGCCTTTTGTGAAATATAGCGTGGTTTGGGGAGGGGGAGTTTATAGAAAAAACAAAATCCCTCTAGAAAAGAAATATGGAGCTTGTCACATCACCATGCAACACTGGTTTACAGCTTTGCAGTAGCATGTGTATTTGGTAACTGTTTTCTTTTGCTTGTTAAGAGAATACATTAAAACTGAATTATTTTGCACCAAAAAAAAAAAAAACCCAAAACACCTTAATAGAAGTAAACAGAGCTTTATTGCAGAGGGTAGAGTTTTAAGACTGCCTTGGTAATTCTAATGAAACATGCTTTTAGGAATTTATAACTTGGGCATGAATTCATATTTAGCCTAATCACCAGTTGCAGTGATTCACAATTTATAGTTTAAAAAATAATAAAAAGGCTTTATCACAAAAACTGTGATGACTAAAAAGGTATGGGAGGAGTATAGCAGCTTAATAAGTTCCTGCAGCCAAGTGACCGATACTTTAAAAAAACTATAAATTCCTTTAATAGCACAATTACTTCTGGTGACAACATAAAGGCAATATTTTTGAGAAGCATAGTTAATGTTTTTCCCAATAATTTTATGATCACCATTACATTTTAATAATGCTGCTCATTATATGTGAATGAATAAACTGGAATGGTTTTAAGAACTCATCACAAAAGGTATTGTTTTCAGTTTTATGGTATATAAACATTTGGGGGGAAATACGCAAAGTCCTAATATGTGAGCGCTTTTTAATTTCTGGTGGACTATGAAGACACAACAATCCTCTCATCTCAATATGACTCATCCAGATCAACTGGGTTGTTCCTTAGAAATTCAGTCCTTAGGCGGGACTTCAGTCTGGGGATTTGATTATTCATCTGGGGTGGAGCTTAGGAATCTGCATTTTTAACAAGCACCCCCAAGTGGTTCTGATACCAAGGATTACCTCACCATATTTTGAAAAACATTAGAATGGTGTTTACAATATAAAAGTGCAATAGTAGCCTGTGAGTTGATTTAAAAAATAATTATTCAGAAATTTCCAGGTGGCATTTACTAGGCTCATGAAATTTATACATGATGCTGTGACTCTGTTTCCAACAATGGACCTGTTTTGTCCTGTAAAGTTTGAAAGTGTTTTGGAATCTTCACCTATCCCTATTCCAGGTTGTCCTCAGTTGTAAGGAAATCTGTCTGGAGAAGCAGTAAGTTAAGATGTCCTCCCCAGTCTTCGCCCCTCCACCTCCAACTTTGAGCTCATTGAGTATCCTGGCATGTTTGTGGTGACTCTGCCAGTCCTAATTTACATTGTTGGGCATTTCTGCCAGTGTATAGAATTCTCATTTTTATAAGGCACCTTTGTCTCTTAAAAAACTGTTCTAGAACCAAATTGTACACCTCAGCTGGGCTAGTACGGATTCATACAAGGTCAAGGATCTTCCTGGGAAGCTGAGTCTGTTCTGCTTGTTAGTCAGGAGAGTGTCCAGGGCCACCCACCCAGCCCAGGTGTTCTTATTTTCTGAAAATCCATTAATTGAGTCAATCAGTCTTCTCATTTTTACAGAGAAATATGTTGAGAATTGTTTCCTATCCCTCTTTTCACTGAGATCACTGTGAATTTTGACTTATTGCCAATGAGTTTTTATTATTATTTGATACTGACATTAGGATTCTGTTCTCCCATTTCAGACTGACATAATTCTCCATAAATAAGGTTTGAAACAGAAAGGATCTATCAGATCCTTTCCCTCTTTCTGTCATCCGAGTACCTAAAAAACTAAATGACCTTTCTCAGAGGTCAGAAGTGCTCAAAATATGTACTTTCCCGGGTGATGAAAGGATGTGGAATAGGCCAGGGCACTGAACTTGGCTTGTTCCAGACCACTGGATCATCTGTGGGACTT
>NW_003852398.1:47960052-47960928 GCF_000181295.1 Otolemur garnettii
CTTTTCTGGGGGGGTCTAGTAACATCCTCTAACATAGAACAGTTCTTGAGCTATGGAAGTTTTACCCTAGCTCCAGCTTCATGGACTTAATAGCAGTAGTAAGAAAAAAGTGAAGGATGATATTGAAGTCATGTTGATATGTGTAAGATATTAGATATTCCCAGCTTACATTGTCAGTGGGAAATTTAAGATCCAGATGAATGAAGTGACAGATGCACTCATCTGTGGCCTCCAGACATGCTCCTGATGCAGCTGAAAAATAGAACTGAAGACAGCCTCCTGGGTTACAGAAGAAAAACAGTGTTAAGCTCTGAGAAAAGACCTGGGCAAAAAGTGAAGGGTCAGAGGGTCAGATGGGGAGTGTGGTGGGAAACAAATTCCCCCAGTAAAATGCCAGGCAGTGTGGTAAGGAATTTCTAGAGGTGCAATGGTTTGGGGTTTCTCGGGGACATTGATTCTGTTTTATATTGTCTTCACAACCTGCTCGCTTTAAATAATTTATTACAGCAGCAGGCCTTCCCCTGGTTAGTTTCTGTTTTATAACTTTTTCCTTCTCATCTCTGGGTCTAATCGGAGGCATATATAATAGTGCGGCTGCCCTGGAGTACTTAGGAAAATCCATGATCAATATCACTACATTATAAACCCACGGCTGTTCTGTTCTATTTGGCAGTGTTTTCTTCCCCGTTACCTTAACTCAGTATCTATGTTTTAAATGCTATTTTATTAATCTTTACACAATGAGACTTCGGGGCTTATTTTTCTGGGCTGGAACTATCTTTTGAGTAATCCATCATCAGACCACCATTGATCTAATGATGTATTTATTGCATACTATTGCAGCCCTGGCAAGAAACCTGGTATGATTCTAAAAAT
>NW_003852398.1:47961169-47969245 GCF_000181295.1 Otolemur garnettii
TTATACCCTGAACACTTGAATAGGTAGATGTCCCTTCTCTTTTTAATTGACAATAATAAAAACAGTGATGTTAAGAACTAATTCCCAGTCCTTAAATGATGTTCTGGGTAATCATTACAAATCAAAATGAGCTGAAATTAATTAACAGATACTAACTGAGGAGCTATCCTGGGTAGTACCTCTTCTCTGCTTCGCTAACAAAAGTTAAGTTCGAGTATTAGCATCTCTGGGAAGCTTTTCCATGTCCCCTTTGGCCTGATGAACTCTATTCTTCCCTTCTAGACTGGGAGCCCTTTTGCTTCTAGAGAAAGGCTATTCAAGAAATAGTTGCTAGTTGCAATAGAGGCTACAAAGAATCACAAGTGAACATTTGCAAGGCCTTAAAGGGAAACGCAGCATAAAATACTCGCCAGAAGTTTGAATGGTAGCAGTAACTGAATCCTAGTAATGGGCTTTTGGCTTTAGCACCACCAGTCTCAGCACTTCATAGAACTTTTGTTCATTCCGGCCCTAACCAAATTCAAGGTCTGTCTGCTACATTCTTACCTGGCCTCCTCTCACTCCCTTCCTGTCTGTATGCTTCAAGGATGTCTCCGACTCCCTCCACAGTCTAGGCCATCTCCCCTGGTTTCTCCTTGGTTTCCCTCCCCCTTGTCATAGCTTGAAAAGGCAGCCGACTCCATGAGTCCCACTTTGAGACTTGGGACAGCCTCACTCTGATGTCATTTGAAATCAGAGACACATTGGTTCCCTTAGTCACCCAGTGCAGGTGACATTAGCTAGCATTAGCCCTACAAGGTTTGGGGAGGGAGCCTTTGAGGAGCAAGATGGTGCTGGGCCCTGGGGGCTGCGACGGGGATGAAGGGGAGTGATGGTGGGGAGTGATGGAGCACGGCGTGATGGGGAAACTTGAATCTGTTGAGGGAAACTTTTTTTTCTTTTGGAGTAATTCCAGCAGGCTTTTATTTTGGAGACTAACTTACAATGGTTTTCATTTATGAATCTTTTCTTCAGGAAACACTGTCTGATAGTTCACGTTTGTCACATAGTCTGGTGGCTCAGGCAAACACTGGTCCTGGGAGCTGGGTGACAGGTTGGGCACAGACTGCAGACCATGTGTCCAGGTGGAGTTGATGGATCAGTGGAGTGAAGTGGGACTGCCTGGAGTAGAGCCATCAGGCTAGCCTTTGCATGTGAGCTCTTTGGGGGCTTTAAACAATTGCAAAAGATCAAGAACCTCAATTTTATGTGTCATCTGGAAGCCTGAACTTCCTTCTACATAGACACTTCTCACACCTGCTAAGATGACATTAAAGAATTGTGTGATTAAGTCTAAAGGGTAATGAGGTGTTCAAGGCCACACACCAGATAAGCAACCTGAGATCAGTCATGAACTTGAATGCTGGTTTCTTCTGAATCTTATGAATCAGGAGTACCTGTGCCTGCAGATCCCAGGGCTTGTGCTTTTATCTTGGGGTTCTAGTGCTTCGGGAGGACCCGAGGGAGGTCCCGAAGGCAAACATCTCCAGAGCAGAAGGGCCCACCTCTTTCTCTGTAACTGTCAGTCATTCTCCCTGGGGTGTTCTGCTTTGACATCTTCTCAAGTCTGCTTTTCAGTGTCCCAGATCCCCCGTCTTCCTCTCACACTCGGCATACTCAACGTGTCCCGTTAACTGGGGTCCTAGGCCGCAGCTTTTACCTCTTAATCTTCTACATTTCCCTAATTTCAGCTTCTCTCTTTACTTCATCCTCCACCTTCCAGTAATGTTTTCCCTTCTTTGACATCTTCTTTCTCTTCTTCCCAGGTGAGAACTCTACTTTATAAAAGGTCTGTTATCATCAGTGTCACTGTTAATCGTTTCCCTGGGAGAATAACTGCATTGTTGACCATTCTCAAAGGACTCTCTGAAAGCATTCCAGGGTATTTTTCTGATGGGATCTTACGTGCTCTGACACTCTTACACAGTACAAAAGTAATTAGCCTCCCAAAATCTGTTTTCACAACCTTACCCATACCCCCTTACCTATCAAATCACTTCTATGGCCTCCTGCTCACTTTTCTATCATCACGAAACAAGAGCCCAAGCTTCTACTCATAACAGATGTATTATTTATAATTGCAACTGAGGATATGAAGCTTTCTACAAACCCGAAAAACAGTTATACACAGAATAGGGAGAAGAAGGGCAGGCCTACCCTGATTTCTTTAAAATCAGGACATGAGGTGTCTTTTGTTGATAAATTCTTAATTTGTTGTTCTAACTACCCACGGCGTGTTTCTTTTTTGAGGTTGGGTTATTGCCTTGTAGCTAATGTGAACATTCCCCTGCAGAATGACTGCCTGTGAGTTTCAGTTTTCTCTTCTTCATTTATTTTAGTAAACTTTTAGGTATTTCAGATTGTGTTTTATGAGCTCCCTAATTAAGTTACATTGTTTCTAACTTCTGCATCTATTTCTCTGCCACTTTCCTGCCCCTGGCAGCATCTCGGGAGTGAGGTATCATCCTCACATTGAATGAATTCTGCTTGTGCTGCAGATTAGTAATGAAGATAGTAAGTGGAATCCCGATAGTGACCCTTTCAAGAGCTAAAACACCATTTACTATTCTGTTTTAATTATGGTCTCTTAGCACATTCTCACCGGTTATAATGTTCTCCCCATCTTCTAAGTAATGCTTCTTGAATACTATATGAAATTATGAAATCTGTGTGCATTATATTTTCTGCTCTTCATTATGTGCTAAATTTATAATTCCATAATTTTCTTGTAGGAAAAATGCTTATTAGACTGGAATAGTTAATTTGGTTTCAGGCCACACTGCGTTGTGCTCACTGTGAACCATTAGACATTTGTGTTATCTTTTATTTGACTTATTCCTGACCCCCACCATCAGCTCCCCAAGCAATAATCCTACTCCATCTCCTCCTCGGTAGTCAGTTATTATCTATGACGTCTTTGTAAAATGGGTCCCTAATATTTTCATTTAAAAAAAAACTCTGGGCTCGGCGCCTGTGGCTCAAGTGGCTAAGGCGCCAGCCACATACACCTAAGGTGGCAAGTTCAAATCCCCAGCCTGGGCCCGCCAAACAACAATAATGGCTGCAACCAAAAAATGGCCAGGCGTTGTGGTGGGCGCCTGTAGGCCCAGCCACTTGGGAGGCTGAGGCAGGAGACTCGCTTGAGCCCAGGAGTTGGAGGTTGCTGTGAGCTGTGATGCCATGGCACTCTACCCAGGAGGATAGCTTGAGGCTCTGTCTAAAAAAAAAAAAAAAAAAAACACTGCTGAAAACTAGCTGAAAAAAATAGTTCCACATCCAGACACCAACAGAGCTGACGTCTAGTGAGGGCCTTATTCCTTGTAGATAGTACTTTGTACCTTTTCATTATAACCTCAGGTGACAGAGGGCCCAGTTAGGTTTCTGGAATCGTTTTTATAAGGGCACTAATCCTATTCATGAGGGCAGATCCCTCATGACCTAATCAATTGTCAAAGTCCCACCTTCTAATACTACCACATTGGGGATTAGGTTTCAGAGTATGAATCTGGGGGAGTTACAAACAGAGCATAGCAGATGGTCAAGCTCTTTTGCTCCATCATTTTTGTGCAAGTCTACCTCGTAACTGGCAATCCCAGTACTGTACCACTTCTCTGGGTTGCTTCTGCCCCTTCGTCCTTCTGTCCCAGGGTAACGTGAAGCTGCTTTGCTTCCTTAACATCTAGTCTGTGCCTAGGATCAGTGATAGTTCCACAAGCCCTGATAATTACGTTTGAGAACTCATCCTAGAGAAAGGGCTGCATACCTCATTGCTGAATAGCACTATCATCGCCTCTGAAATCCACCCTCTAAAGCAGTTTTGGAACTCTTTCTGGAAGGACCATCAGAGTTGTTATCTACAAGGTCTGACAGTTAAGTTTGAGAACTTGCCAACATACACTGATATTGGCAGCACTATACAGACAACTCTGTAAGATTTCATGACCTTGATATATCAGTGTCTCACAGCTGTGTTCGTGTCAACAACATGTGGCTGTGTCTTGCTGAGTGGCATTTATTACTGTTGTTGCAAGTTTTTGTGTGTCATATGATGACAGCCCTGATGGTCATTCCAGAAAATGAGTGTATAGCTTCCCAAGGGGAGTACTTCAAAGGTGACCATAATAATATTCAGCCATGAGGTATGTAGCACTTTTTCTAGGATAAGTTTGTGAACTTAATTGTCAGACCTCCTATGTGATCTCTGTTGAAACTTATAAGTGTTATAACCTATGTAATTGGTGTTGACCCTATTATAATTGGATAAAGGACAAGTTGGCAGCCTTATAAAAAAGAAAAAAAGACCAATGAAAAATGTGCTTCCTTTAGGTCTTGGGAGAGGAACAGATATCTCAGACAGTGGGAGATAAAAGTTAAAGTTTTTAGATAGGTCGGGAAAGCCACAAACAGAGGAATCATTTAGTATTGACCACCCCCCCCCATGCTGAAATGCCATCTTCTGATTCTTCTGATTGACATCTTTGAGGGCGTTTGCTTGTTAGATTTTCTGGGTGACCCTGGCAGTGTTGTAAATTAAAATGCTATCCCAGGATTCTGAGAGTTCACTGAGCTAGAGTCAGAATCCTAGTTCCAGCTTTAGACCTTCCTGGAGACAAAGAAATAAGGGATGTTTTCAAATGGAGATACCTATGTGGAGTGATGCAGTATACTTTTTTGTGCTTGTGCACAAAAAGAAAGACTGTAGCTCAAATTGACATAAGGAGTAAGGAAGGGACGTGTATTATCTCACGTGAGAAGTAGGTCTGCTGGCAGGAGTGGTTGCTTCAGTGGAACGACAACATCATCAAGGATGCACGTTCCTGTATCCTGTCTCTGTTGTCCCCAGGGACTGTTCCTTCCTAAGACTGGTTCTTTTCTTATTTGCAAGACGGTTGTAGCAGTGTAGATGCCATTTGCAAACATAATATCTAGGGCACAGAAAATGGATCCCTTCCGCCCATTCCAAGGTCTCCTATTGAAGAATATGAAAACATTACTAAGAAGAATCCCAGAGAACATCTCACCTCATCTCATTGATCAGAAGTGGTCCCCAAGCCCATCTCTCAGTCACTAACAAGGAATTAACACATCACCTGAGGGAGCTTGAACAAAATCAGGATTTTGTTAGGAAGAAGTACAGAGTAGGCTTAGCACCTGTAGCTCAAGAGGCTGAGGCACCAGCCACATACACCATAGCTGGCGGGTTTGAATCCAGCCCAGGCCTGCCAAACAACAATGACAACTACAACAAAAAAATAGCTGGGTGTTGTGGCAGGTGCCTGTAGTCCCAGCTGCTTGGGAGGCTGGGGCAAGAGAAGCGCTTAAGCCCAGGAGTTGGAGGTTGCTATGAGCTGTGATGCCATAGCACTCTACCCAGGGTGACAGCTTGAGCCTCTGTCTCAAAAAAAAGAAGTACAAAGTGGACACAAAGTTCATGTGCAGTTTAAACTATTTTAACATAGTAAATTGCACACAAAATTTGCATCCACCCTGTATATGTGTACATGTGGAGGGAGTGGAATGGGAGATAGACACTAGCAGGCAACTCTGTCTGCTACATGTTAGGACGCAGGAAATAACTAACATTCCCCTCTTGAGTGTGTGTTGTTGGTAGTTCCCACTGAACCACTATGCATTTCTGGACACGAAACGGCAAGGCCTAGGTAGAAAAAAGCCACAATACAGACTAATTAAGGACAGAGAAATGAGCCGAGATCAATAATTATTGTGATTAGAACCACAGTAAACCTTAATGAATTTGGATGTCCTAATTTATGTCTATTTGTACTCAATAAGTATATGATCTTTACTGAATAAAAAAGCAAGATAATTTGCTTATTTCTCAATAATTCCATATTTCTAGTGCATTATTTTGTAGTATAAGCCTATTTGAATGTAATTTTTTTTATTAACGTTATGTATCATGGCGTTCACAGTATGGATAATTACTGATGATATTGAATAGCTGCTTATAAACTGGGAGCTTAGCACCCAAGAGGAGCTAGTAATTTGCTTAAGTCACATAGCTACTAAGTGGCTGAGCTTAGGTGGATTGGACTCAGGTGAAACCTGCTCTCCAGGGTCTTTCCCTTTGCCTGCAGGACAGTCCCAAGACTGCCATGGTCTCTGGGCCTTAGGTGATCAGACCCTGCCAATCTCTCTGACCTCATTCTTTGCTCCCTTGCCCTCGCTCAGTTTCCCAACCCTACTGGTTTCCTTGTTGTAGTCTAATAATCCAATCTCGTTCCTGCCTCTGAGCCTTTGCACGAGTTGCTCCCTCTGCTTCGATCACACATCCTGGGTTCACATGGCAGCATCCTCTCCATTCAGGCCTGTGAATGTCTCCTCTTCACAGGTTCCTCCCAGGACTCATCCCTCTCATGTCCTTAGGAACCCCCGACACACACACCAATATTCTGTGTCTTCCCAATTTCTGTTTCTCTTATACTACTTGCCACAATCTTTTATAATTTGCTCATTTGTCTACTTGCTTTTGTCTGTCTTTCCCAATAGAATATAAACTCTTTGAAGGCAGAGACCGTAGCTGGATTTGTAAAGTGAAGGAACCAACAAGGGACAAAGTTAACGAAGCAAGGAATATTGAGAAGTTTTGGCCTCTAAGCATCCAGGAAGTCTTTATGTCCTGTAGTAGGAATTAAGTAGGACGCCAGTTGTCATTCAGCTGCAGACATTTGTCTCCTGTCTTTTACTATAAATTTGAAAACTCACAAAACCTATTTTTTATTTTGTATGAGGGCAAAAAAAGGATATGGATATCAAAGTTCTTAGATTCGGTGGATTACAGAAGAGTTTCAAGAGAGCTTAGTGCAGACGGTCCCTGACGATGGTGGTTTGACTTACCAGTTTTCAACTTTGGGATGATACCACACAACCATTCTGGTTTTCACTTTCAGGATAGTAGTCAATAAATTACATAAACTATTCAATTCTTTATTATAATATAGGCTTTGTGCGAGACGATTTGCTCAACAGTCCGCTAATGCAAGTGTTAGGAGCACGTTTAAGGTAGGCAAGGCCAAGCTATGGAGTTCATTAGGTTAGGTATATTCAATATATTTCAACTTTGGGTATTTTCAATTTATGGTGGATTTATTGAGAAATAACCTCCTTTTAAGTCAAGGAGCATTTGTACAAAAGAAAACTTTGAGTAATACTCCATAACTTTAATTTTTTTTAAATGATTACAGTTTTAGGACACCAGCACTTTTAATTAGACCTAAACCCTTAAAAAAATGAAAGTAATTTTGTCTATTTATATTTCCTATTTAAAAAAGAAGGAAAAAATAGGGAAAAACTGAAGTTACTTATAAGGGTAAATTGTAAACTGGAAGAATTATTTGCTCAAGCATTTGCAATGGCAAGTTCACTTAAGCAAAATAAAATTGTTTTCTCCATACACAGGACACCTAACTTTTCATTTGAACTCATAACAAGTAGTCCCTCCCCTTAATCTGCAGGAGACACATTCCAAGACCCCTAAAAGATTCCTGAAACTGTAGATAATACCAAACCTACTCAATACTATATTTTTTCCTACACATTCATACCCATGATAAAGTTTAACTTATAAACTAGGCACAATAAAAGATTAACAACAGGTAATAACAGAGTAGAACAATTATGACAGTATGCCAGCATCACTAGTCCTGTGCTTTGGCGTTACTATTAAGTAAAATGAGGTTTCCTGAATGTAAGCACTGTGAGTGACCCCATGATGGTTGACATGATGACAGAGGGCTCCTCAGGGACTGTCAGCCAGGCAAAGTAGACAGCACGGGTATGCTGGACAGAGAGACGGTTCACACCCTGAGCAGGATGGAGTAGGGCAGCATGAGATTTCATCACACTACTCAGAACAGCTCAAAGTTTAAAACTCATTAAATGTTTATTTCTAAAACTTTCTGTGTCATATTTCTGGACCATGTTGGCCAAGGTTGACCATAGGTAACTGAAACGACAGAAAGTGACACCACAGATAAGAGGGGCTTGCTTTATTTACTAAAATGATTTATTCTTTTT
>NW_003852398.1:47969616-47990993 GCF_000181295.1 Otolemur garnettii
ATTAAATCGTAGCTGTGTACATTAATGCAATCACAGGGTACAGTGTGGTGTTTTCATATACATTTTGAAATACTCTCATCAAACTGGTTAATGTAGCCTTCATGTCATTTTCTTAGTTATTGAGTTAAGACATTCATACTCTGCTTTTGAAAAGTAGCTTTATGTCACCTATTAATTTATAAATGATTGACAGAAATGAAGCCAAGTGTGTTCCTCCAAAGTCCTTTCTCTCTGGTGTTCAGCTCAGGACCGTCTCCATGGAAGTGTATGCTGCTGTGTTGATCTCTTTTATTTATTTTTTTGTTTTGTTTTGGCTATTGGTTTCTTTAAGTGCCTTGTATATTCAGGATATCAATCCCCTGTTGCATGAATATCTGTCGTTCTGTGGGTTGCTGTGGCATTTGACTAGATTGTGAGGCATTATTTTCTGAAGCTTGCGGCATGACTTTACCACTCAAATAAATAAATCATCCATTAACTTTGACAAGAATTTCACATTCCCTTCCTCCCTGCTCATCTTCTCTTGACTTTTCCCCAGGTGATCTCGAAAGCTGTGGTGTCTCAGCACCTAGTATTAGTGTGACGTGACTTGACATCCTTCTCTGGTTTTCAGGTGTTCCCCTTAACAGAAAGACCTGTTAGAGGATGAGACTTCTGGACTAAACTTCTGTATCATGTTTCCAAAAATAGATCTAAATTTTAGAGTGAATAACATACATCTGTATTTAATTGACATCTATTTTCCCACTTATTTATGGGGTACATAGTAATGTTTCAATACCATTGAGTGTGTAGTGTTCAGGTGAGTGTAACTAGCATATCCATCATCTCAAATATTTCTGATTTCTTTGTGTTGGGAAAATTCACCATCCTCTCTTCTAGCTATTTGAAACCATATAATACAATATTGTTCACTGAGTCATCCCACACAGTGTGAAACACCAGAATTTGTTCCTCCTATCTAACTGTAATTTTGTATCCTAACAGATCTCTTCCTATCCTCCCCCTCCTCTCCCCTTTTCAGCCTCTAGTAACCTCTGTTCAGCTTTTTACTGCTAGGAGATCAACTTTTGGGGGGGCAGAGGGTGATTTGGTTTTGCTTCCAATATGAGTGAAGAGATGCTATGTTTAACTTTTCTGTTCCTGGCTTATTTTATTTTAACATCAGCTTCTCTAGTTCTGTCCACACTACCAAGAACAGGATTTCATTCTTTTCGTGGCTGAATAGTATTCCCTTGTGCAGGTACACCCCATTTTCTTCATCTGTTGGTCTGTCGCTAGATACCTGGGCTGATTCCACACCTTGGCTGTTGTGAGCAGAGCCACAGTAGGCATGGGAGTGAAGATGGCTCTTCAATACTGATTTCCTTTCCTGTGGATAAATCCCCAGTAGAGGGATTGCTGCAATGTGTGATAATTCTAGTTATAGCTTTTTTGAGGAACCTCCATACTCTTCTTTAGAGTGGTTGTAGTACAACCAAAAGTATGTAAGATTTCCCTGTTCTACATATTCTTCCCAGCACTTACTACTTTTTATCTTTTGCCTAAGAGCTATCCCAACTGGGGTGAGGTGGTATCTCATTGTGGTTTTGATTTGCATTTCCCTGACGATTAATGGCCTCGCATTTTTTCACATAGTCATTGCCCATTTGTATGTCTTCTTTTGAGAAACATCTGTTCAGATCATTTGCTCCTTATTGAATTGTTTTTTGTTTGTTTTATTTTGGTTGTTGGTTTGTTTGAGTGCCTTGTCTATTCTGGATATTAATCCCCTGTTGCATGCATATTTTCCAAGTATTTCCTCCCATTCTGTTAGTTGTCTGCTGGCTCTGTTGATTGTTTCCTTTGCTGTGCAGAAGCTTTTTAGTTTGATATAATTGCTTTTGTTTCGTTTTGCTTTAGTTGCCTGTGCTTTCAAGGTCTTGTTTGTAAAATCTTTTCTCAGATCAATGTCACGAAGCATTTTCCCTATGTTTTCTTCTAGTCGTTTATTGTTTTGGTCTTACATTTAGGTCTTTAATCCACTTGGAAATGATTTTTGTATAGGGTGAGAGGCGGGGGTGTAGTTTCGTTCTTCCACATATGGCTATCCAATTTCCCCAGTACAATTTAGTGAAAGAAATTGTCCTTTCCCCCATTGAATGCTCTTGGTACCTTCATCAAAGCTAAGTTGGCTATACATGGATTATTTCTGGGTTCTCTGTTTCATGCCATTGGTTTATGTGTGAAAGTAATTTTTAATCTGATTCTTCCAGACGGTTTTTATGTGACATTTCAGAGACAGATCAGAAAAAAAAAGAGGAAAGAAAGGGGAAAGAATGTTTTAATGTTGTTTACGTTGTTCTTTATTCCTGTAAGTTTTCTGATAGGGATCCCTTTCTTCCTCGCTTTATGCTCACTTTGTAACCGGGGTTAATTGCGGGGTGTAGTTATGAGAGCATGGGAGTATCCAGGTGAAAATGAGATCAGTGATTAAAGGGCTGGGTCAGTGTAGTGTGTCATTATCATTTAAGTTCAACAGGTGCGTGGTCCGTGTGAGCTGCCGAGAGCCTGCCTGTGCCAGGGTAGTTTTTATATACAATAGGTAGGCCTTTTTTATGGCTCAACAAAAGCTTTCCTTTGTTTTGGGGGGTTTTTTCCTTTCTAAGCTGTGTGGGTGAAAAACAGCATGAGGTTATAGAAAATGTATAGCAAAAGCAGCAGCCATAAGAAAGAATCCATAATGGATAGGCGGGCATTGCTGGAATATTTCTCAAATGCCCTGAGGTGGGCGGGGGATGAGGCTTCCCCGGCAGGGGCAGCATGGAACCCGTGCTTTTCCACGTGTGAACACTGTGATTGGAAATCGCCTCTGTGATTCTCTAAAAGCAGCTGCTTCTGAGCTGCTGTAGTCACAGAGTTTTGGAACTTCACTTAAATAGGTGGGTCGCAGACTCCTGACGTCTGTTTTGGAGATTTGGTTGAGTGTGGGGAGTTTGCTTGTTCACACATGACGTAGAATGAGCTGTATTCTTCCTGCAAGTGTCGCAGTCCTTGTTCCTTTTGTTAGGGTCCGTGTATTAAAGCTAACGAGAAAAGACTTAAAACTTTGCCCAGTCATTTGCCACGTTCCATATATGCATACATAAATTTGCAGTGGTGGCTGTCTGCTTGATTTTGAAAACTACAGGTGACAGTTTTACTTAGTAAACCGACTCTGCTGAGTTACTGTCAGACTCGACATGTTTTGTTGCATGGCTTTCTTGCGAGGTATTTGTAATCTTGTGTACTGTTTTTTGGTTTTTGTCCAGAGGTTTACCTAACCAGCTGTGGCTCTGTCTTTTTGTATGTTTGTATCCCATTTCAGAGAATTCGTTTCTGTCAGCCCTTGTTGTCATCATTAGTAAGTTATTTTCACTTCTCTAAGAATTTGAAACCTAAATGATATGAGAAGTATTGTTTCCCATCACTGCTGCCAGAGGCCATTTGCGTGGCCAGTTCTTCAAACAGGATAAGTTATGAGGACAGGATTCTTTCCCTTTTCCCTAGTTGGTCTTCATTTTACTAGGTACCGACATAATGTAGCATTTTCACATGTTGCTTTAAAAAGAAGGTGTAGGCTTTGTTTTTAATGGCTCATAACCATTATTATGATGGAGCAAAAAAAGAAAAGATTACCACAAAACAAGATGAACATGGATATCTCGCACTGTAAATCATTTGAAATGTTTCATGGCTACATTTTGTGCTAAATATAAAAATAATTGTGTTTCCCATGTGTGAGCATCAAAAGCCCCACATGGAAAAATCAGTGGGTATAGCAAGTAGGTCACTATTGATGGTAGAACATGAGACAGGAAATGTCGTGGCTAAGATTAGAGGCCCGAGCCATACGCCTCGCCATGCTTGCTGCACTGGGCATCCACAGAAGTGCAGGGACTCACCGGGGTTTAACTAACTTTAGCCCAGTGTGAAAGTATTGGCCAGGATAACCTTTTAATCTCTCATTCCCATTTGTTTCTAGATAATTGTCCCCCCAGTTGGGCAAAATAATTGAGCTGCTTGGCTTCACACATTGTCAGACCTCTGAATGCCAATTAAAATAACAGCTTAAAATTCTAAAAGTATATGTAGTCACCTGAAACATCTGTAGATTTCCCTGGTGTTTGAAATGATTAACAGGAAATAACCAACCCATTACAAATGAATTCTCTTAAAGTCTCATTCATCTTCATATTTGAAGGTATATGGGGAGGTGTAAGGTACAGGTACGGGGGGAGGTTCACTTTGAGGGAGTCCACTTAACTTTTCCTTTTCTTTTTTGGGCAACATGAGGACTACTTATTATTTATGTGTAGCAGTTTTTTACTGTGGAAGATACCTACATTTTATAAACACAATCTATTGCACATTGCTAATTTTTAAGGAAAAGTCTAGGGAAAAAAGCAATACTCCTCTGCCTCTTCCCCAAGGAGAGATAAGACCTCACTTTTTGGGCCCAGACCAAGATGGAGCCTTGGATCCTGAGCATAGCCAGCCCCTCGTGCTGGATTAAGCAGCTGAACACAAGCCCGGAGAGCCTGAGGTTATTTGGATGAGCAGATAGAGGCATGCTGCGATGATTGAATTTGGATCTGTCGTTAGAGCCTTGTTCATTCACTTCTAGCACAGAGCCCTTCACAGAAGTGTCTTGACTATGGACTGGGTGTGCTCTGAGTGGATGGCTTCAGTGCTGAAATCTCAGAGGCCTTCCTAGGCTCACATTTTCAAAGGTCATTAGCGCAGACATTAATGCAGGGTAAAACCCTCTGCTTTGACCTGGGATTATTTCATACAGGTTATGACTTTTAAGAGGGGAGGTGAGTGGTGTGAAGGCTCAGTGGAAAATAGAATTTTTTAAAATGTACTATTATTTTTAGTGTAGTAAAATAAATATAGCATAATATATATCATCTTAACCATTTTTAAGTATACAGTTCAGTGGAGTTAAATACATTCTTAATGTTTTAGAACTTTCACCACCACCCATCTCTGTAACTCTCTGCATCTTGTAAAACTGAAGCTTTGTATCCACTAAACAGTAACTCCTCATCCCTCCCCATCCCCCAGTGCCCTGGCAGCCACCATTCTCCTTTCTGTCTCTTTGATTTTGACTACTCCACCTCCTAGGAGTGGAACCATGCAGTGTTTGTCTTTTGTGGCTTATTTCACTGAGCATAATGTCCTCATCCTTGTTGGATATTTCAGAATGTCCTTCCTTTTCAAGGGTGAATAATATTTCTTCGTGGAAAAAAATTTGGATACTGTTTTAAGTCTTTATTCCTTCTGCAGCTTCAACACAGAAACTGGATGTTCATATCTGATCCAGGCATGTTGGGAAAAGGACTGTGAACACAGCTCTCACAGACATCCCTCTAGAATGAGGACTCTGGGAATGGGTGGCCTCTGATTGGACAAAACACAGGAGATATGACAGTTGATTGACAGTTGGTCCTAGTTGCATCATCGTGCACCTGGTTCTCGGTCCTCACAAAATGAGCTGGCTGTGAGCTATAGAGTTACGTCATTTTCTGGGCTTCTGGCAGGGAATGTGTGTTGACAGAGGATGGTAGAAACCTCCTGGAAAGTGTCTAGGAGAGCGTGAAATGCACTTTTGCTTTGGAATGAAAGTTTAGATTTTGGTTCCCCTTTTCTAGTTTCATAAATGCATGAATAACTGATAAATATTGAAATTTTTAGGTGCCTTGTGGAGGCCCTTGCCACCTTGTGAAATTGGTTACCTAATTTTAGCTATTGCTATGAGGTTTTTCTTTGAAGTCCATGAACTCACGAATGACCAGCTGGCCATTCCTCTCTCTGCACTGGTCCAGTTTCTGTCTCTGACTGGAGGTGGATATAGAAAGTCACCAGGTGTCACCAGGTTCCTCCTGAAGCCTTATATTCCTCTTCTGAGAAAGGAACAGCAATCCAGATCATTTCTATGGGCTTGTTCCGATGTTACCACTGTACAATTCTATTCATCTTTCAAGCCTGTGTGGGTATTTTTCCTTTGTCAGGGCAGAAAGATGTGAAATTGGAATCTACTCAGTAACTATCATTGTAAGGACAGGACTCACCAGGTCACTAGTTGGCTGCTTAAGTTGCAATTTTGGCTATTTCTCTCAGCTTTGTTGCATGGAAGAAGTAAATGTGTCTGATCGCAAATTCCAAGCAGAAGTAACCGATAGGTGTCATTCTTCAAGGCAAGAAGAAGCAAGATTTGGCACAGAGTGTTGGCTGGTTGGGGTTGGTAGGGTGTGGAGAGTCTAGTTTCATGGGCGAATAAAGAGGGGGAGTCCTGTATGCAAACATGTAACAGGAATCCCCTCAGGGGCACAGTTAGCCCTGGCCCTTCGTGTTGGAAACACAACACTGGTGCTCATAAACCTGTGTGCAAAAAAGCAGCACAAATAAAAATGTCATTTGTAAGAACCATCTTTTCACATTCTAAAAGGCCTAATGGAAAGGGTATTATAACCTCCGATGGGATACAAATAACCTTTTATTATCTTTAGTTTCTCTGATAGTAGATTATACTGGTGGGATCTCTAAAACACAGAGAACAACCTAGATTGGATTACTTTTCTTGTTCCCAAAGAAAGACATATTGAATGACATCCATATTCTGTATACCTCTCTCACCTGAAACACAGATAGAACATTATCAACTTAATTTCTTAAGGGTACATTATTCTGAGATTTTAGGAAGCAGTCTCTGATTATGAGAATGGTTAAAAGGAACTGGAAGCTTTGGAGTTTCAGGGAGTTCTCTAAGAGTAGGAGAGAAGCTAGTTTTCACGGAGGAAATTTGACTAGTTGAAGATCATCTTTTGCTCTTATCTTCCTTTATTTTATAACCTATTTATGTTATTATAAGTTAGTACCTTAAGAGATTTTGCTTTTGGGTAACCTGTTTCTGCTGTGATAGACATAATGTCTCGTAAACATTTGTGACTGTCCTTTCAGACTCTTGAAATAGGCTTCATTCACTGGACAGGTGGTCTGGCCAGCTGCCTGGCATGTGACCAGATCATCACTGCCCTCAGTGGTCCACATGGGACTTCCTGTGCTCCTGTGCCCAGGGTGGCATGTGTAGAGAACCACGTTCAAAACAAATAACCTAGGTGATAAAGACTCTATCTAATTTTAGAAAACTTCTACTTTCCACCTCATGGGGGTAGAACATGGTTTGTTTCTTCTTCCCACTCAAAATAGAGCTGTCCAGAGAACAACTACAAAAACCCATGACCCGCTCACTCCCTCCCACTTGCAGCTGTTAGGGCTTCCAAGTGCAATTTGGGTGTGCTGAATAATTTTGCTTTGAGACAGGGACTTACCGGCACTACCCAGTTCTTCTCACAACTCTGAGTGGATTCACCCAGACTCTCTTCCAAGTGACCACAGGAGAAAACGCACCCACGGGCTTCGTTTGATTCCTCACTTGGTGGGTTTCTGGATGGAGGGTGTTCTGGAGCCACTAGGGAGGAAACACGAGCTTGGGGGTTATCCGAGAGTTCTTTGGGCAGTCAAACAAAGAGAGCCAGTGTCCTTCCAACATGCTGTCCACTAACTTTGTTTTTGAGTTGGAAATGTCACTAGAGATGATTTAGACCAGGGATTCTAAATAGAGTTTGCAAGATAAACACCATTGGAGGTATGCGAAGAACATACTAGAACTTCAATTCAGTTTTATGTTCAAAAAATGGGAAAATTAATTTTTACTACTACATAATATGTGAATTGGTGCACACTCCCCCATTCCTTTAGATCTGAAGGCAGGGTGTGAAGACTGCCAAGGCGTTCTGAGGAAAGAGTGGGTTTCCCTTCAAAAACAGAGCTTGATGTGGTTCCCCCACTTGTCAGCAACCTGGGGCTCTATCTGTTCAGTTATGTTAATTTGCAGAATATTAATTAGTTTCAGTTACACTAGCCCTCAACAAAACATGAGCCAAGTTTCTTAAAAAGCATTCTGACAAAAATAGAAATAAAAACAAAAGATGATTAAAGATATCACTATCTGTGCAAGCAAAAGCACAATATATATAGTATAGAAATGGAGGGGTTGGCACTTTATTATAAAACCAGCTCTCTGTTAGTCAAGTTCAAGGTTAAAAACAGTAACAGTGCAATCAGATCTTTTAAGTTAACCCTCAAATCTCAAAATTATCAAGATGACTAATCAATATACAGACTTACATCTACTGTTATTGAGACTAAACATATTGGAATGAAATACTTGGCATTGAGAAATTCCCTACTGATAATGTAAAGGCCCAGTGATTAGAAAAATGTAGAGAATAACTTGCACAATTTTTCGTCAGGGTTTAAATTCACCTAATAATCTCTACCAAATCTTTATAAACTGAATGTGTTTGGGGACCTATTTTGATGAATTTTTGTTTGTTTTCAAAAGTTAAAAAGCCACATATCTTTAGGAAACACTTGTTCTTCCTCCTGATACAAGAAAAAAAATATGATAATATGTTGAAAACAATGTCTAAAAATGACTTTCTTTGTCATAACATGCTGTGGAAGGAAATATAAAAAGTGTTGCTGAAATCTTAAAGAAACAAGTACTGTGTAATTACAAATCACGGAGGCAAAAGGCTTATTTTACGTTTGAAGATGTTAAATCTAACCTGTTGTGCTTGTTATAATAGTTTCTGTTTCACTGATGAATTATATTAAGAGCTCCTTTGGGGGGAGCCCATGCTGGAAGAGATTTGCTAACAACCTTTATGAAAATGTTTTATAAAAAAAATCTGAGTAGTTTCTTCTTAAGAAGCAGCTGTTTCCTAGAGAAAGAGTCCAGGGTAAAGAGAGAAATTCGTCCACTGCATCATTCATAAGCAAACTAGCACAGCCGAGATGTTGACACCAGAGGTACAAAAAATGCTGCTGAAAGTTACTAATATAGTTACTTTTATAAAAACAAGCCTTTGATTACTGCATGGCAGAAGCCATACAATACTATGTATCAGGTTCAGGAGAAACTACGAAGTCCTTTGTAGCTCACAGAGCTTTGCCGTTTATCGTGTTGAAACATACCTAATTAGAGTTGTCATACTTGGCGATGTCATATTCCTTTTTATTTTTATAAAAAAGAAAGTGTTCTATATTCTGTTAACCATGCCTTGATAATAAGCAACTTCAGTAATGTGCTACCTAACGGTCATTAAAAAAAATAATAAGCAACATAATGAATTTATCTAAGATAAAGGTGTCCTTTTAAGAACACTTAAGAAAATAACTGAACCGTGTTAGAACATGGCAAAAAACAGTGTTTGGGAAATGTTTACATTGTGCGTGATTTTATTGCTTAAAACTATGACAGCCATTAAAACCCAGCTGTAAAAAATAAACTGAGCTTAGCACTATGCCTCCAAATTAACATATCACAAATCATGAAAGCTGGATTTTCAAACATAATCAAGCCCATTGAGTCACCTTGTTCTGGATAAAAATAACAATTATGTGGTAAGACAAAAAGGATTTGTAGTATTAGATTTATTTAAAAATATTTAAAGGAAATAAGTATCTTGATGCACTTTGTGTTGTATGTTTACTTCATGCTTTCCTAACTCTGATGTTGGTCTTATGACGTACCTAATATGACACCTGTATGCATATCTGGTGGGCGAATTTGATGTACTTAGGCTTAGCTGTTTGTGTTGGGATTCATGATAGTTTTGGAGACTACTGCCCAAAGCTAAGTATTTTAAACTTTTAGGAACAGGAAACAGTCATACACTCCTTTGAAGATATACACACCCTCTTCTCAGAAAATTCACACATACACTCTGGCAAATAAAGTTCTGGCCAGAATTCCAGGGCAGTTACATTTCCATTGGTGGCTTTGGTCAGGGTCTCCAGTTAAACTCCTGGGGCGGGACGTGAATGCCCTGGGCAGCTGTGCGACTTACCCGGGGTCTTCAGTCAGGACTTTGTGAGCGTGTGTGTCATTTTAAGGATGCAAACCCTTGAGGATGGAACTGTTTTTGGAGTTTGTAAGTCCATTGGGAACTGAAGTATTCAACAAATAATCATGTTACGATTTATGTGCAGGAGAAACTTTTTTTACTTGACTGGCATCAGCTGACAGCACCCATGTGAGGGCATTGTGCTACCCTGCCTGGGAAAGTCAGAGCTGGCTAGGCAAGCCCTGTGGGGAACTGGGTCCCAACTACCAATTACTTGCTTCAATGTCTGGGTTTTTTTTTAAAAAAAAAAAGAGACGGGATCTTGCTCTTGCTCAGGCTGGTCTTGAACTCCTGAGTTTGGGCGATCCACCCACCTTCCAGAGTGCAGGATTACAGGCATGAGCCACCAGGCCTGGCTGTCCAATGCTTTCCTGATATGCCTTTTATGTTGCTAAAGCTCGTGGTGCTCCTCGCTGGGGTTTTGCGGCTCTGTTTCCTTCGTGAACTAAGTGATGATATTCATGTAAAGGAATGTGAGGCAGCGGGGCATATGCCTCCCTGTGTCTGAGCAGCCCAAAGCTCTCTTTGTGGGTTCATGTGCATTAACATGTACTTCTTTGCCGGCGGGACAAGGAACTGAACTCTTGGATAAATTGGCAAATGGGAGAAAACAGGGAGTAATGAAAGGAGGTCTGGAATTTTATAAGCTTCGTGATCTCTTTCCCCCACGGGCCTGAGTCTATATAATGAGGTCTTGTCGAGTCTGAATTTATTCCTATGAAAAAAAGAAATGATGGGAATAAGTAAATTAAAATGCATTTTTCTGCCTTGGTCATTAATTGGTCATGTTCCTGAAGGTTATAGGAAGTTTTTCCTACAAACAATGGACTCTGTGTAAGGGCTAAAAATAAACAGAGCAGCACAGGGAAATGGGCAAGCATTATTGATCTGTGTCAGGTCCATTTCCACTTTAATGTTTGCAAAAGGCACAGCCCAGTTTTGCAACCTATTTATAGAGAGCAGATCATTAATTGCCATATATAGATGATAAAACAAGGTGACTTGTCAGGTGAATTTGGGTTTACATTAGGAAGTAGGACCAGAAGTGGTCTCCTTTGCAATTAGCGAAAGGGGCTCCCCCAAGGTGTTCCCCTGGAGGAAAGGAGAGAGCCATATGGGGAGTGCTTGGGGCGGCCTTGGCTATGGATGCACTCCCACCCGAGTGCCACCTCTGGGTGGGTTTCTCTCACTGGCTGCCCTCAGCCTGCCCTGGGAGAAGGGGTTAAAACGAACAGCGTGCCTCCTAGAACCCCCCTGCCCTTCATCCTTCTAGTGAGTTCTGGTCCCCACTGGTGTTGCCCGTGTTTGTGTGCAAATGTGTATGCATTTGTGCACACCATGTACAAATGTAGTGTTTCTGTGGGATCCTCTTTTGACAGTGAATTCTCCATTTGTTTTTCTGTAAATGTTTATAACTTTTTCTCTGCACACCTCTGCTGCTAAAGTTGTTTATCTCTGATCTCCCCAAATGCTTGCTGTTCTGCAGTTTTCCACCTCACCAACCTTTCTTCTACCCCTAGGCTTTTTTTTTTTAAACAACGGTCAGTTCAATTCAGTGAGCAGTTTTGTGAATGCTGGGCACCTGCTAGGTTGTGAGGCTAAAGAGATAAATAAGACAGAATCTCTGTCGCCCAGTCGCGCAGTCTAGGGGGACCTGTGGCCGTTGCTCTGCTGTCTCCTCTCCACCCTGGTTATCGATTGCTCCCTCCAGGCAGTTTCCTGCCTGTGTACTTCACTGTAGTCGCAGCCAAACGTTGGCCCAGGAGAAATTAATTCCATCTCAACTCTTCCATAATATCTGCTTTGTGAAAGGCACCTGTTTATAGAAAGGGACTCGCACACCCTGTAAAGTGGTTTGAGAAGGGGCTGGATTCTGTGTACGCTAAAAATGCCAAAAGGACACTGATGGGCCCAGCCACGTTCTAAATGCTCTGCAGTGATGTTTCACCTGAGGACAAAGCTGTCCAGGCTCTGGCTTGTTGACAGTTTTTCCTCTGATGTGGTGATCTTAGTGCCAAGGCAGCACAGGAATGCTAAAGTAACTAACCACGTTAAAGTCAGGACAGAGAACAGACAAGCCCCGACTTGCCCCCTTCACGCCACTGGGGGCTGGTAAGGTTGCTCTCCCTCTCTGTGCCCACTCCTTCCTTTTAAATCTTTTACTCTGTCACCCTGGGGTAGAGTGCTGTGGTGTCATCATAGCTCACAGCAACCTCAAATTCTTGGGCTTGAGTGATTCTCTTGCCTCAGCCTCCCTGAGACTATAGGCGCCTGCCACAATGCCAACTAGTTCTTATATTTTTAGGAGAAATGGGATCTTAGTTCTTGCTTAGGCTGATCTCGAACTCCTGAGCTCAAGCGATCCACCTGCCTTGGCCTCCCAGAGTGCTAAGATTACAGGCATGAGCCACCGCACACTTGGCCTATTGACGTTATTAAATAATAATTTTCAATGAAAGAGCCACCAGACAGGCACAACTTTCACAGTCACAAAATTAGGCTGACTGTACATAAGTCTTAAAAACAGGTGTTGGGGAAGGCACTTGAAAACTAACATTTGAAATATAATCTTCATCTCTATTGCTCAGTCTGCTGATGATCACGTGGTGTCAGGGCTGAGATAATGTGAGCTCTCTCTCCTTGAAAGCTTTGCTGTGTGGCTGGAATTCTTACCGAGTTCCATCACTTGTGACGGGGCTAATGTCTTCCTGATGGCTGAGTGTCATTGGTTTCCCAGCTTCATTCTTTACATCCTTTTGCACCATGTCATTCTTCACTGAGTCAACCCAATGCCTTCTTGGTCTTACCCTGTTTCTCCTCCCATAGCTTGTGGAATGTGTCACTATGTATAGTACCCATCCGGTAACATTCTAAGTGGCATGCATCCAAAAAAGTACAGCTGTCCTCCTTGAGTCTTACACAAAGTGCCTTTTCAGAGTGTAGTGATGCTGTGATGTCACTGGCACTACCAATCCAAATTCTTCTTCATCCTCCTGCATGTTTTTCGGCTGCCCAGCACTCAAAGTCTCTGTGTCCAGAGTCACCATGACTTACTTGTACCTGATGGGCAGCCTAATCGCTGACAACTAATAGATTGTACAGGGACAAAATTGGAAGCCAGGCAGCCAGTGAGGAAGTCACCCCCAGTCATTCAGGTGACATCCAATGATGGCTTAGGTAAGGGGCTGGCAGTGGGGTTGGAACGTATAAGATTTCTAGGTGACATAAAAACGGGAATGGATAATGATTGGATATATGGAGCAAAGAATGGAAAGGAAACAAGTAGAACACCTGAGATTTTGGCTTGAGCAACTAGGTGCACAGTGGGAGAAGTAGGTTTTGTAGGTTGAATAAGAAATGATGTATTGGCCCATATCAACTTGTAACATTTTATAGACAACCCCGATCTAAGTTCAGCTTTAGATCAGAATTTAGATCAGAAGCCTGAGACTGGGATAGCTGAACAAAAAAAGCAGAATCTTTCTGACCCATTATTGTCAGATGGTGAGAGTAAGACTGAATTACTAAATTCCTACCTTCCTTGCCAAACAGCACTACAAAGCCTGTTCTACCGGTAAAACTTTTATAAAGGACAAACTCAAGGAGCACGAATCAGCACCTCATTTGCTCAGAGATGGTTACAGACTCCTTTTGTCCTGCCCTGTTGCTGGCTTTAATGAGTCTGTGAAGCAGAGGTTATTTCAACAGCATCTATTTCTCCTTGGCTGCACCTGTTACTGCTTCTAGTGGGTGACTTGGTGCTGTTCGGTTTATCTGGAGGTGCGAGGGATCATCTAGGGACCCTCGGCTCTGCCGCCATCTAACTCAGTGACCGAGTCACTTAGGGCCCATCAGACCCTTCAGAGTAAGTTTGATCTATCATGTTACTTCAGGCCTTAAAATTCTGATTCTTCTAGCATTGAAAGGCAGAGTATGAAAACAGGCCTATAAAAAGAAGAAGAAAGGACTAGGAAACATGTTTCCAAAAGATTCTTACTGAAGCTGCAGAGAGAGGATGGTTGATGAGGGACATACTCTTAAGGGGAGGGGAAGAGAGATAGCAAAAATAAGATTGGTTAAATGGTATTAAAAATCCCTTTCAATTCATTGGGGAGACTTTGGCTTAAGATCATTAATATTAACATATATGCAGAAGCCCATTGAAAACTATAAAACTTAGAATGGCTCCAAAGTATTATTATTATTTTGCTTTGGTTTTATAATATGGCTTTGATATGTGGCTAATTTCTACACAGTGTGGTGCATTAGTAATGGGTAAGTTCCCTAAAGTGAGGACAGCACCTTATTTGTTGTGCCTTCAGCGCTAAGAGACTGACAACAGTCGGTGTTTAATATGTTTGTTGAACATACCAGGTATGTATTTGGTTTGTAGAGAAGCTGACCATCTAAAAGCAAATAGCATGTTTTGAAAATATATCTGTCTTTTAAGGGGAGTTCTTTGCTCCCTCTGAAAGCAAGTTCCAGAGTCCTAGGGACCAAGTCTTCTGGGAAACACGACTGCAGGGTGGAGTGTAAATAGAGGTAAGGTAAATTTACCCCTAGGAAAAGCTCGGTGAAGGTGAGATCTGAAAGTCAGGGAGAGACTAGTCGGAGTCGGAGAGAAAAAGAATGAAATCTGGACCTTGGGACGCAGGAAGCAGAGGAAGCCGTGCAGGAGCTTGCCCAGTAAACAGACTCCATGTTCCCAAGCCGTGGGCTGCCCCGGAAGCTGGCCAACTCTAACAGATACATTGAAAGCTAGTCTGGGCATAATTGCCCTACAAAATGGGCATTATAGAAGAAAAAAAGTCTGTCTTTCTGGAAAAAAAAGGAAAATGGCCACATTTTCTGCATCATCTACATTAGATAAAAACTTCTTATGCAGGCTGGCAGTTCTTTTATGTGTTTGTCCTGACCGAGGCGTATAGCTCGCGGACCTGCCGGTATGATAGGATCAATATAAAAATTTCTGTTGTTTTGCTGACTTAGGTATTTGCTGAGGGATTGTTTGGGAGGCAGACCTGAAAGCAATTATGTGTAAAGTATAATATGCTGGTTCTCCTTGAGAAGGGTTGCTGAGAGGGAAATTTCTGGGTGCCTCTCCGAATTTTTGGCATGCATACTTTCCTCCTGATGTCTTGTGGAATATAGTAATATTTCTTCCAGTTGCCATTTCTTAGTTGCCATTTTTTTTTACTTTGGGGCTTCTTTAGGTAACATCCACAAATATTTTGGAGATTTTTCTTTTACCACAAATCTTTGTAGCTTCTCAGTTTTTTGTGACATGGCCTGGGGGATTGCCAGGCAGGAATGGTTTGTTCATAAGATGGCTTTCCTCAAGTTGACAGGCATGGAAACATCTGTGAGCAGCACGGATTCTCAGGCACTGGTCAGGTGCCCTCTTCACACCCCGTTCCTGACCTTTCCCCTACCCTAACTCTCTGCCAGTTCTCCCCAGTATGGCTAAGCACATTTGTGGCCGTCTCTGCCTGATGGCTGCTGTGTGTGGCCTCAGCTGTGGAATGCTGAATGTTTGCATGACATTTGCTGAGAGCCAAGTCCAGGAACAAGCATATTGGTGAGAGGCCAACTGCCTGTCCAGTGGCACTTCTCCGGTTTCACTCCTGATCCACACCGGAGCACATTCTCCAAGTTGAAGGAAGGCCAAGGAGTGGTTTGAAAAAGAACCAGGAACTCAGCTTTATTCTTAGCTACTAGAGCAGACCTCTACTGCACTGTAAGTCAGCACTTTCTGATTTCTGATCAGCACTGGGCCTGGTCAGTCCCCAGTTGTATGGCTGGTTCACTGGCAGCCACATGGACCACTTTGTACTTCCACAATCCCCCCTGCCCTTTGCCAGCAGAGACTAGTAATTTACTTTGTGACTTAACACAAAATCAAAGAAAAAAAATTGACTGAGATCCAAGATTTCCCATGTTATGAGACATATTATTTTCTGTCATTAAAGAGATTGTTTTATAATTCCAGTAGTGGGGAGGGGTAGGAATAGAGTAATATTCTTTTTTTCCTCTTAACACTTCCTCAGTTACCCTTAGACTGCCTATAGCCTCTAATGGGTTTTTGTAATAAAAGTGCTTCAATATTTTCTTTCCAGTGATAAACAATCAGCAGATTTATTATGACCACTTTCTAAAACAACAGGCTGTATTTCCTTGCTGTGTTGATATTATAGCACAAGTGATTAATTCTCCAAGAGTGGCAGCCAGCAAGCCTAGGTTGACCACAGGTACCAAATGGATAAAGAGAATTATTTCTGATCTAATTTAATTTCTTGAGGAAGGAGAAGAGGTTCGAAAAAAGGATAATCTTATCAAAAATGAAATATCTAGTCCTCTTGAATAAACTGGAATTTTTTTCTGTTGTTTCTATTTTAATTTTTCAATTATTTCTATTGTTTCTATTAGAAGTAGGATCAGAATCTCAGACAGACTGCCCTGAGGGCCCCGACCCTTACACTTTGGGGTACCAGTGATAGTGAGCAATGGCAAGCCTGATTGGGGGGGATCTCCCTAGGAAGGGGGTCCAGCCTCCCTCGGGCAGCATCCACCACCATCCCTTCCCAGGGGGTTCCTCAACACATTCACTTTCCTTCCTTCCTTGTCAGGTGAAAGGATCACTGTGTTTTTCTTAGCTTCTTATATTATTGCCCTTTTTGTGTTTCTTCTGCTTCACCAACTCAAACCCTGATCCTCACCTGCACCAGGACGTCTTTTCTGAGTGCCTGGCTTTCCCACACATTCACACCTGTCTGTTGCCTTTCTCTTTGCCTAAACTTATCGCTGTGCTCTTACCACTAGCTGCACAAAGATTGGACATTAACATACCCAATACCCACTTTAAATTAAATGATTTAATAGTTCTTAAGTTAGGGGAGTGGAGCAAGATGGCAAACTAGAAGGCTCATTGAGCTGAGCTCTCCTAGAATGACGAGGGAAAAAGAGAGAACCCAGCCATACCCAGTGTGGAGACCTGACTCAGAGTTACAGCTCAGGAAGCACAGTGAGGAGGTGGTGAGCTGGATACAGCATATGATTGGTGGAAATCTGATGAATTAGGCAAGTGATCGTGACTGGCTGGGATCAGCTGGCCCCCACAGAAGTCCAGAACAGGAAGAAGCCTTTCTGGGGTTTTCAGTTGTTGTGGGAAGCTGTGTGTTGAATGGAAAGCTTGTAAGAGTGGGTGGACTCAAACAGTATACCTCAGCCATATTTGAATGCCAATTGGAGTGGATTTGCCATAGGTTTGGTGTCTTGCAAAGCCGTCATACTGAGATGGTCGCTGTGGCCAGGGTGCTGCCATTGTGGGAAAGTCATCAGAAGGTCTTAGTAGGGGCATAAAGCATGGCTGTCTTGATTCTACCTTTCATATCAGAACTCCACTCTTGACATAGGCTGAGGGAGTCCCATACTCAACAGGAACTGGAGTCAGGGGGCACTGTGAGACCAGCCGCTGAAGGATTCTTATGACGATTAAGATCCCAACCCAGCAGGGTCTGAATGCTGAAGAAACAATCAGTGATCACCAAAGGCAACTAAATTTGGAATAAGGACCATAGAGGTTGCTGGCTATGCTGTCTCCTAAAAAGACTGCACCGCCACCTGGTGTCCTGGTGACATATTGCAACACACAGTCATTAAGAGCAAAGACTTCTGTTTGAAACAAAAGAGGCAGGGAGAAGTAAAAAGAAGAACAAGGAGGTGAACAAAAAGACAGAACACATGAGGAGGAACCAACAGAGAAATTCATGCAACATGAGAAACCAAAACAGAAGAACTCCCATGAGGAACCATGAGGTAGCTACTGCAGAAGACTCCACCTATAAAGAATTAATGCACTTGGAATAAGGACCACAGTGGACCACCAGCAAAGTAAACACCCAGAAGCTAAAGGTCAAAACTTAACTTCCACATTGGCTCAAGGGTTAAAACTACACAACAGACTTTCACAAAATAAGATGAATGGAATTCCACCACACTTATCAATTCTTTCCATAAATGGCCATGGACTGAATTCACCACTGAAGAGGCACAGGTTGACTGATTGGATACAAAAGCACAAGCCATCCATATTCTTGCTCCAAGACATGAACCTATCCTTGAAGGACCAATCAAGACTCGGGGAAAGGAAAACAGTGTCCCATAAGGGATGGAAAACAGTATTTCAAGCAAATGAAAATCAGAAAAAAGGAGGGGCTGTAATCTTATATTCAGATACAAGTGGATTTAAAGCAACTAAAGTTAAGAAAGACAAAGATGGACACTTTATACTGGTCAAAGGAACAATACAACAAGAACACATTTCTATTTTAAATATTTATGCACCCAACTTAAATGCTCCCAGATTTATGAAACAGACCTTGATGGATCTGAGCAATATGAGATCCCATAACACCCTAATAGTCAGGGCCTTTAACACCCCTCTGAAAGAACTGGACAGATCCTATAAACAGAAACTAAACAAAGATACAAAGGATTTAAATGTGACCCTAGAACAAATGGGATTAATAGACATACACAGAACACACCATCCCAGAGCTAAGGAATGTACATTTTTCTCGTCAGCCCATGGTGTGTACTCCAAAATTGACCACATCCTAGGATACAAATTAAACCTCAGCAAAATTAAAAGAATAGAAATTATATCTTGTATCTTCTCAAAACACAAGGCAATAAAGGTGGAACTCAACTCCAACACACATATCCATCCCTGCAGAAAGACTTGGAAATTAAACAACCTTATGCTGAATGAAAGTTGGGTTCAGGAAAAGGTAAAAGAGGAAATTGTTAAATTCCTCAAACATAACAACAGTGAAGACACAAGTTACCAAAACATATGTGATTCAGCAAAAGCAGTCTTAAGAGGGAAATTTCTTGCCTTAGATGCCTACATTCGAAAAACAGAAAGAGAAGCATTGACAAATTCATGAACCATCTTATGGAATTGGATCCCAAACCCAGCAGAAGAAAAGTAATAACCAAAATTAAATCAGAGATGAGTGAAATTGAAAACAAAAGAATTGTTCAGAAAATTAACTAATCAAAAACTTTGTTTTTCGAAAAAATTAATAATATTGATAAACTTTTGGACAGATCAACTAGAAACATAAAAGTAAAATCTCTAATAACCTCAGTCAGAAATGATAAAGGGGAAATAACAACAGATGCCACCACAGAGATACAAGAGATAATCTCTGAATATAAGAAACTCTATGCCCAGAAATTTGATAATGTGGAGGAAATGGGTCAATATCTAGAATCACACCCTCTCCCTAGACTTAATCAAGAAGAAATAGATCTCTTAAACAGACATTTCAAGAACTAAGATCTAAGAAATAATAAAAAAACTCCCAACAATAAAATAAAAGCCCTAGTCCAGTTGACTTCAAACCAGAATTCTGTCAAACCGTCAAAGAAAAGCTAAAACCCATACTACAGAAATTATTCCAAAAAACTGAGAAGGAAGAAATCTTCCTCAACACAAAGCAAACATCACCCTGATACCAAAACTAGGAAAGACCCAACTAAAAAGGAGAATTTTAGACCAATTTCACTAAGGAATATAGATGCAAAAATTCTCAATAAAATCCTAGCCAATAGATTATAGTTACACACTTTAAAAAAGTCATTCATTGGGCAGTGCCTGGTTCAAGGAATAGGGCGCTGGCCCCATATATGGGAGGTAGAGGGTTCAAACCCCACCCTGGCCAAAAACTGCAAAAAAAAAAATTATTCATCATGATAAAGTAGGTTTCATCTCAGGCTTGGAAGTCTGGTGTAACATATGCAAGTCCACAAACATAATTCACCATATCAACAGAAGCAAAAATAAACACTGTATGATCCTCTCAGTAGATGCAACAAAAGCATTTGATAAAATTCAGTATCCTTTTCTAATTAGAACACTTAAGAATTCAGGCATAGGTGGCACATTTCTTAATCTGATCAAAGCCATCTACAACAAACCCACAGCTAGTATTATACTGAATGGAGTCAAACTGAAAGCTTTTCCACTTAGAACCAGAACCAGACAAGGTTGTCCTCTATTGCCACTACTATTCAACATAGTGCTGGAAGTTCTAGCCAATACCATCAGGCAAAAGAAGGAAATAATCCAAATGGGGACAGAGGAGTCAAACTCTCGCTCTGCCGATGATAAGATCTTATACTTAGAAAACCCCAAATACTCAACCACAAGACTCCTGGAAGTGATCAAAAAATACAGCAGTGTCTCAGGATATAAAACCAATGTCCACAAATCAGTAGCCAATTTGGCAAATTTGTATATACTAATAACAGTCAAGATGAGAAGCTAATGAAGAACACAATTCCCTTTGCAGTAGATTTAAAAATGTTGAAATACTTAGGAATATACATAACAAAAAAGGTGAAAGACTTCTATAAAGAAAATTATGAAACCCTAAGAAAAGAAATAGCAGAAGATATTAACAAATGGAAGAACATACCATGCTCATGGCTAGGAAGAATCAAAATTGTGTAAATGTCTATACTACCCAAAGCAATCTACATATTCAATACAATCCCCATTAAAATACCATCATCATACTTTTGAGATTTGGAAAAATTAATTCTTTGTTTTGTAGGGAACCAGAAGAAACCCCATATAGCCAAGGCAATTCTTAGTAATAAAAACAAAGCCAGGGATATCACTCTACCAGACCTTTGGCTATACTATAAGGCCATAGTAATCAAAACAGCATGGTATTGGCACAAAAATAGAGACATTAACATTTGGAATCAAATAGAAAACTATGAGATGAAACTAATTTCTTAATAGCCACCTGATCTTGGATAAACCAAACAAGAACATACACTGGGGAAAAGAATCCCTATTCAATAACTGGTGTTGGGAGAACTGGATAACCACATGTAAAAGACTGAACCTGGACCCACACCTCTCACCACTTACAAAAATTGATTCAAGATGTATAAAAGATTTAAATCTAAGGCATAAAACAATAAAAAATCCTTGAAGAAAGTGTGAGTAAAACACTAGAAGATATTGGCCTGGGGAAAGATTTTATAAAGAAGACTTCTGTGGCAATTGCAACAACAAAAATAAACAAATGGGACTTAATTAAACTGAAAAGCTTCTGTACAGCTAAGGAAACAACAACCAAAGCAAATAGACAACCTTCAGAATGGGGAAAGATATTTGCATATTATGAGCCAGACAAAAACTTGATAACTAGGATCTATAGAGAACTCAAATTAATCAATAAAAAGAAGACCAAACAGGCTTGGTGCCTGCAGTTCAAGCAGCTGGGACGCCAGCCACATACACCAGGGCTGGCAGGTTCAAATCCAGCCTGGGCCTGCCAAACAACAATGAAAACTGCA
>NW_003852398.1:47991236-47995752 GCF_000181295.1 Otolemur garnettii
AAAAAATGCTCATCATCCCTAATCATAAGAGAAATGCAAATCAAAACTACCCTGACATATCACCTAATGCCAGTGTGAATGGCCCACCTCACAAAGTCTCAAAGCTGCAGATGCTGGTGTGGATGTGGAAGGAACACTTTTACACTGCTGGTGGGGCTGCAAACTAATACAGCCTTTTTGGAAGGAAGTATGGAGAATCCTCAAAGAACTCAAAGTAGACCTTACATTTGACCCTGCAATCCCATTACTAGGCATCTATCCAGAAGAAAAAGAATACTTTTATCATAAGGACATTTGCACTGGACTGTTTATCACAGCTCAATTTACAATTTCCAAAATGTGGAAACAGCCTAAATGCCCACCAACCCAGGAGTGGATTAACAAGCTGTGGTATGTGTATACCATGGAATACTATTCAGCCATTTAAAAAGATGGAGACACTTTGCATCTTTTGTATTAACCTGGGTGGAGGTAGAACACATTCTTCTTAGTAAAGCATCACAAGAATGGGGAAGCAAGAATCCAATGTACTCTAACATGAAAGCAGTAGATGAGCTAAGATGAGGGGCAGGAGTTGGGGAATGAGCAAGTGGGGAGAGGGGAGGAGAGAGGGGGATTAGGAGTCATGGTGTATGGCACACCTCTTGGAGACAAGACACAGTTATGAAAGGGACTTTAACAAGTGCAATCAGTGTAACCTAATTCTTTGTACCCTCAATGAATCCCAAACAATAAAAAAAAAAAAAAATAGTTCTTAAGTTTAACTTCTTGGCCCTGTTACAACAGTAGCCACTGGTCCTCATCCCAAATTTCATGTCAGCCCTGGGAAGTTCTATATTCTTTTTACTTAATGTGATGATCATCATCATCTTATGCACAGTAGTTTAAAATACACAGTTACAGAAGGGTATAAATTGAAAAGTAGAATTTTCTCTTTTCTCATTTTTCACTCCCCAGATATAACCAATGTTAACAATTCTTATACATTCTTCTAGACATTTGTATGCATATGCAAATATAAATGGGACCGTGTTACACAGATATTCTTCTGCACCCTGATTTTTTAATAATTTAAATAATTTAGCTTAGAAAGCTTCCTATCTCTTCACACTTATTTTTCCTTCCTAGTTCTGTTGTATCCCATTGTATACATTCATTTAAGCTGTTCCCTGTTGATGAACATTTCAGTGCTTTCTCGTACTTTTACTGGTGATGGTATACTACCTTGAAGATTCTCCTACAGTCATTATCAGTGCTTTTTGCCAATATCGCTCCCCAAGAAGATTAAAGGTCCTGACCCCGAGGAAGTGCTCCAAACCTCTTACAGCCCTCCACCAGTGTGCCCTCTTCTCCCTTTCCTTTTTTTTTTTTTCCTTGCATTCAACTCTTCATAACCCTATACAATGAGCTTAAACCAAGGTCCCTGCTGAAAAGCCTTAATGGAGAGCAAGGGTGACTTAACTGTGTCACCCTGCAGCGAGTGTAAGTGACTCACCAGCCCATTTGCATCAGGATCTCTTGCCAGCTATCAGCTAAGATTTTTTTTTCTATCAAAGCTGCTTTAATGATTTCTCAACTGCCAAATCCACTGACGGGTTCTGTTCTCCAAGCTCCCTGACCATGCTGCAGCACTCAAAGCTATTTATTATCCCTCCTCACTGCCTCTCTCTCCCCTGTAACTTTAGAGTGCTTGGGGACTCGTGGGGAAATGGAGAGGCCCGAGCCCTTAAGACACTGTCATTCTAAAAACTTTAAAAAATACCCCTGGCTTTTGGCCTCCAGGATATAACTAACGATAACCAAATTAAACAAATCTGCACTCAAAAGTATGCAAAGCTGTCCCTAAGCCTGGAATGTCTGGAGTCTTATTTTATTTCTCCTTCAAGGACCCATCTTAAATTCCGCCTTCCCAGAGTGTTCCAGTTTCCTCTGGCTCTTGCTGCCTTAGCAGTGTATTTATGCCTCTGTTTATAATACATCACACGATGCCTTCCACTGGAGGTAGCTCGGACACTCCTGAAGGGCTGGGCTTGAGTGTCTCATTCCATCTGCCCTTCGCATTTATTTCTGTATAACAGATTCTCAGTAAATGACTGGCCAGTTTTTTGTTTTTATTATTGGCAGAAGGATAGGGGAAAATAAAGCCTGGCAGCAAGTCACAGCCTTTCAAAATGGAGACAGTGTATTGTGGTCATTGTGTCCAATGGAAAGTTAAGTAAAAATCTTTGAAAGTCTAGGACATGGATATTTTTCTGCCAGAAATGATTCTGAACAAGTAATCTATGAGAATATCACTGGATTAAGGAAGTCCCTTTTCTTTATGTTATGTCCAGTTACAATAATAAAGATTGATTTATTTCATCATAGAAAATGCAAACACAGGGAAAGCTCGAATTCTCAATCTGAAATAATATTTTGACTCTAGAGAGTAAGAAAGCAGGGGCACTGAGGCAGTCCAAAATCCAGGCAAAGCGGGATAGGAGCATACACAGCAGCCTGCAAAGTAAACAGCCAGTGCCTTAATGTCAGAATGTCAGACGCGCTCAGGAAGAGCAGGCTTAAAAACAGCCAGTTGCATGCTGGTGTGTTGGCTCTATTGATTTACGTATTAGGGCTTTATTTAAACTGTGTGTCCAAGAGTAACAGGGTGTCTGGGTTTATAGTGTGACCAGACCTAGCTCCAGGCCGTGAGATAGGTTAATTAGTCAATCAGTTGTTTTGAAGTATGTCTGCTTTTCTTACAGTGGACATTTTGCCCTGAGATTTTGTTACTGAGGTAATATCTTCATAACTATAATGTTTGCCCTTTTGTACAGTACTGTGCCTTGACAGATGCCTACATTTGTATAACTACCACTCTAATCAAGACACAGAACGGTGCCATCACCACCACCCCCAAATCCTCACATCTCCTTTTATAGTCAACTCTTTCTCCCTCCCCAGCTCCTGGCCACTGTTGACCTGTCTTCTGACCCCATAGTTTTGTTTTTTCCAGGCTGTCATATATAAATGGAATCATGTGAACCTTTTGAGTCTGGATTTCTTCACATAGCATGATGTATTAGGGATCCGCCTATGTGGTGTGCCAATAGTCCCTTTTTTTGCTGAGTAGTATTCCATTGTGTGGACGTGTAGATTATCCATTCACCAGCTGCAGGACAATTGGGTTGTTTCCAGATATTGCTCATTATGAAGAAAGCCATGATAAACATTCACATATCATTTTTGGGTGTAAACATACATTTTCATTTTTTTTTAACCTAAATATCTAAGCACAATATTATTGGGTAGGATGACAAGTATATGTTTAACTCTCATTAAGAAGCTGCCAAATCATTTCCAAAGTAGCTGAACTATTTTGCATTCTTACAATATTCACAAAAATTTAAAGGTCTAGGATTAAGGTTAAGTCTACACCGTTTTAGATCATTTCGATAGGATTACATGTTTCAAGTAGATTGAAAGTCACTTAAAGATATTGATTGGGTTGTTGTGCCTTGAGAGGAGTGGAATAAACCCATCTTGGTGGGTATACTTTTTTATTTATATACAGAACATTTTTCCCAGCCTCAAAATGATTAAAGTGATCGTTTGGCTGTTTGGCAAAACTCTGCCCTGATATTGTGGGGAGATTAGAGCAGCTTTACAGATAAGCTCAGAAAATCTACTGAGCCCCATAGTGATTTCCTAGGCCCTCCCGGCAGTCTCCCGTGTTGGGTGTTGATGGCATCTAATAGATAATGTTGCCTTTTGGAAACCTAAAGATGGGCACAACTTTTAGAAGGTGATATTACTAAGTTGTATTCAAATTTTCAGTTGCCCAATAACTGATTTTTTTTAGCTCCTCAGTTGAATGTTTTCAGACTCTGACGACTGGAGATACTTTGCTTGTTAAGGCTTCTTATCATCTAGATTTTGCATAGAGTTGGCCTCTATACCTGGTCTTGAAAACTTTAGCCCTAAGGATGGATTTTTCTGTGTTGCTGTCTGCTTTTGTGCTAAACAGAGAAATCAGTGCAAAGATTATTTGGATTGGAGGCTTTACCTTCCTACAGCCTATTGAGGGTGATGGTGGTCTGCTTTAGAATCAAGTGGGTGTCAACAACAGGCGGAAAACAATCAGTGACCTGCAGGTTTCTGGTGTATTTTTGCAACCTTCAGAGTCCTATGGTAATCATATCAGCACCCTGGCCTGGAGCTCCCACCAGCAACCTCCAGGAACAGGTAATGTATAACACTTAAATAGTAATTAGCTGAATAATCCTGGCTGAGGACAATATTCAGCCAGAGGCACAAAAGGCGGTGGAGCTTTTGTATTTTACTCACAATTCCACTTTAACAAAATAAGAAATGAGATGAGAAAGCAGGTGGAAAGTGATTATTTTCTGGCTGATTTTGCTTCAGGGGAATGTCCATTTGCACACCTGCCTGTCAATCACTGTGTTACAAATTCCCCTTCCCCAAGTTCATCTCCTTAGAGGCGCCCTGGAAGGGGCTTGCGGCATCATTAGGAAAG
>NW_003852398.1:47995925-48005075 GCF_000181295.1 Otolemur garnettii
GGTGGCATCACAAGCAAGAGGTTTATTTTGTTTGCAGCCACAGATCTACTGCAGGTGGACTTTTTAGAGCTGAGCTATCAGAATGTGAGAGCAAGGAGAAGCTGGGCAGAGGGGGAATAATCACAGATTTTGATTGTACCGAATACCCTGGGGCAACTGTTCACTTGGCATTAACTAAGCACACAAGATGCCTTTCGCTTTATCGTCTGGTAAATTGTTTTCCCAGAACTGCTAGTGTTTGCAGCCCAAGTGAATCGTTCAACTTTGTTTATTCCACGTGGCCTGAAGACGATCCAGTTGGCGGAGTTATAGATCAATTCAGAAAAGCACCTAATAAATGGAAATATCTCTGAGGACTCTTCCTTGCTAGGCCTATGTGGACAAAGTCAGACATTTTATTAGGCCAAAGAATCCATTTGCCAAGGAAAAGAATACAGTGATAATGAGAAGACGAGGCAATAATGGAGAAGCTGTCATCCATGAGATTTCGTTCTTGATAAAGGCAGGTTGGCATTATTGCAAAAAAAACACCACACATCAGAGTACAATATAGTAGGAAGCTGTTCCTACTTGTAATTAGTATGCTTTTTAATTTTTTCAGACAGAGCCTCACTTTTGCTCTCACTAGAGTGCTATGGCATCATAGCCAACAGCAACCTCAAACTATTGGGCTTGAGCAGTCCTCTTGCCTCAGCCTCCAGAGTAGCTGGAACTGTAGGAGCCTGCCACCACACCAGGCTAGTTTTTCTATTTTTAGTAGAGATGGGGTCTCATTTCTTGCTCAGGCTGGTCTTGAACTCCTGAGCTCAAGCCATCCACTTGGCTCGTCCTCCCAAAAGGCTAGGATTATAGGTATGAGCCACTGCCCTGTGCTTGACGATGTACTTTAAGAATTAACGTATCCATATACGCGATTAACATGTACACATTGGTACTATTAGTAAAACAGTCCCTTCCTCTACATGTGTCACAGTTTGTGGGCTGCTAGATGACAGTGGTGCTGGACGCTCAACCAACCTCATTCCCTAGACAGGGGAAGATGTGGAGATGAGTCCATGCCCAGCTTGGGAAGTTCTGCTCTGTGCTGGGCACTTAGACCTACAGTGCACAGGCGCTCATACCCTGACAAGATCCCATCGCCTGGGACAGGGAGAAGGGGAACAATTTTTTTGGTAAATTTTCTTCTTTAAAAAAGTTCCTTTGCTTTCTGACGAAGAGGTCGCTGTAGAAATTTCCAAATGGTCTTATTACTTGAGTCTCTAAATCTGCATTTGAACTCATTCCCCTTTAGTCCCCTTATTATAGACTTTTATCCTTTGGTGACGTGTGTTGGTGATGTCAGCACAAATGACCTACACTTAAAAATTTCCTCTTTCATCCCTGAGAGAATGTTTTTGAGGAAACTTTTTTCTTTTTTCCCCTTTTAACTTTTTTTGTGAAAAATTTACATGCCTAGGTTAAGAAATAGAATAGCACCAAAATGCTTACGATGAAAAGCCAAAGTCTTCTTCCCAGAACAGCGTTCTCTCAGTAATAGATGCCCAGGTGGTTGGTGCTTGATGTAGTAATGGCCATAATAATAATAATGAACTTACACTGTTGCCTTTTTGATATTTGTTCCTCCCCCTCTCCCTTCCTAAATTGTTATTATTTTGATTTTTGTTACTGATAATCTCTGTACTTTAAGATAATAGTTTTAAATCTCGATTTCTTGTCCCATCAACTTATATCGTTTGTCTCGACTCTCTCATCTGTTAGATGAAAATATTAATAATCCTTGCGGAAACAGAGCATGAGTCCTCTTTAAACTTCTCGTAGGTTTTCCAAATTGTCTGTTTCTCTGGGTATCAGTGTTAGATTTAATTACTTGATGCTTCTTTTTTGTTTTTAAACATGAGTGGTGAATGGTGCTTATCCATCTGTATTTAGGAACCAGGATCTGAGTTCTATTTTTCTTCATAGCTGGTGTGGGTTTCCCAGGCTGATGCTATGTAGATCTGATTTCCTGTTATTGCTGCCCATGAGTAGGAAGTCTGCATGGAACCTTGATGCCAGGGCTGAGGGACTTGTCTCCTGGTAGTTTCCTCAGAAGATCAGCACTGAAAATGGGGTGGAGTTTGTTGCTGAGGAGGGTGCTTGACTCAAGAGTAGACATGAAATCTGGCCCTCCTACTTCTTTCCAGTTTTTTGTTTTGTTTTGTTTTTGCTTTTCATTTTGAACTAATTTTAGACTGAGAGACAAGTTACAAAAAGAATTCAGAGTTTCTGTACATGCCTCTCCCGGCTTCCCATAATGTTAATATCTTGCCTAGAGTACAATTTCCGGGCAGCTTTTCAATTTCATTATAGATAAAGGGTCCTCTGATATTTTGCTCTTAAGGAAAATCATGGGTTTCTAGCACTACGGCCTGGACCTGAGGGGGAGGAGGAATGAGAAGAGGTGCTCACAGGCCCAGCGTGCCCCAGGCGAGCTGCACCTCGCTGCTCTTCCAGGATTCTGAGGCCCCGTCGCTGCTCCATCAGCCTCCCTCACACTTTCCCAGAGTTTTCTCCTGCACATTCTAAGCTCTAATGTTCTCCCCCGTACCAGTCAGCGTCCTCCACAGAGAATAGAAGGGAGAGAGAGACAGCGGGAGACATTTGTTTTAAGGAATTAGCTCCTAGTTGTGGGGGCTGGGAAGTCCAAACTCTGTAGGGTGGGCAGACACCCCAAACAGTCAGGGAAGAGTCGATGCTACAGTCCTGAGTCCCAAATCCACATCACAGGACAGCAGGCTGGAAACTCAGGCAGGGTCTCCATGTCATAGCTTTTTTTTTTCTTTTGCAGTTTTTGGCTGGGGCTGGGTTTGAACCTACCACCTCCAGTATATGGGGCCAGTGCCCTACTCCTTTGAGCCAGGCACTGCCCTATCATAGCTTTTTGGGGAGGGGGGGGCAGAACACAGCACTACCCTCTTATCATATTTTTATGTATACTTTAGTGTTGACTGTGGCAACAGTGGTTGTACAGCATATCTCCAGGGAATACTCATCTTGTTTGACCAAAACTTTTTGCTCATTTTCTTCTTGAAGAAACCTCAGTTTTTGCTCTTAGGGCCTTCAACTGATTGGATGAGGCCCACCCGACATGACGAAGGGTAATCTGACTTAAGGTCAGCTGATTGTAAATATTAGTCACATCCACAGATACCTTCACAGAACCATGTAAACTAGTGTTTGACCCAACAATTGGCACCATAGCCTAGCCTAGCTGACACCATCATAAACTACTTTATTTGCAGTCTTCTTCCAGACCTCTAGGAATTAGTTGAATTCTTTCTTCTTTCCCTGATGTTCCTCCCTCACTTGCTTCTCGCTGATGACTTTTTCCTTTTAGCATCACTTTCTTAAAGCCCAGGGGGACTAATCTTCATACTCATTTTACCATCTTCTACTAGATGCGAAGCTCGCTTCTTAAAGAGAACCCTCTCCTGAACACAGGCAAGCCCACAGAGGCCAGTAGTCATTTTGAGATTAAAAAGGGGGGAAAAAGCGTTGCATGATTCAGTTCAAATTTACCCACCAGTATCCTAGACAGGTTCCCCAGTGTTGGTTCTTAGGCATCGGTTGCATTGCACTTATTTACAATTTTTGACGCATTCTTTCATTTACTCTGACGTATCGAAAGTTTTCCTATTTGTTTCTATGTAATCCATCCAGTTTGAAATATTGTTTAAAATCTTCATAATATGAGTTTGATTTTTAAAATGATAAACAAAGACCTTTGAAAGATTTATTCATATGTACTATCTAAAGCAATGCTTTATCCAAATTAGACATTCAAAAAAATACTTAGGTTTGAGAAAAATTCTTGGCCTGTGTATGATAATAGCATATTTAATATGATACTTTAGAGATTGTAAATGCTTTAATTTCTGATATTAAAGCATTAAAGCATTAATTTCATTGGCCGTTCGTGTTTGATGCTAATTGTGAGGTAGCCAGGTAGCAGGCGTTTTTAGTCTCATAGATAAGACACTTGAGCTTAAGATACTTGAGCTCTGTCTGAAACATTTAATAATTTGTGTGAGGTCATATGCCTCCCCGTGTCAAGCCTGCTACAGACCGCAGGTCTTCTGACTCCTAATTCTGTGCTCTTCATTCCGCATATGTTACACTGAGCTGTACATATCCTTGGGGATCATTTGACAATGAGCTTATTCCTATAAACTCTAGTACGATTGGATATGCTTACAGTGGACTCACACACAGGGCATGTTCTGCTAATGATTTAAACTATTTCTTTTTTGTAAGAAGGAGAGTTTTCTTGGATGATCAATCTACCCCACCGTATTCCTTGCTGGTTCTATACCTTGGGACCAAATTGAGTCATGCACGAAATGCTCCCACCATCAAGTTCTCTTCCTAGCCAAAATGTATTTAAGAATCAAAAACTACAATTCACTAATAGCACACAGAATTATTATTTTCTCCCTCCCAGACATCCCAAGAAGCATCTTTTCAAAAATGAAGTTGCAGTTTAATTAAATTGCTATGTGAAAAGTAACAGTGCCTTTTTTTTAAAGGCATCATTTCAATCAATGTAAGTACAGGTTCATTGTTATTGTCACAAAAATATATATGTGTGTGGGTGTGTTTATACACACCCACACACACACACATACACATATGCATATATTATTTTCTTGTTCTTTTTTGTGAAAATACCATGTGCCTTAACTTAGTGGGAAATTTATATTACAAAAGCCAATAGTAGTCCCTGGAAGTAAGGCCCCCCCACCTGGGGCCATTCATCATTTTCCTGAGTTAACTTTCTCCCATGACAATCAGAGGGCGAATAGGGGGACAGTTTCCTCGCCAAACACCCCTACCTTTGGCTCCTCGATTTTCTTTATTCCCCCTTTTTTCCAGGGCTGCCCAGCCCTCAGCCCCGCCTTTCCACTGGAGTCAGGCACACACTGTCAGCTTGAGTGCCTCACTAATCTTTGCAGCAAATTATGTATTATTCAGACCAGTTTCAGGCCAGGCCTCATATTATTGCACTTAGTTGGCCAGAGGTTTAAAGGATTAAACAGTCCTCCAAGCATCTCCTGTTAATACTCCTTTTCTCTCAAGCCAGAGGAGCATCCTCTGGGTTCAGAACCTTGAGTCTGTGGCTTGGCTCTGGGGGATCTGTGAAGCCCCAGAAGTGAGGGGCAGAATTAGGTGAGCATCAGTGCATCTTCCTGGAGAGTGGCTCTGTTGTCCTCCTCAGATGCTAAAAGGGCCCCATGACCCAAGAATGCCTAGGACACACTGCTGGCTGTCAGGGCCCCACCCGGGGAGCCCACACTCTCCTCTGTCTGCTGCTCTTTCTGGCACGGCAGCGGTTTCCTGGCTGGTCCCTGGCCCTCACCCCGCCCTGGGGGCTCTGCCTGCTGGACTTTACTCATGTGCTGCCCCCCGGCTGGGCCTGCCCTGCCTGGCTCTCCTGGCACAGAAGGGGTCCTGTCCTCTGTGCTTTCCATCTCCCTTTACTCTGGTTTGCTTCCCCTCAATTTTCTTTTCTGAATAGACAGGATCACCAGTTTTCCTCAGTCTACCTGCCCAGTCCCAGAGCCACTGTCCTCCTGCAGGGCAGCACGCTGCCTTCTCAGGGAAGGACGTAACTCAGAAGGCCGGTAGCATCCGCCCACCCTGAGAGATCCCGCCCTTGTCTTCCCTCCCAACCCACTTTAGCTTCTCGGGATGCCCCCTCCGTCCTGTCGAGCCAGCTGAGTCCCAGCAGCTTTCACCGTGCTACAAGCTGCCTGGGAGCGGCTCTCTCTTAGTCGTATCGTAGCGGCTTCTGCATCCTTCAGTTAATTTCTCAATGTCGGAATGGAGGGGAAATGGCCAATACTAAATATGAAAAAGGTTAAGGAAGCTGAAGATATGAGAAAAGATAAGAAAAAGATCGAGAAATGTGGGTGTCCAGGGCCTTGTGGCTTGTGCCTTTCCCGAGAGAATCCTTGCGTCCTTCTCTCCTTCAGATTTGCCTCCCGTGAACTGTCAAGGACATGGGAGGGGCACGGTTGGAAATGAGCTGAGGATCTGGTCCTCCTCAGCCCCATGAGCCTATGTGGACTGACCCAGTTTAGTAAATCATGAGCTGGTGGCGAGGGTGGATTTGGGGCCTCTGAGTCCAAAGTTGGCACCCCAGGAGGTCTGCATTCTGAGCCCACTGACACTTCGGTAGCCTTTGCTGATACCCAAAGGAGAGAGGTCAGGCCCTGCCATAATTAGGTCCTGCCCTAAGTTAGGGTCCTGAGCTGCTCTGATACATGATCTTATACTGAAGAAGTGACAGAGTCACAGGAAAGCCTGGTCCTGGGCAGAGGGCTGGTTCCTGTCCCTAGATAGGGACAGAGGTGCCATAGCACTGCCGGCTCACTGACCTGCCTCTTCTGTTCCCTCCTGAAGCTGACTTTTCAGAGGGATCATCTGTCCCCTCGGTAACTGGCAAACAAGCAACATTCTCATGAAGCCAAAGCCAACTCCACTGTGGGGCTTAGGGGGCTGCTGGAGCAGTGTCTGTGCCACCTGGCTGTGTTGGCCTCCACGCAGACCTTAATCCAGCGCTTTTCCTGCAGAGGGAAGATGGAAGCGCCCTGAAGAAGTGGATGGCTGACTCCACGCCACTTCCACAAGCCCCTCTCCTCCATTTCCAGAAATGAATTCAGCATGAGATGTTGGGACCTGGCTGTGCTCCTGTGTCAGGATTGCCTGTGAGGTCCCCAGTATGCTCAGCCCACTGGGCCATTTTGCCTGTCATCAGAGGAATCCCCCTAATGGGGACCCTGTAGGAGACAGACCCCACAGATCCTGGGTGTCACCCAGCCCTATCAGCCGTGTGACCAAAAAAAAAAAAAAAACATTCAGAACTTCACCCCCTATCTCAGAGTGCCTTTGTGTGCCAAGAACTGTGTTTTACTCCTCCCACCTGACTTTACTAATGCTCAGAGCGGTTCTGTGAAGGTGTATTCAGCCCGTGTTACAGAGGAGACAATCTAGAGTAAAGAGCTTACATGCCCTGAGGATCATGGCCAGCCTTTGGTGGCCCAAGGTTGGAACCCAGTCTTCGGACGCAGGGACCCTTGCTTGTCCCACTACACCTTGCTGCTGTGGCACTCCTGTCAAGCAAAGAACGATCACCTGGGGAACTCTGAAAATAATTAGGTCAGAACCTCTGGGTAGGTGGGGTCCAGGCCACCCAGAGAAGAGCTGCAAAGCAGGCCAGCTTCCTCTCCGGGACTGATGGGACAGCCTGTCTCCCAGGTCAGTCGTCCTACAGCCCAAGTGTGGGTCTGAGCAGAACCACCATCCCCCCTGAAGTTCTTTCCCCACCCCTATCCTCAAGATGGAGCCATTCACTGCCATCCATCCAGTTTAGGGCTTAGCCATGGCATAGGGATGATGGGAGCCGGAAGAGACAGGGGCTGTGCCCATGGAAGAGGTTAGGGAGGGTCCCCATGGACGCGATGGGAAGGAGCCAGAGAAGCTGGGGAGGCGGGAGAGCGAGAACTGCTGCAGCTCAGTGGTGACTGCATTAGATGTGCATGAAGGGAAGATGCAAAATGCTTGCACAGAGATACCGAGTTTCATGGTCTTCAGGTTGTCTTCCTGACACTGAAGCTGGGTGTGGAAGAGTCTGAGGTCACCCGAAATTCAGGCACAATCTATCAAGTTAACATAAAAGGAAAGGAAAGCACTAACAAAAGCAGAAAGTGCTGTTTAGAAGCAGCCTGAGATACTTTCCAAAAAAACTTTAGGAATAGTCCAGTGTAAGGATTCTAAATACCATAGTAGTCCAGTGGTGTATTCTTCCTGTAAAATTAAAAAGAGCCTTCCTGACAGCCTGCGAAGAACTAAATTTCACCCCAAACACAACATCTCGTACAGCCTGTCACCGTTGGCTTGGCGATCTGATAATGATATTGTCTTTTGTTGTTGTTTAAAGAAAACAGAGGTTGGACAATTCTCAGTTTGCTGGTGTGGTGGGAGGAAAATATTGTTCATGCACGAGCATAAATTTCCCTTCAAACTAAACAGATACGTAACACCTTCAGTTTGTAGAGAACTGTGTTTGTGTGTTTCCCAAATCTTGCCGAGTACATGAACATTCTGCTTCCATTTCTCTAATGTATTTAAACAAAGTAAGGCTCAAGGAAGTTTTCTCCAAACACAGTGCTTAGCTGCGGAGTGGGAACAAATTCTTGAACGTCTCGTCTTGCTACGTTAAGCTTTTGTGTGGCCTCATCCATCAAAACCTCAGAGGTTCACAGTCCAAGATGCAGGCCGAGGGCTCGGGACGCTCGTGTGCAGGGATAGCGGATGCCTGACCGGGTAAAGGTTTGGGCAGCACTTAGCACAGCTTTGCTTGAATAAAAGGGGAAGTAGTGTTTCCCTCTCAGGAGAGGTTCCATTCTTCTGAGAATCTTTTTTTCTCACTGGCCAGTGACTATCCAGAGACGCCTTGGAAGTGGTGATTGTTCACTGCTGGGGGCAGATAGGCGGCCCCTCAGAAGCACGTTAGTGTGAGAAGACATGTGGCGGGTTGTGGATTTTTCTGCAAGTTCAGCAGAGTGCTGAGCTTGAAGAAGGCCAAGGTCGTATGTCAGTGCTCACCAGGCCAACTCTTTGAGCAGCAGAGAACTTGACGGTGAGTTCAGGGAGGAAGTCACATTTAACTGTAACCACTTGCTCCTGACTTTCCATTTGGCTCCATGGATAGCATAGCTCGAATCCACAGACAGTCTAAAAACAATTTTACCTTCTTTTTCCACCACTTCCTGCACGAAACTTTTTACCAAAAAAGCTAACAAGCAGGAAAACTGAGAATGCTAATTTCACCTCCCCTCCAGGCCCTTAATCTGCTGGATTGACCAGAACATGGCTCCGGGTTTTCCCCAAAGGAAGCGAGTTTGCAAACCCACAGGCCCACCCACCCATAGATAGTTGTGTTTTATTTATCCTGAACTGGGTTTTAAGAATACTTGAATGAGTTATCAACATGTAAAATTCAGAAGATTTCATATAAAATCTGTTTCTGGCTTCCCTTAAAATTCTAAAGATCTAATCAGCCTGGGCCCACATTCTCAAGAGGTAACCGTGTGGTCAGATGGCCGCCCC
>NW_003852398.1:48005308-48006191 GCF_000181295.1 Otolemur garnettii
CTTTTTATATCATGCCACACTTGAACTTATAGTTAAACTTCCTCAGACACTTAAATTATGTTGATCAAAAAAAAGAAGCTAAAAAAAAGAATATGCTTACTGTGCTTTGAACTTCTTTTGAAAATAATAATCTTTAAAAATTTTCATAGCAGACCTGTGATCTTCTCACCGCCTATTGGTTGAAAATCACTGGTATACAGGATTTCACTTTCATTTCTAGTAAGGAACCAAGACTATCTCAAACAAAGTTAGAAAAGTATAAGGAAAATCACACTTAAAAGGCAGCCAAGTAACCTGAGTTTCTGGTGCAGCCCCCCTCGCCCATGCTGATACCTGGTTTCTATACCTGCGTATTATAAAGTGTGAATAGCTCTCATCACCTGTCATCTCAGTCAGCATCCATTCATTTACTTCATTCATTCAGCAGAATTTACAGAGGATGGTTGACATTGAGCATGTAGTTCTCTGCACATTGGTCTGCCCATAGGCCCTCATTTTTCTCACCTATAAAATAAGGATCATAACAACAAACACCTTAGTGTGTGGTGTACTATTAATACTCAGCTATGTGAGCCTTTATTATTTATTAAATACCAACTGTTTACCAAACTTTGTGCTCAGCCTGGACAATACAGAAACACAAAAACATGTGGTCTAAACATGTCCTAAAGAGGTTGAGTCTAGTTGAGGAGGAAAATTCTGGGCTAGGAACCAAAAGAAAAACTTCAGAACGAAGGTGCTGTTGAAATGCAATCAGGGCTGTTATGACATCATATTAAATTAAAGGAAGTTTCACATACAACACTTACGTTTAGAAATATACATGTGTGGCTCGGCGCCTATAGCTCAACCGGCTAAGGCGCCAGCCACGTACACCTAAGGT
>NW_003852398.1:48007058-48007874 GCF_000181295.1 Otolemur garnettii
CATATCTGTCCCATAACGCCTGGTGTAGGCTAGACTTCCCATATCCGTCCCATAATGCCTGGTATAGGCTAGACTTCCCATATCTGTCCCATAACGCCTGGTGTAGCCTAGACTTCCCATATCTGTCCCATAACTCCTGGTGTAGCCTAGACTTCTCATATCTGTCCCATAACACCTGCTGTAGCCTAGACTCCCCATATCTGTCCCATAACTCCTGGTGTAGCCTAGACTCCCCATATCTGTCCCATAACACCTGCTGTAGCCTAGACTTCCCATATCCGTCCCATAACGCCTGGTGTAGCCTAGACTTCCCATATCCGTCCCATAACGCCTGCTGTAGCCTAGACTTCCCATATCTGTCCCATACACCTGCTGTAGCCTAGACTTCCCATATCTGTCCCATAACGCCTGGTGTAGCCTAGACTTCCCATATCTGTCCCATAACGCCTGCTGTAGCCTAGACTTCCCATATCCGTCCCATAACGCCTGCTGTAGCCTAGACTTCCCATATCCGTCCCATAACGCCTGCTGTAGCCTAGACTCCCCATATCTGTCCCATAACGCCTGCTGTAGCCTAGACTTCCCATATCTGTCCCATAACGCCTGCTGTAGCCTAGACTTCCCATATCTGTCCCATAACGCCTGGTGTAGCCTAGACTTCCCATATCTGTCCCATAACTCCTGCTGTAGCCTAGACTTCCCATATCCGTCCCATAACACCTGCTGTAGCCTAGACTCCCCATATCTGTCCCATAACGCCTGGTGTAGCCTAGACTTCCCATATCTGCCATGTGTTTCATTGAGGCCATCTGACAC
>NW_003852398.1:48007894-48010974 GCF_000181295.1 Otolemur garnettii
TGTCAAGTTCTTGAATTAGCTTCTCTCCTGTGATCCTTTTGCCTTTTGCCTAAATGTCTGTCATCTGGGCGTGAATAGGAACCTCAGTACATATGAAGCCACCCAGACCATTGCCCTCACGGGACTGACGTGGCTCCTACTCTGTGCTTCATCCTGCTGTGTTTACCTACGTCCTAAACCTGCATTTCCTGCTGTGCCTGGAACAGACTTCACGTGGGGCCTGATTATCAGTCGGTGACTTGCATGGGGCCGGTCACACTGGGCAGCCTCTGTCCTTGACCCTCTCTGACATTTAGGTCATTATAGCACTTTATCACATTCCCCCCACAACATATCCAGTGCAAACATACTGAGAAATAAGCTAGATTTTACTCAGTTTTCGGGGGTGGGGGGAACAGAGTGAAAAGAAAACTCAACACAAGCAGCAGCAGCATCACAAAATTCCCATTATATAGCAACCCTCCACTGGCAAAGCCTTTCTCTTGGAAGACTAGCCCCCCCCCCATCTTTGCCCCTCCCTCCAGTCGCTGTGCTAGTGCTCTGTAATTCAGAGAACATAGCTTCCTCATATCTGTTATTTAATACTGCCTGGAATTAAGAGAAAACCTCCGAGCTGAGGGCTGGTGATTTTGTTTGTACCCTACAACAAGCAATAAGCTCTTCTTTGTACTGTTCGTGTAGGGTCGGGAGGAGATTTAAGCAACAAATAAGTCTGCAACAAATAAGCCAACCACGAATGGCTTTGTTCTTCATTAATACCTTGACGCCCTCCTGGATGTGAGGACGCGTGAATTTATCTCTCATTTCAGAACAGCTGCGTGGCGTTCCTGTGTACACACAACATAGTGTGTTTAGCCATTCTGGATGTTTACCTTATTTTACTTCCTTTTCTTTTTTCTATACAAACAATGCTATAATCGAACATTCTTGGGGGCAAAGCATATATTTCACACTTATGTGAGTGTGACTGTAGGATAAATTTCTGAAACTGCTATTTCTGTGCATTGTAACTTTTAGTAGATAGTGTTCTCCAGAAATTCACCTTCCAACCAGCTGTATAAAAAAGACTCTTGCTTCAGTTTTTCATAAAGTACCTTGTTTTATATGTTGGTTTATTCATGTTCCACCTTGATTCAGGAATGGCTTAAGGTGGCTGGCAAAGAAACGTAAGTTAGAGGTGGGGGGAGTGGAAACAAAGGTAAGGTTATAAAATGGACCAGTGACTGAGATTATTACAAAAATTCAGTAAAATTTATTCTGTGCCCTAGGCAGCCTTCAGATTTGGCACTAAGATTTCCAGCAGCCAGGGCAAAGAAGGAAACGTGATCGATTATGGAATCCATTACTAAAAGCAAAGCCATGCCCTGGGGCCTTGTAAAAAGGACACTGTGCAGTGAGACCTCAACAAGGGACCTCATGTAGTCTCACAGCACCCCTTGGCCTGCCCATTTGCCTCGGACCCCAAACATCCCAAGACATGTTGCCAAGAGCAGAGCTCGGCCTTTGGTGACTCCCTCTAAATGTGTCCCCACACAGAGGCATTGAGAGCAGACACCGTCTCTCACACACGGACCTTCCTTTCTCCTCAAAGCTTCCAGGAATTGCCTTAGAGGACGGGACCAGAGGCAAATCCAGGCCGGGTAGATGTAAACCAGGTCCGGGAAGCACTCCTTCCTGTAGGGGCATTCCCCGCGGGCTGTGTGGGCTGCCAGCCAGGTGAGCAGGCACAGGGCTGAGGGAGCATCGCCCTTCTGCTGCCCAGAGTCAGGTTAAAGGTCCCCAGAGGGAGCGCCGAGCCAGGGACCACGTGTGCAACTGCAGATGCCAAAAAGTGCGCTCCCGGAGACCAGCCTTTCAGCTCCTGACCTCAGAAAGAGGAGATGGGGGAAGCTGGGTGAGCTGAGCTGAGTGGGGAAACTAAGCTAATCAGCCACCCCTGGTATGAGGCCAGCAGGGCACAGGTCGAGGGAGGGTGTGAGGGAAATATTAATAGAAAGAAATTCAGTTTCTTACAAATCGAAAAGGGGCTAAGTGCTGGGCAGAGGGTCTGATGTCTCTGCGAGGAAGCCAGACAGAGGCTGTGGACCTACCTGGTCTCACAGAACGTGGCTTGGTCCTGGATTTGAAACCAGAGCAAGCTAACAAGAAAAGAGATTGATTCCCAGGGTCAGGGCTGGCAAAATGCAAAAGAAACTGAGTCAAGTAAGATTTTGTCTCCAGACTCCACTGAGCTGTGGATAACTTTGCCCTCAACGTTCTCCCCACTGTAGTATGAACCCCTAGACGTGTCCTGACATCAGGAATGAATCATGACCCCTGGGAAAAGTGAACAGATAAGGAGTTAAGGACGTGAGCCTTGCTGCCGAGATGTACAAGAGAACTATCTCCCTTTGTCACTCCCTGGGTGATAGTAGGGGAAAGTTATCCCAAGGAGGAAAAAAAAAGACAATTCAAACGTGATTGAAGGAGGTTTTCTTTCTTTCTTTCCTTTTTAATATCATCACCCTGGGGAGCCACAGAAGAGAACCAGAGAGGAAGGAACAGCAGGCAGCTACAAAGGAGGCGCTGGGTCGGGCCTTCGGGGGGATATAATAGGGCAGGGAAGAAAATAAGTACGTTTTCTAGTTAGGGGAGATTGATCTGTTTGAAGCGCTTTACGTTCCCTCCGAGTGCATGTGAAGTTTGAGGGTTTTTCCCCGCCTCATTTTGCAGAATAATTTACATGCAAGAGAATTCACTATCTTTACACAAACATGTTAATAGGGTTTTTTTTAATTGCAGAATATTACAGGGGTACACATGTTTTGGTTGCACGAACTGATTTGTATAGTTTGAGTCAAAGTTCTTAAGTGTGCCCGTCACCTGTGTGCATTGTACCTGATAGGGGTGAATTTACCCCCTTTTCTCCTTCCCCCCGACACCTGCTTGCCTTTCCTTGAGTTTTGTTACCATATATGGACATGTGTATTGATCTATTAGTTCCAATTAAATAGTGAGTGCAAATGGTGTTTGTCTTTTCATTCTTGTGATACTTCACTTAGAATAACGGTCTCTAGTTCCACCCAGGTTTTACAAAAGTT
>NW_003852398.1:48011093-48014017 GCF_000181295.1 Otolemur garnettii
CCACCCTAGTTCACCATTTTTTTAATCATTTTGAGTTATACCCAGTCAAGATGCTCAGGGTTTAAGCTTTACCCACATAGACCCTGATGGCCAATTTAGGGGTGCGCCCTCCACATTAGTTGTGAACAGACTCTGCTCTTGCTGTACCTGGGAGAAGAGCTTCCTCACCCCACGTTCTGCACCCTCCAGGAGGCATCTGGCTTATTTCATTGGTAGAATGTGGCACATGAGGACATGTGACCCCAGCTTAGGCTACTGTTTTCTCAGAATATCATACAAGTGAAAAAATAATTTGATAGCTAGAAGAGAGGATTTTGGCCGTTCTCACCACAAAGAAATGGTCAATGTTTGAGGTAATAGATTTGACATGATCATTTATACAGTGTGTACCTGTATCAAAACATCCTGTCATATGCTAAAATAGGCACAATTACTGTGTCAATTAAAAATAAAAAAACTTAATAGAAAGAAAAAATATTTTGAACTTATGTATGAGAAAACATGAAAATGCAATAGTAAAATTTCCATGTTGGAATACCGTGTTCTACTTTTAAAATTAGATTGAAGAATGAATGTATGCCAGGTGACCTCAGCTATCACAGGTAATTTGCATAATTTTTCATTGAGACTTAAGTCATACATAAAATTAGGGCCTGGCGCAGAGGTGTGCACCTGTAATCCTAGCACTTTGGGAGTCCAGGGTGGGAGGATTGTTTGAAGCAAGGAGTTCAAGACCAGCCTAAGCAAGAGCAATACCCTGTCTCTGCAAAATAATAGCAGAATTAAAAAAAAAAAAAGAAAAATTAGCCACTTTAGGTGGTGTGCATCTATAATCCCAGCTGCCCTGGAAGCTGAGGAAGGAGGATCACTTGAGCTCAGGAGTTCAAGGCTGCAGTGATGTCTAGGTCCTGCACTCTGGCCTAGATAGCACAGTGGGACCCTATCTCAAAAATAAATAAAATAAAACAAAATTAAAAATAAAATAAACTTACTGGAGTAAAGTAACACTTAGACCATGATTAAATATGTAAAACTTACTAAGAAATGGACCTCAGGTTACAAAAAGAGACCTATTTTCATGCTCTCTCAATAGCAACAGTCTCGATAACTTATGTGTTGTGACCTGAAATCTTGGTCAACATTCCTTGGAATCTGTTTTAAAATGAGTTCATCGTTAGACGAGCATTGTTAGAAAGGTCCTACCTTTGATCAGTGAATTTTGACTTCAAAATCTCCAGTTGAGGTTCTTAATCATTTCCTTGGTAACAGAGTTTTGAACAAAAAAGGCAGGGGCAAGAGTACTATGGAAAGGTTATTTTTTTCTCCCTGTGCCTCTGATTACCCAGAGAACCACAAGGGAAAATCTGGGGGAGGAGCACAGAGGGCTCTTCTGGTCCAAAAAATGAAATTCAGAAGTAGAACATATTCGGGGGCAGGGGTTCTTCCACCAAGGCTGGTTTTCTCCAGCACTTTCCTGCCTCCATTAGGGTTAGCCTCGAGAGGGAAAGGTGGGAGGCAGTGGCCCAGGAGGTCACCGCAGCAGTCAGACCCCCTTGGGAAAGGGGTCCCCTCATCCATCTTTCTCTATCCTGGGCTTCCCACCTTGAGAAATCGCCTTGGCTTAGTATTGTGGATACAAAGCATCCTCTAAGAAGCCCACCAGCTTCAAGTTATATTTAATGTTTTAAAATAAAGTCCTTTCCTGCCATCACCTATTATTTATCATAACAATAAAAAATAAATCACCTTAGGCAATTTCTATAGTGACCAACTACAAAAAAAAAGTGTATCATGTGTATTCTCACGACCACAGCTAACTTCCTGCGGCCCACCCAGCACCTCTGGACTAGGTGGCATCACTACAATGCGTGTCAGGCAAAAAGTGATGGGAGCGTTGAGGATCGTTCCCTCTAAGCTCACTCTGCCAGCTTCTGGCACAGCAGCTGCAGGATTGTCTGCGTTAGCATCTAACTAGGTGAGGAGCTCAGCTATGGTAGGAATCAAGAGCAGTGCGGCCTCAGGGCTGCCAGGCTTGCGGGTGCATCCCCTGCAGGTGGAAACCACACTTCTGGTTCACTCACCTGGCAGGAGCCCGAGAAAGGTGGAATTTCACGGGCTGTGCTCAGACCTGCACAAACTACAGGCTGCTGGGGGACGTGTTGACTGGGTTAGTGTGACCTAGCACGCGGAAACGTGGACACGTGGGCATCACAACGCCCACAGCAGCCTGGACAAATTCTGCAGGTCAGCTTGGGAAACAACCAGAGTTATACACAAATGTGTTTGCAATTCCTGGGGAGGTTGGTTTTGCTTTAAACTCTGCTCGTTGCCCTAGTAGGAAACAAAAGAGTGCTGATTACACTTTATTCTTCCTCACATCAGTGCTGTTCCAGGGAGACACCTGCCATGGGATTCTGCAAAGAGATGTCGGTAACATGAAGTTAGGTCCTGTAACCAGGTAGACGGCAAAAATAAATCAAGAGCCTGGGGAAAATATTAAAATTATAACTAAAAGTAAAATGTGAACATACGAGACTATGACCAAAGGTATCATTTGTATTCAAGGCAAAAAGAGAGAAATTTTAAACTGATACCCTATCATGGGATATAGAGAAACTGGTACATCATTTTTGTTGGGCATGGGGGAAAATGCGGTATGTAAATTATACAGAAATCAGATTTTTCTCCATCACCAAAGTATATTTGGGATTGGTTTCAAAACTCTGTCCAGGTTTCAAAACTCTGCACGGTGGCTCATACCTATAAACCGAGCTACTTGGGAGGCTAAGGCAGGAGGATCCTGAGCCCAGGAATTCAAGGCTGCAGTGAGCTATGATCATGCCATTGTGCTCCAGCATGGGCCACTGAGACCCTCTCTCTAAAATTAAAAAAAGAAAAAACTTCTTTGAAACTCGCAATTTTTT
>NW_003852398.1:48014105-48015314 GCF_000181295.1 Otolemur garnettii
TTTTTCATTCAAAAGAGAGGCCAGTGAGAATGAATTTGTGCATGGAGTTATTAAAGCCTCTCACTCCCTCTGCTTAGCTTTCCACAGCAGCTGCAGAAAATGAAACCTGCTGGGGGTAGAAGTGGTTGGTGGTAAGACAATCCCTGGTGGGAGGAATAGGAGGAATCTGGCCCTCAATTAATGAATGACATCAACGCCTTTCATGTTGAACAGACACACCTGAGGCCTGGGGAGACAAGCAGGAAGAGAAGGGAAAGATTATATCTTGTTAATTATCCTAATCTCATCTCCTCCCCCATAACTACACATGACCAGTACCATACACGGAACTTCCTTGAATTTCATCAGACTGCCTTGCCCAGAAACAAAGCTCAATAGTGATTAGGAACAGTGATTATGAATGAAGAGATACTTTGCCCCTATCACTTGCCTTTATTCCCACTCTGAACTTAGAGAAAGCTGCCGTGAAACTCACTTTCTGATTTGACGGGGGAGGGGCGTCTTGGGTTCAGTTTTTTTATTTTTATTTTTATTTTTTTGCTTTGCTTTTTCTTTAATTTTAAGCGATCAAACCCTTGGTTCCAAACAGAGCCCGCCCCACCCGTCGTAGTCCTAACTTTGTGTTATGCGTGTTGGACTCTGTGAAAGCAGCAACAGCAATGGTGTAACTGATGTGGATAATGAGAGCTTTGGGTCTTGGAAAAGAAAGAAAATGAACAGAACTGTTTAGAATTGCCGAGCCACTAAGGGAGTCTGGCAGGTTTTTCCCCCTCATATTTCTAGGTGATAGACAAATTGTTAGTTAGCACGTGTATAATTTATTAGTAATTGCTCTAATTTCCCTCCTAAGTTTCTAAGTTGCCAGTGCACTGAGATCAACTATTTTGTACCCATAAAATAAGAATCACATGGTAATTTAATGAAGTAGTTAGCCAGTTAGGGTGATTTCTGTGCAAACGCGGTTATTACCATTGCAATCTAGAAAAGTGGGGGGAGGCCTAACAACGTCAAACTTCTTAGAAGCCCAGTGATTAGTGTCACTCCCCGGGATTAAAGTGCTGCACACACATTTCACGTTTTCCTGAGATAACTGACTTTACTTTGGGCTGAGTTGTTTGGTCTATTTAAAAGAAATGCTTCCTCCTTGGAACACTGTAAGGGCTGCTGTGTGATGGGTGCGAGTCCCTCTCCTGGGTGGTCTGAGGGCAC
>NW_003852398.1:48015587-48016935 GCF_000181295.1 Otolemur garnettii
TCACAACCCACAGGTTGAGAACCACTGTTCTAGACCTAAGTAGCTGACTTCATTATGTCTGTAAGAAGATAAATGCAAAAATGTCTTCTTGTGGCCAGCCTGTTAGATTTCTATCTGTTCTTGAATCGCCTCAACTTACCAACAGAAACACATTTTTTACTTCCCTTCTTTACTGAACAGCCAAACGAGGTGAGGAGGTCTCATTCTGCCTCCTGTGACATCAGCAAATCTGTCAGCTCCCTTCTGCTTGCTGAGCTCCATTCTTGCTGATTCGTAAGAGGCAGGAACACAGCTTACGATTTGGCTTGCAGGCTTAAGCTTAGAAATGGCAGAAAGTAAGAAAATAAAGTTTTTAGCTGACCTTTGAGAAAATTGGAAGTAGAGGTGACAGAATGAACGTGGATTGCTCTGGACATTTTTGGAAAGTCGCTCTTTGACCCAACTCAGCTGGCAAGCATCCTGGGACTGATAAAATTCCTTTGCCGTTCATCAGACTCTAACTTTGGCTCCATCTGTCAAAGTCACAGCCACATCTGCCTAGAGGACCATTTGGCCACAGGTCAAATACATTATCACAAACACAGCGAATGTTCCTGAATAGCATTCCTAACCTGTGGCTGATGCCCACATGCATTAACCAAGATCAGATATCGAAAAATATCAGAAAAACAAAGTAGTTCAGATAATCTCTGCTAATTTGAAATCAAGATACTTTTCCCAAGTGACTAAACAATGTTTAGAAAAAGACTATGCCCCTGAACCCTCAAAAAAGACTGTCAGTGGTTAGAAATTTTAACCAAATTTTGAAAGTATACTTATAGCCTCTCAATGTCCTCATCAGCTTAGTCATCACCATGATAAGCCATTTCACACCCACTAAGATGGCTAGAATCAAAAAGATGAACCAGTAAACAGGTGTTAATGAGAATTTAGAGAAATTAGGACCCTCAAACATTGCCGGTGGAAACGTAAAATGGTGCAGCTGCTTTGGGAAACAGTTGACAGTTCCTGAACAAACTACGTAATAGTTACCACGTGACCCATCAGTTTCACCCCGAGTTATATATCCGATAAAACCAAAAACATATGTCCCCACAAAAACTTGTACATGAATGTTCAAGTAGCATTGTTTATAATAAAAGTGGAAACAGCCCAACTTTCCAACCGATGAATGGAGAAACAAAATGTGGTATATTTTTACAAGGGGATATTATTCACCCATTAAAAAGGAATAAAGGACTGGTATGTGCTACAGCAGGGATGAAACCTGAAAACTAAGCGAAAGAAGCTAGACTCAAAAAGCCACGTATGGTATGATTCCATTGATATGAAATGTCCAGAGGAGACA
>NW_003852398.1:48017008-48023784 GCF_000181295.1 Otolemur garnettii
AGATAATCTCTTGAGCCCAAGAGTTTGAGGTTGCTGTAAGCTATAACACCTTGGCACTCAACCAAGGATGACTGAGACTATCTCAAAGAAAAAAAAAAAAAAAAAAAACCACCGCATTGTACACTTTAAATACGATCATGAATTTTTGATTTGTCACGTGTAGCTCAGGGGCTAGGGCACCGGCCACATACACCGGGGCTGTTGGGTTCAACCCCAGCCCATACAACAATGACAACAACCACAAAAAATAGCCAGGCATTGTGTCTGGCACCTGTAGTCCCACCTACTAGGGAGGGTCTGGCAAGAGAATTGCTTAAGCCCAAGAGTTGGAGGTTGCCGTGAGCTGTGACGCCATGGTACTCTACCAAGGGCGACATAGTGAGTAAGAGTCTGTCTCAAAAAAAAAAAAAAGGAAAGAAAAGGCAAACAGATGAAAAGGTTGGCAAGATGTTGAATGTTCTTGAAGCTGAGTGATGTGTATGTAGTGGTACATTACGTTCTTTTCTCTAGCACATGTTCAAACAGACACAAACCTTTCTATAACTAAGAAATCATGTATGATAAACACAGAATTAGATATTTGAATCAACAAGGAGGAGGCCCAGGCATCTAGTAACAAGCTTCCAGTTGATTATTTTGGAACCAATGAAAGGCTGGCTTGAAAAGCAATAGTTGGGGACCACTGCTCTATAAATAGTTCTGTTAACACAATTATCTTAACAAGTTAGAAGAGAGGAAAGTGACTCCTGTAAGAAGACGAATAGGCAATAGCAGAAAAACAAAATAAAACAAAACAAAAATAAACCTGCTGACACCCAACAAGCGAGAAGCAAAAAAGAATAAGGTGCAAATATAAGAAATTTAAAAGCTGACTATTCTGAATCTACTTAGCATAGAAGCGAACAGCCCCACGGACCATACTGAACTTTGAAATTATCATTGTATTGCAGACTCACACAACTTGTGGTCTTCACAACAATGATGTGGAGTCGTTCAGAGAGGGTTAAACGACGTGCAGCAAATGTGATGTAAGGCATATGGAGGTAAATAGTTATGTTAGAAAATAGCATAGAAAATAGACTCCTCCATTCTTAAAACCTCAAATATCTAGGAAGTCTGATTAGCCAGAAAGATGGTTTAAAAATCCTTAGCAACTTTATTATAAAGTCTTCTAATTTTTCCTCTTAATGTTTTTAAACAAAAATCTACCTTGCAACTAAGGAAAAGTAACAGAATATAAACACACTTCCTGAAATAAGCACTGGATACAGGAAACATTTTGGGAGGAAAAACTGAGATGTATGAGTTCGGCTTTGTTTCTGAATACATACTGTCTTGTAAGCCCATAATGGTCTTTAAAAACCAATATCATTGAGGTATAATTTACATACAATAAAATATGTTCAGCTTGTAAGTTTAATACTTTTGACAAATATCTTATATTTGTGTAATCATTATCCCAAATCGATATATAGAGCATGCCCACCTCCCCTGAATTCTGTGTCCCTCTGCGGTCAGTCCCCCACCCCAACACCCATATTGGCCCAGGAAACCACTGATGTGATTTCTGTCATTCTCTATAAGTTTTTCCTCTAGAATTTCACATGAACAGACTCAGACTGATGGTGCCTACCTTCTTGGTGCCAGCCCATCTGTGAGATGCACCTGTGCTGTTCCATGGTGTTGGTAGATTATTCCATCTTATCACTGAGTAGCATTTATTATATGAATATACCACAAATTATCGATTCACTTGTTGTTTCTGTTTACATGAATAAAAAGGCGCAAGTCTTTTTTAGGGAAATAAATTTTAATTTCTTTTTGGTCTATACCCAGTGCAAGGTCGTATGTTAAATATATATTTAACTTTTAAGAAGGTGCCAGACTCTTTTTTTCCCAAGTAATTTGACCACTTTATACTCCCACTAGCAGTGTACAAGAGTGCCACTTAAAGCCCATAACTTTGATTTACAAATCAGTAGAGAGAAAATTCCTCTCTCTGTTTCTCGCTGTTTCTCTCTCTCTCTCTCTCTCTCTCTCTCTTTCAGGATTTTATCACTCTGGCCGTCTATTTTCTCTACTGCTTTAGGAGTTTCCCCATGTATTTATGTAAAACTTCATATGGTTCTAAACCCTTTTTAAGCATCAGCCAACATTTATATTAATATATGATTAATATCACAACTAAAGTTTTAGCACAAAATATCTTTTTTCCAAACAGTGATCCTAAAAATTCTGTAAGACCGCATTTATTTATGTTCCTTTCTAATAAGTAGGCAATAAATATATCTGAGTTCATGACCATTCAACGTCTGGGCAGTTTTTGTGGTTTGACCCTTTGATGGTCAACCCTCTGTGAAAGTCAGTGTCTCTGTTCGTGAAAGAGGAGCAATGCAGGTTAGTGACACAGAGCTCCACCAAAAAGGTGGTCGGACCAGTGTGAGGATCTTGGCTTCTTTCCAGAGGACCATTCTGTAACTTACAGAGCTTTGGTTTCCTTATCTGTAATCTGGGGAGTAAGGGTCACAATTATTCATATGACCTATAATTATTATGAAGACAATTATCTCACTTATATAAAGTCTTTGGCAGTGTTCAAGGTCCATATTTATTGCTTGAAAAACTGGAATTTTTTTTTGAATGTGTTCCAATACAAATGAAGAGAAAAGTCATCCTAAGAAACAGGGTTGTATTCTAGGATGTAAATGCACCACCCCTTTTGTTTTTCTTTGGCCAGGAGCACATGATTGCTCTCCTCTGATGGAAGTCAGGAATAGTCACATTCCGTCAGTTTCTGTAAACCCCATATTCCTCCCTGCTGGGCTGGCTGTGATGAGAGAAGACCGTGATCCCTCTTTCACCAGGGTCCCATCTTGCTCACTTGCTCAGAAGCCCGGACCCAACACAGGCTCACCGCATTGCCCTCTGTCTCACCTAATCTCACACTGAGCCATCCTGCTTCTTTCCAGAACTTGGCTTTGACCTCCCATGTGCTCAGGAGACTTAGAGGACCTCTGGGCTGAGGGATTAAGATGCTTCTGGTATGGGGACTGCTGCCTGGGCTATAGATCCTCTCTTACAGTAGGACAATAAGAAAAATTAGACTGGACTTCCATCTTCAAATTTCAGAAAATTGTTTTGAAGTTTAATTTTCCAAAGACATGTACTATAAAGAAAGGAAATTCCCCAGTCTCCAGCTTTCCGTTTAAAAGCCCATTTTGTGAACGTTTCTCTTTGCACCTGCAATTAGGGCCTTTATGGAGTAGCCTGCATTGCACCTTCCCCAGAGAGTGAATCTGGATACACTGAAGTCTGTCAGGAGGTAAAAGAATCATACCAATAAATAAATTAAGAAATGCAACATGTTTACGTATATCCAGCAATTAGAGCAACCAGAGAAACTCAGGTTGAACCAGCCTGATGACATCAGACTCCTCATTAGACGCCCTAATGAGACAAATTTTATTATCCTCATCTTTATGTGTGTTATGCTTTTTGATCTATGGATTTAGTTCCACCTCCAGGCCAAGGACAAACAATAGCAGAGAGGAAGAGGAGAGAAGAATTCAGAGGTTTTGGTCGCACAGTACTGGGGTAAAGTCAACTTGACCTTAGGCCAAGATCCTTCTGATAAATACCCTATCAACTGAAGGAAAGATAGGCTGTCACCACTGACCACTTGGCCCAACCAAGTTCACTCATTCCCCTTAGCCAGAATTGATGGTCACATTTTTTATTAACATGGACAATAGGGCCCAAAGAAGGAGTGCCTTGGGTTGCCTCTGATGCTACCCTAAAGTCAGCTCCCTGCTATATAGGGAGAAGGAAGAGAGAATGATGGAAGATTGTGGCGAATTATCCCAATGAGCATCAAGACTTTAACATCATTACTGTTGACATTGTGACATCCTGGTCTATTTGGTTTTTTCCCTGACGGAAGGATGTACACCAATTAAGGAAGAGTCAGGATTCTCCCCTTGCTCCTTTTCAACTAATCAAAAACTTACCCGATTTTTTTTCTTGAAAAATTTACCAATTTTAAAGCTAAATCAAATTTCATCAGCTTCTATTTCTAAAACAACGTCTTAGTTCAAATTAATTTTGTCCTGGCTCAAACTAATAAATAATCCTCTATAGCAAATATCTTTTATACTCTGTAGAAGATGTGGATGCTTGGTTTTTAGCTTTAGAAATTTTACTTTTACATGTAGCCATGTCTTTAAAAGTTAGCAATAACTTTTTAGGGATTTTTTTTTTCCTCCTTGAGACCTTTGACAAGATATTTAAGATTGGTCAAATTTTCATTTTGGCTTATATAGATATTGCAACTAATACTGTCTGGGTTTGTCCTCCAAAATAGCATATAAGTGTAATTACTTTTCTTAAAGGAGAATTGCATTATTTTAGGGCCCCTTCTTATAGTTCATCAACAATAGTTTTGTAAGAATTCATAAGAATGGTCTCTCTTCCAAGTAGATGTCCACGTCCATAAGACTGTTCATTCTTTGCTCGTGCAGCCCGGGTACTGCCTAACTCCGTAGGATAAGGAGATGTACAGCATATTGATGCTGTTCTGCAGATGCCTGTTTGTTTACCCTGTGAATGGGTAACCATGGTAGTGGTAGCCTTGTTACTCCAAGCCTGCCCATGTAATTGTGTAGTGGTATCATTGGGGTTGTGAAAACAACCAGTAATATTCTTCTTTGTGTTTATATTTAGCAGTGACTGCTAATGGTGTGATTATAGGATGTAAACAAGCCCCACCCAGCCTGAGCTCAAATGACTCACTGATCACCCAGGGACAGGTTACCCAGTGCCCTTGCACCCTGAAATGAAAAGATCCAGCATGGACAACTTTATTATGACTATAAATTTGGCCTCCTACTACTACCACTTCAAGCCAAATTATATATGTTTGATGAGGCATAATTTCTTATTAGAGCCACAGAATACCAGAGCAGATTACATGGTGATGGAATTATAATTTGAATTTTAATCAAGTTTCGTTCATTCCCTAATGCTGTCTTATGAATAAATTCAACACTATAGTTATACAAATGAATAGGGGACAACATGGGATCCAAAAAAAAAAGGGAACATATCATATTGCTTACCATAAATATTTTTTATAACAGTAAGCATTACTGTTAGCATTTTTTTGCTGCCCTTTGCGTGAACCCTCTGTCATCAGCCTTATGTTAGTTGCTTCTGAAAGACAGACGTCTGACTCTGAGATTCAGCATCTCTGATGAGGGATTGAACGCACAGAATTCTGTCCTGTAATAATTTCCTGAAATTTTATTGCGATAACCTCTATGCAGACCCTGCATATAGGTCAGTGTTCCTTGTCTCTGACAATAAGAGTATGTGGAAACTTTCCCAATAAAATATTATTACCGAAGAGGGGAGGGAATTTGGCAGGAAGGGCTTTGGTTTGTTTGGTTGTGCTTGCTGTATCGCTCTCTCTTCTACAGCTAGTAGATATGGGACTCAGTCCTTGAAAATGCATGCTTACAACAAAAGATGTCATTGCATATATGAAGTCTTAGCTGGGATGGCCTCTGACACATCATCTTATTATCTTTACTAAACATACCCTCAGCTATATAAGAATCATATAAATAATAGAAACACTGACTTACCTGAATAATGAGTCATTTCTCCTTAATCCTAGCTATTTAGAATTCATTCTGGTGAGTACCTACCTTCTAACCATAGCATTTATTGTTGAGTCTTTCTTCTAAATCACAATGACATATTTGAGGACAAGAACAATCAGAGTTTAATAAGGGTTAAAAAGGCAGGTGGAATAAGCAATGGAAATGAGGTAGTATATAATTTTGAATATTAAAGCTATGATCTTTGCCATACTGCCAGACAGTTCTGTCTTTTTTAATGAGTGAAAAAATGGCAAAAGATCATTGCTATAGATGGCTTGGGGGTCTGATAATATATTGTTTGTGTAAAATATTTAACTCCTCAAAACAGTAGCAGAAGATCAGTGTCTAGTGTTGCTGTATAGCTAGAGGCAGATCACAAGGATCTTAGATTTATTTTTCAAATCATTCTCACAAGGGAAAACATTAATAAATATTAATAAAAAATTAAAAAGAAACATTTTAGAGTTTACATAAAATGACCAAGAGAAAGATTTATACTCTGCCTCTCTAAGGGTATTGAATATCATTTCAATTTGCAAATATTGATACAACTGTCATTATTTTCATATTGCGACTATTTTGAGTTTTCTACACTTGAAACATTCTCCCGGGGGCATTGTGACTATTAAACTAATCTTTATTCATGATTTATACAGCCTGAACTCAAGTCTCTGGAACGAAATTAATAAATCATGTGTCAAGGTAGAGAATGGCAGAGACCGTAAACAATTTGATGAACAATTTCTAGGTGAACAGCACCACTTATGCCAGCATTTAGTTTACAGAAATTTTCTACATAAAATGTAAAATCTAAGAAAGTGGAAAGTCACTTTCTTGCTGGATTTACTCCAAGGTGGGCTGAAACCAGGTTAAACCAAACCAGTGTAGGGTCAACACACTCTTGAAAGGATAATCAGCAAGGACTAGCAGTTAGGAAGTGCTTGATTTCGTAGCATACCAAAACTCTAACTCAGCCCCTCCTGCTACAATTTATATCCATTTGTTCTTGCCGTTTCCTCAGAGGAGCTCTTAGAGCATAACTGAATACCCTCTGTGGAACTATAACTAAGTAATAACCTAGGAGACAAAGGTATAGTGGTAATTAGTTCAGGAAGC
>NW_003852398.1:48024435-48036136 GCF_000181295.1 Otolemur garnettii
AAGAATGGGGAGTTAGGTCCTACGTCTTTGAGGTCAGACTGTCCATATAAATTATTTGAATTTCTTCTACACAAGAGATCTGTCCCTTCTCCCTTGCTCTTTTATTTATTTATATAATCATTTATTTGAGACAATATGGATTCATGGGTATTTATTTTATAGTTTGGGCTATACTATAATACTGCTTTATTTTAATACTCAGATTGTTCTACCTTTGGCCTTGGGAACTCATTCCGTTGGAGCCTATGTCCTTTTGAAAGAGCTCCATCATTGCGATGTTGGGGTTTTTTTAAAGAGATTATTTGATTTTAAGTTAACTGTACATTGCACATAAAAATCAATCAAATGGTAGTTGTCAACATTTTTCCTCTGCATGTCAGGAATCAATCAATTTCAAGTGAACAAGTGGCATTTTAAAAAAATGAGTCACATTTGATTATTAACTAGATTATTCAGTACCCTTGATCTTTCTTCTGTATACTTTTCTGTCCTGAGACCCTGTTTGGATTCAAAGATTAATCATTTTAAAGGTAGTGATGAACAGGTTAGATCAGAAGTAACTAGGGACACGAAGTGCAATATGAAGAATTAACATAATGAAAATAATACCGAATGCTCATACAAAAGTAGTGGGCTTTTAGACATATAAAAAATGAACTGTAAATAAAAAGCTTATAATTCAAGAAAATACGTAAACTAGACCATATATTAAACTAACATCTTTTTAAATTTCAGAATATTATGGTGTAGTACAAATGTTTTGGTTACATGAATTGCTTTTGTACAGTTTGCGTCAAAGTTATAGTGTATCCATCACCAGGACAGAGTGCACTGTACCTGTTAGGTGTAAATTAACACCCCCCACACACCTGCTTGCTGTCTGTTGAGTTTTACTCCCATATGTGCACATGAGTTTTGATTGATTGGCTCCAATTTAATAGTGAGCACACTTGGTGTTTGTTTTTCCATTCTTGTGAAACTTCATTTAGAAGAATGATCTCCAGTTCCATCCAGGTTATTACTATTGTCCATAGAGGCTGTACTAGTTTGCAGTCCCACCAACAGTGTCTAAATGTTGCTTTCTCTGTACATGCATGCCAGCATCTGTTGTTTTGGGACTTTTTGATAGAAGCTGTTCTTACCGGGGTTCAGTGATATCTCATTGTGGTTTTGATTTGCATTTCCCTGATGATTAGAGACAGTGAGCATTTTTTCCATGTATTTATTGGCCATTTGTCTATCTTCTGAAAAGCTTCTGTTCCTGTCTTTTGCCCACCTTTTTATGGGGTTGTTTGATTTTTTTTCTTGCTGATTTGCTTGAGTTCTTTGTAGATTCTGGTTATTAGCCCTTTATCAGATGCATAGCATGGCATGCAGATATTTTCTCCCATTTTGTAGATTGTCTATTTGCTCTATTGATTTCCTTGGCTCTGCAGAAACTTTTTAATTTAATCAAGTCCCATTTGTTAATTTTTGTTGTTGCTATGATTGCCTTTGGGGTCTTCTTCATAAATTATTTGCCCAGGCCCATTTATAAGAGTTTTTCCCAGCATTTTCTAGAATTCTTACAGTTTCATGCCTTAGGTTTAAGTGTGTTATCCTTTGCGAATCAATCTGCGAGTGGTGAGAAGTGTGCATCTTGTTTTAATCTACCACATACGGCTATCCAATTTTCCCAAAACCGTTTATTAAATAGGGATTCTTGTCCCCAGTGTATATTATTGTCTGATTTATCAAAGATCAGATGACAATATGAGGATAGTTTTATATGTAGATTTTCTGTTCTGATCCATTGGTCTATGTCTCTGTTCTTGTGCCAGTACCATGCTGCTTTGGTTACTATAGCCTTGCAGGATAGCTTGAAGTCTGGTAAAGTGATGCTTCCTGACATTTCCTTTTTGTTTTAAGGTTGTTTTGGCTTTGAAGTGTAGAATTATTTTTTCTAGATCTATAAAAAATGACTTTGGTATTTTAATGGAAATTGCATTGAATTTGTTGATCATTTTGGGTACTATAGACTTTTTAACAGTAGTGCTGGAAGTCCTACCCAGAGCAATTGGACAAGAGAAAGAAATCAAGGCTATCCAAATACAGACAGAAGAGGTCAAACTATCACTTTTTGCTGATGATGTGATCTTATATCTAGAAAACCCCAAAGATTCTGCCACGAGATTGCTGAAGTTGATAAAGTCAGCCGAGGATTAGGACACAAAATCAACATATGCAAATCCGTAACATTCCTATACACCAACAACAGTCAAGGTGAGAGTCAATTAATGACTTGCTACCATTCACAATAGTTACAGGAAAAATAAAATGCCTCGGAATAAACGTAACCAAGGAAATTAAAGGCTTCTACAGGGAGAACTACAAGTCACTGAGGAAGGAAATTGCAGAAGATGCAAACAAATGAAGAAAGAGGCCATGCTCATGGATCAGCAGGAGCATGTATCTTAATATAACCAACAGTGTCGTGGTCAGAAAAAAATTTAGAGCACAATTAATGGTAAGGTAGAGGCACCTCATTAAAGTCAGGAACACTTCTCATCATAAATCATCATCATAAAGCTACAGCCCATCTAAGAAACAGAAATCAGAGGCAAGGAGGAGGAAGATAATAACCGTGTTCTATAGGTTTCTATTTAAAAACTAAGAGAATCGATTATCAATAATTTAATAAAAAAATTTGATATAAAATACAAATCTATATACAGAAAAAGCTAAAATCAATAGCTTTCCTGTGTGTGGGCAATGAATAGTTACCAAATATAATGGAAAAGATCTCATTTATAAGAGTATGCAATATTCATTATGAAAATTCTTTCAAACTTGAGGAAAAAGTATACAATATGTAACAAATCTGTATTTTTTTGCATTAAATGAAATACATATGTACGTTTTAATACATTTATATACTAGATGACCGTGCTTCCATGCCCATGTGTATAAATAAATCTATATTTAATATAGATAAAATGCTATGTCCATATGTGGGAAGGCTAACTATTTTCAAGATGTGCTTCTTTCTATATTCTTGTTCGGGTTAAATACATTTTTCACAAAATAACAGATTTAAAATGGTGACTCAAAAAAATTTCAGAAAGAATAATCAATAAGAAATCACCAGTAAAATCTGGGGGCCAATAATATTGGGGATCTTCCTCGACCAGTTGCTAAAATGGATTATAAAGCCATAGTAATTTTTAAAATGTGATGTTTTATGAGAATATGTGGATTAATGAAGCAGAACCTAGGAACGGATTCTCATATGTGTAAGAGTTTACTATAGATACAGGTGACACAGAAATAAAATTACCAATAAGTAAGGCTGTTCCAGTTGATAAATCATTTGGAGAAAATGAAAGTTAGATTTTAATATCACACAATACACCGAATTAAATTATAAATGGATCGAAGGGTTTATAAAATCAAAAAATCATAGAAAATCTAGGATTCATCTTTCTCTGCACTTGGCAGTCCAGGAATAATGGAAGATACTGCAGAGAAAACGACCAACGAGTTTAACTTCTAAAACGTGTGTGTCAAACAGACTGTAAACAAAATTAGCGAGACAGTCTCCAAAAAAAAAAGTGAGAAAATAAAGGATTATTTAATAAATGATTTAGCTCTCATGAAAAAGAAGGGTAGCTTAATTCCTCACCCCATACAGTTTGTTTAATTTTAGATGCGTTAGTGGCCTGAATAGGAAACATAAAACTTTGGAATTATTAGAAGGAAATACAGGAGAATATCTCTGTGACTGTGAGGAAGAGATTATTTCTTTGTCAGTACACAAAAAAGAACAGTTTGTAAAGGGAAAGATTATAGTAAGAAGTAAAACTCTTTTATGCAAAAGCTTCTATAAATAAAGCTAAGAGACAAGCCCTGGACTGGAAAAATATATTTCCAACACATAAAAGAGAAAGTAGGTTGGTTTCCAGACTATGTAGTTGGGGGATCCTTACAAATCAGTAGGAAAAAGAAAAACCGCTGACTGCAAAAAGGGTAGCAAAGGATACCTTCCAGCAAGACACAGAGGATGAGATTTAGGGACTAGTAAATACAGGAAGAGATGCTGAAGCTGACTAACAATTAGATGAAATGCTTGCTAAAACAAAGGTACCCTTCCTCACCCAGCGTAGTGGAAAAATAAGTTTGATGAAAGCATTTCAAATTGTATATAAAACCAGCCTGTTGTACCCCATGATTGCATTAATGTGCACAGCTATGATTTAATAAAAATAAAATAAATAAATAAAAGAACTATAACTGTCCCAGTGTCGGCCAGGATGAATGGAGCCTGCTGGGTGTGTCGTCTGGTACACCACTTTGGAAAACAAGTTGGAAATGCTTTGTACGTAGTAAAATCGGAGATACGGTCTATAACCACGGAGTTGTACCTCTACAAATATTCACTAAAAGAAGCATTTGCAACAGAAGCCCTGTATGAACAAGGATGTGCGTGACATTTTTTTTTTTTTTTTGATCATGGCCAAACCTAATCTCTCTCAATGAAGAAAAGATGAGATAAAATAGAGTATGTTCATGTTTTGTTTGCTTCGTTGCCATATCCCCAACCACCAGGACAGTTCCTGGAACATTACTGATGTGCATAATTTTTGTTGAATGAATGAATGTGGTGGAACCCTCACAGAAGTTGAAAAAGAGTAAGCTTAATCCATATGTACCAACATGAAAAGATTTCAGAACCAGTGTTGGGTGAGCAAAGTGGAACATGTATGTTAGGGTATAATTTTATCACACATAAAACAATAATATATATTGTTTATAGTACCTATTGAATAGTATGTAATAAAAATATTTTAAAAACACAAATGTATAATTGCATCTGGGAAGGAAGGAACTTAGGGAACGAGAGAGGGAAGACAGGACAGGAGTAGGGACTAGGAAACTAAGGAGACCACTGTACATCCATGTCCTTGTTGCTTTTAATAAGACAATTCTTCTGAAGCACAAACGACAGCAGGTGAACTCCAAAAAAAAATTCTGACTTGCAAATACATGGTTGCTTATTTTCTCTACTTACTAAGCTTTTTGAATAAAAAGAATATTTTATGTCCATAAAATAAGAGGTTACTATGTAAGTGGAATAAGCAATAGAAAAGTAGAAATTAAAACTACGGTGAGTGAACTTAAAAATGTATTTCCTGGGTTTAAAATAAAGTCAAGTAGCTCTCCTACCTAGATCATAGAACAAAATGGTAAGAAGATAGAATATACAAGAGAGAGTGTAATGGGCACAGACATTCAGTCCTAGAGATCCAGCATCTGATTACTAAGAGCTTTGGAAAGAGTAGACAAAGATGGGGGGCAGGGTAGAGGCAATTAAAGAGCTGATGGAACATTTCCAAGAGCTGAGGAAAGGCAAGAGCCTTCTGATTAAAAGGGCAAATCCTTATGAAATTTTGAGCACAAAAGATAAAGAGAAGATTCTAATAGTATTCAGAGGGGGAAAAGTTACTGGCAAAGAAATAAGAATCAGAGGAACATTCTACCTCCATATTTACAGGAATATGACATTAAAAGAATGACATCCCAGTTCTGAGGGAAAATGATTTTAAACCGAGAATTTATATTAAGTTGTTAATCAATATTAAGGCCGAAGAAAAGATTTTTTTAAATCTTTGGAATAAATACTTCTGGAAAATAAGAATTGTTTGAGAATGTTCTCTAGGAAAGGGAGAGGGCCACCCAAAACACAGAAGCTAGATCATTCAAGGAAATATTGATCCTAATCTCAAAGAGCACAATTAAAATAAATCCTGGGGTAGTGGCAGGTTTAGGAGACAGTATGTCTGAATTACACACAAAGTCTGCAAGCCACAGGAAGCACGTCTTCAAGAAAAACGAAGATTTTCTGTAATTATATGATCTTAGCGTTAAGATGAAATAGTATGCTAGTTTTTGTCAAGGAGGGGGGAAAAAAGGCAACTAGAACTGTCAGGAAAAAACAAAGCCCTTCAGAAGAAATACGTAGTCCAGCTATAAAATAAATGGAAGTGTGTTTTGATTCTAGCAGTTGGTAGAATGTACAGAGTACTAAGATAAAAAAGGCTTGACTTCAAGGCTTGGTACATTCTTTTTTGAGTAACCATTGAGGGACCCACCATGTCCTTCTCTCAGGCTCCAATCACAACCACTTGATTTTGAAGTGAATAATATCTACAGAATCATAATATTGAAATGTTCTTTCTTGGTTTTCATTTTCTTGGGAGTATGTGGAAGACGGTTAAGATTATCAACAAGTCAAGTTATAAATGTTAACAATGCAAAATGCATGATGTGGCTGAGAGAATTTGGATGATAAAAGAAGCAGCCATGGAAGGAAGTGGAATGTGCCAGTGTCCTCAGTTTACACAATCAGGGATGGTTAAGAGATAGGATCCTAAATTGATTCATTAAGAAATAAATATGGGGCTTGGTGCCATGCTCAGTGGTTAGGGCACTGGCCACATGTACTGGAGCTGGTGGGTTTGAACCCTGCCCCGGCCTGCTAAACAACAACGATGACAGCAACAAAATAGTTGGGTGTTGTGGCAGGCGCCTGTAGTCCCAGCTACTTGGAGGGACTACTTGGGAGGCTAAGGCAAGAGAATCACTTGAGCTCAAGAATTTAAGGTTGCCATGAGCTGTGACTTCACAGCGCCCTACCAGGGGTGACATAGTAAGACTCTGTCTCAAAACAAAAGGAAGAAGGAAAAAAAGAAAGGGAGGAGAGAGGGAGGGAGGGATGTGGCAGCATATTATTTAATGTTATTAAGTGAGCAAAGAACTTAAAAGTTAAAAATATAACAAAATTTTCTGGGCATGGTGGCACGTGCCTATAGTCCCAGCTGCTCAGGAGGCTGAGACAGGAGGATCACTTGAGTCCAGGAGTTCTGGGCTGTAGTGCCCTATGCTGATCGGCTGTGCGCACTAAGTTCAGCATCAATATGGTGACCTCCCGGGAGCTTGGGTTGTCTAAGGAGGGGTGAACAGGCCAGGTCGGAAACAGAGCAGGTCAAAGCTCCCGTGCTGATCAGTAGTGGGATCCGGCCCGTGAATAGCCACTGCACTCCAGTCTGGGCAACATAGTGAGACCCTGTCTAAAAGAAAATAAATAAAAAAATAAAAAGTATAAACATAACAAAACTTGAAGAAAAGAGGGGAGCAAAGTTTGTATTTTTTTGACAAAGAGGAAGTTAATAGATACTTAAAGTTAATAGATCGAGAGAGGAGGTAGGAGCACCAGCAGAAGAACTCAGAGCAAGACTTTTTATAAGCAGATGCTGGGGCTGAGCGTGGTGCAGGAACTAGAGGTGTTATGTCTACATTCATACCTTACTTCAGTGAGGAAGGAAGTTGTATCTTCCTGAGAATATATTACTTCTCTAATAATTTTTGAGGAGAGATTTTTAAAAATTTAAACCCCCCCCAAATTAAGGTTTTCATTGCCATGCTGATTCCCACCCCCACCCCGACTCTGTAAAAAAGAGTCTAACTAGAGAAAATGCAAGAGCTTGCTGTCTAAGCTCTTTGTCCTGTAACTTCTGTATCCTTCTTAGACATTAAGGGAGGGCCTAGATTACAGCTGTGCCCACACTCAGAAACCTTCAGAGGAAACCCCCAACAATGAAGAAAAATATGCAAAAAAAACTCAAATGGAAACATTAAAGGTCAGTACCTTATAGACAGAGCTACTGTGCGCAGCTAATTTACTCTTGGTCAGATGCATCAAATATCACCCAAAATCAACAGGGAAAAGATGAGTCCCATGAACCAATTCAGCAGAGAAATAAATGGGCTCAAAGTGAGGTGAGGGAGTGTACAGAGGTATAATAGCAAAAGTGAGCCTGTACACTCAAGTTTGGTGTTCACTCAGAGAAAGTTGCCACAATCGAAAGTATGTCTCAAAATATTTGATGAAAAAAAAATTCTGCAGGTGGTACAACTTATGTTCCACCATTTTGAACTCCGTAATGATTATAAAGGAATAAGAATAATAATTTACTGAGTGCCTACTGTATTCCAAATGCTGTGCTGTTTTGCATGCATTATTTAATCTTCAAGTGTCCAGTGAAGATAGTACTATTATTATCCCCATTTAAAGATGAAGAGGCCAGGATTAAATAACTTGCTCAGACTTTCACAGCCAATAAGAAATGGAGCATAGATAAGATCCCAAATCTACCTGATTCCAAAACCTGTGAGTTTAAAAAGCATAAACACATTTTGAAGAAATAAATTAATAATTAACTATAATTCTGACACCTAGGGATTTTGAAGTATTTTGATACATGTTTTCCTCCCCATGTGCTTTCAATATGTATAATACATTTTATTTTTTTTGAGACAGAGTCTCACTGTGTCACCCTCAGTCGAGTGCCATGGCGTCACAGCTCACAGCAACCTCAAACTCTTGGCCTCAAGCGATTCTCTAGCCTCAGCCTCCCTAGTAGCTTATAATACATTTTCTACTTCATGCCAATTTGAGGATCATGCTATATATTGTTTGGTAATCCATTTTTAATAAGAGTAAATGAATGTTATTGCATATGATTCAATATTTTTCTGCAATATCAGTTTTACTGTGTTATTAATTTATTCATTTGACCAGTATTTATTAATGTATAAGGCACTATTGTAGATACCTATGCACATTAGTGAAAAAGCAAACAAAAATCCATGAAACCATGGAGCTTACATGTCGGTGGGAGGGAGATAACAATAAACACAATATGTGAATATTGTGTTTTTAATATTTTTTAAATGTTGGAAGCTGATATACACTACATGAATTAGAAGATGCAGCAGGATGAGAGGGGTCAGGAGCACTGGAGGGATATTAGGATGATTGCAGTTTTCATTGAGAAAATGACATTTGAGAAAAGCCCTGAGGGACATAAAGGAGTAATTCAAGCAGATTTCTAGAAGGGAGACAATGCTTGTAAAATTGAGATATAATTCACATACTTCAAAATCCATTCTCTTAAAGTCTTTACAAGTCAGTGGTTTTTAGTATGCTTACAAAGTTGTGTAGCCATCACCACTATATAACTTCAAAATATTATCATCTCCTCCCCCCAAAACAACCCCCTTGGCCCGCTAGCAGTCACTCCTCCTTGCTCACTTCCTCCCACACCTGGCAGCCATTAGTCAACAGTCTGTCTCTGTGGCTCAGCTTCTTCTATTCTAGAAATTCCATGGAAATGGAATCACAATATGTGGCCTTTAGTGTCTAGCTTTTTTCACTTAACATAATGCCTTCAAAGCTCTCCCATGTTACAGCATTATCAGCACTGCATTCCTTTATGGCTGAGTAGTATGTCATTGTGTGGATTTACCACATTTTGTTTGTCCACTAGTCAGCTGATGGACATTTAGGGTGTTTCTCCTTTATGGCTATTAAGAACCAGGTTGCTGTGAACATTCATGTACAAGTCTTTTTGTGGAAACATACATTGTCACTTCTCTTGGGTTTATACCTAGAAATGGAATTGCTAAGTTATGTGGTAACTCTAATAACTTGTTAAGGAACTGTTTTCCATAGTGGCTATACCAGAGAGAAAGCAGAAGAAACAGCCAGGGCAAAGGCATGTCTCAGGTACAGCAAGGAAGCCAGTGTGGGTGGAGTGGAGCAAGTGAGTCAGAGATGGAGTCAGAGAGACAATGGGGAAAGGGCTACAATATGTAGGGCCCCGTAGGCCATTGTAAGGACCATGGTTCTTATTCCAAGGGGAGCCATTGGAGGGTTTTGAGCAAAGGAATGATGAGACTTGATTTCTTTTTTAAAAGAGTCAACATGGCTGCTATGTGAAGAATAGATTGTAGGAGAAAGACAAGAAAAAAGATTAGGAGCCCATTGTAGTGATCCACTCAGAAGACAAAAGTGGCTTAGACAGGCTGGAAGCAGTGGAAGTAGTAAAAGTGGTGATTCTGGTTATGGTTTGAAAGTAGAGCCAGCTAGAGTTTCCGATGGATTTGATAGCAGTGGTAAGAGAAGAAAAGAATCAAGATAACTAAAATTTGGGGGTGGCCTGAGCTCTTGGAAGAATGAAGATGCCATCAACTGAGATGAAGATGACTGCAGGTGGAACAGTTTTTGTTGGGCGTGGTAAATTCAGGAGTTTAGCTTTTGACATGTTAAATTGGAGAAATCTCTACTCAGCTACATGGAGATGTTAAATAGGTGATTGGATATACAAGTATGGAGTAAAGGAAAGAGGCCTGGGGTAGAGAGATTAATTTAGGATTAACGATGGTACTGGTTGAGGACCATAAAGGGAGTAAATGTAGATTGAGAGGAAGGGAGGACGGTGGACTGAGTCTGGAGCTCTTTAGCATAAGATGATACTGAAAAGGGACCAAACTAGTAAAAAGCATTGGTGAGGTAGAAGGAAAGTGAATCAAATGTAATGTCCTGGAAGCCAAGTGAAGGAAGTGTACCACGATGGAAGGAGAAAACAATTAGGTCAAGTAGGATGAAGTCTGTTGGATTTAGCAACATGGTGACCTTGAAAACTGCAGTTTCACTGGGGTGGTGATGGCAGAAGCCAGGTTGGAATGGGTCTGACAGGAGGAAACTGAAGAGTGTGGCTGAGTTCACTGTTTTGATTGTGGTGATGGTCTAATGGTGTATACATTTGTCCAAACTAGCCAAATTGTGTGCACTTTAGGGAACTTCAATTATACCTCAATAAAGCTGAAAAAAAAGAGATCATGGGAGAAAAGAAATGAACAAACCATCTATTCTAAGGAGATTTACTGCAAGGGGAGCAGAGAAATGAGGTGGTAGCCACAGAAGACCTGGAGCACAAGAAGAGTTTTTTAAAGATGGAAGAAATAACCAGAGATTTGTATGCTGTTGAGAATAGTTTAATAAGAGAGAGGGACTGATGCTGTTGAAGAGAGGAACAGTTGCTGGAGTCAACCCTGTAGAGTAGATAGGTATGCTGAGGGACGGAATCTAGCACACAGATGAGGAAAGAGGAACATGGTGGTTCATTTGTGATAGCAGGTGGAGAGGCAGAGTCTACATGCAGAGACACCGCCAGGTGAGTGGAGGGGATGGTGAAAGTCTGTGGAAGTTCTCTTTGAATTGCTTCACTTTTCTCCATAAAACGGGAAGCAAGGTCATCATCTCAGAGTGTTAGTAGGGAGGGCCGTGTTGGAGGTTTGAAGGGAGAAAGACCAATGTGAAATTGTTGTCAAGGAGAATGAGGATGTATAAATGAATGGGGTGAGGAATGATTGAGGACAGGATGAAAGTCTCATAGAATCTTGAGGTCATGGTCTTTAAAGCAAGACCATTCAGCAGAATGTATGGTTTCCTCCCGACATGTTCAGCAGCAAGAGGGCAAGGGTAGAGCTGGCAGAGAATTGGATCATGGTTTTGCCAAGAGTCTAGACAAGGAGTTGTGGGTGAATGCAAGAGATGTAAACTGGGGTCAGGGGTTGAGGGACAGTAGAAAGGGAGGATGATCGATGGATTGGAAGTCCTGAGGAAATAAAAAAATTGTTGGAGTTTGGGTATTGGAGGGAGTGGGCCAGAATGGGCTGGGGTGGTGGTCAGAGACTGGGTTGCATGACACAGTAGGCCATGGCATGGATATGCACAGTAGGCCATGGCATGGATATGCACAGGAGGCCATGGCATGGATATGCACAGGAGGCCATGGCATGGATATGCACAGGAGGCCAT
>NW_003852398.1:48036156-48074119 GCF_000181295.1 Otolemur garnettii
AGGCCATGGCATGGATATGCACAGGAGGCCATGGCATGGATATGCACAGGAGGCCATGGCATGGATATGCACAGGAGGCCATCGCATGGATATGCACAGGAAGCCATCGCATGGATATGCAGATATTGGCTAAGCAGTTAGGACCTCCTTCTAGGACAAGCCATAGGCTCACAGAAGCTATCTCCTTTACCTTTACCTTCCCTTGTTTCTTGGTCATTGCTGTTCCTCCCTGAGGTCCTAGAAATTTCTGCAAGATCCAATCTCTTCCTTTTCAGATCACCTAATCCCAGCCTATCTATTCTCTGTAAGCACCTTTGCTGCTCTGATCCCAGCTCCCTTGCAACATCTGCCCTTGAATTATGCTGGAAATCCTGTGATTCCTTTGACATCCAGAAGGGACGTGAGAGGAAGCCAGTCCACTTGTCATGTGTCTGACTCTAGGAGCTCCTAGGGGATATTCCACCTTGTCAAGGGCTCAGTCTTGGATGAAGCATTGCTGGAAGGGGGAGAGATGGAGTACTTTCCTTTTATAGCTGGGGTTCTAGCTCTCTAGTCTAGGACTACAGAGATAAAGGGGTTTAGGTTTTCAGTGTATAGCTCAGCCTTTCAAGGGCTCACTTTTGCTTTGTCCTGAAAGACATTCCATATGTCCTGTTCCATCAGAACCACTAAAAATATTATTTATAGACACACCAACCATTGTGGTATCCTCATTTTTCTTGTTTTAAATGATCTCTGTGTTACAATCTTTAATGGGAAACCAGCTTAACAGGATAATTAAATCCATTAAGGAGGATTAATTTGAGATTTCATATCATTTATTAGCTTGCTAATACCTTGTTTTCTTTAGCATATGTTCATGTAGGAGTTGGCATTTAAATTTGAATGCATTTGCCTCCTAAGCAACGTCTTTTAAGGTGTTTCCTCCATTGGGATTTACTTTTAATAAGGTTAAAATTCTATTCAAGAGATTGTGTTATGCTTCTATCATAAGCTTTATTGATTACCAAGGAAGATTTTTCTCCATGATGGGAAAAATCCTCCCTGTTCTCTGCAAGCCCACGTTGTTCATTCTCTCACTTCCACCTCGGCAAGCCACCAAAGCACACTCACAGACAGATGGGACAAATGCTGCCTGTCCCAGGAGCCTGTTCTCACCACGTCCATTTCCTCAGCTCACCCTGCCGGATGCAGATACAGTGGAAACTCTGTAAGTTGACCTCCCAAGGGACAGAGACAAACTGGTCAACAGACAGAGGTGGTCAACATAGGGAACTAGGCTTCCTGTACTGGGATGTGCATGTACCGCATGTCCAGTCTATGAAAATTAGGTCAACTTAGTGAGATGGTCAACTTAGTACAACGGTCAGGGACAGAGATTCTGTAGTATCATTCTTTCCAGCGTCTCATCACCCATGTTCATAAGTTCCATCCACAGTTCTTAGTTACTCGTCATCTCCGTTTAATCTTGGTACACTGGAGTCTTTCCATAACTGTCAATATGTTCCCTGCTACTGACCTGTGTCACAGGGGACCTTGCACCTAGCCCAAGGGTCACTATACTAAACTCCATGTAAAGAGACCACAGTGCCCGCAACTTTAGGCTGCTTGCAGGTCTCGGTTCTCCTATTCAGTTCATTCTTTCAGCAACATATTGTTTCTCCAAGGCGTATGGAAGTTCTCAGGGGTAGTTTTCTCTATCCCTTTGTGCATTTCTGCACAAGCCCTTATCTGGTGTGTACAGTGCATGCTCAGTAGAAATTATAGTCAACACAGGGTTGAACTGTGCAGTTCCACTTACACGTGTATTTTTTTCCAACCAAACATAGAGTAAAATACAGTATTCAAAACCTGTATTCAAGGCCAGACATGGTAGCTCACGCCTGTAATCCTAGCATTCTTGGAGGCCAAGGCAAGTAGATTGCCTGAACTCAGGAGTTTGGGACCAACCTGAGCAAAGTGAGACCCCCATCTCTACTAAAAATAGAAAAATTAGCCAGATGTTGTGGCAGGCACCTGTAGTCCCAGCTACTCAGAAGACTGAGGCAAGAGGATCACTTGAGCCCAGGAATTTGAGGTTACTGTGAGCTATGACGCCACAGCACTCTACCCAGGATGACTGAGTGAGACTCTGTCTAAAAAGTACCCTGCATTCAGAAGGCGAAATGTGGGGCTGAAGTATGTGCAGATGTTGTTGTACTGGTGGGTGTCCTGGAACCAATCTCCCACAAGGGGCAGCTGTGTTAACAGACTAAGGAACTGGGCATTCCCCCTGTCTATACCCAACAGCGCTGGCAGTGACCCACCCGGAGTGGAGGCAGGAGAAGCTCCCAATACTAGCCAAAGAATGGAAGTGGGCGTTCCCGGCTCTGTGTTGTCTTATTGAGATAGGAAGTATATATTGTGCTGTTTCCATCCACCAAAAGGTGATTTTGAGAGCAGCGTGGCAAGAAAAGGTAACTAAGCCAAGAATTAGGTACCTGCAGATCATTAATGGGAATGTCCTTTCTGACCAAGTATGCACCTGTCATGTTCAGGACATCTGTCTCCCCCTACCCACCCCACCCTCCCCCGACACACATACACATACACACACACACACACACACACACACACACACGCTCCTAAACCCACATGAGGGGCAGTCTCATAGTGACTGTGGTTTCAGTGACTTCCTGAACTGGACATGTGATACCCTATACCAGGGAAGAGATGTTCTTCTGGTTTTTTTTCTCTTTTTGGCTATTTTTCAATGATTGTGTATTTAATTTGTTTAATTTTTTAAATTAAAGGCTATATTTTAGAGCAGTTTTAGGTACACAGCAAAATTGAAAGGAAGGTACAGAGATTGCCTACCTACTCTGCCCCTCCAACACACAGCCTCCCCCATTCCCCCATCATCCCCACCCCCACCAGGGGGTTCGTCTGTTACAGTGGATGACCCCACACTGACACCCCTTCATCACCCAGAGTCCTCGCTCACTGGGTTCACTCATAGCATTGTATAATCTAAGGCTCTGGACAAGCGTGTAACAGCATGTATCCTATACACAGCGTCATACAGGGTATTTTCACTGCCCTAAAGATCCTCCCTGGACCCCTGTTCCCCTCTCCCAAGAGGGTTTTTTGTTCTTTTGCTCCTGCACCTTCCCCAGGGGAATCAAGGGTTTAACAGGTTATTTTTAGCCACTTTTATCAGGAGAAAAGGGGGGAAGGGAAGGAGCCCTTCTATCTGTCACAGCTTCCTGTCAAGAATGGGCTTTAAAAAACATCATTGGTGAAGATTAATTCCTTTGTCAATAAATGTCGCAGCTAATCTAGTGCCAGTTGCATATGCCTGGGGGATGAGCCCTGTGGAAGGGAGGAAACTAAGTCAGCAAGGGGTGCAGGTTTTTTTCTGCCAAACACTGACCAGGCCTCTGCCGTTCCTTTCTGTTTTTTAAAGTGAAAAGGAAAAAGAAATGCCAAACAGTATTTGCAACTCCAAAGGGCAAATTGAGTATGTTTTGACATATGTTGGAAAATAAATTACTCTGAAATCTATTCACATATAGAATTATCTTTCTGGAATACTGCAAACTAAAAGTCAATTTCACATACTCAGTTTCTTCATATGCCAAGTGGTAGGGCAGCGGCTTGCCCGAGATGGATCCAATTACTATGTTAATAAAAAGAGGGACACTGGAAGGCCTCAGTGCCTCTTTCCCTCAGCACTCACACCTCTTCTTGGAAAAGGCTGTGTGCCCTCATGGCCCTGGGGGCCAACCAATTCCATAGGCTTTCCCTCTTTCCTGCAGGAGAGCAGAGAAAACCTGGGGTCCTAGCTGGCCCAAGCAGCATCAGTTTTTTTCTTTTAATTCAGTTTCACTCTGTCACCCTGGGTAGAGTGCCAGGGAGTCATCATAGCTCACAGCAACCTCAAACTCTTGAGCCTAAGCAATCCTCTTGCCTCAGTCTCCTGAGTAGCTGGGACTACAGGTGCCCACCACCATGCCTGGCTAGTTTTGTTTCTATTTTATAGTAGAGATGGGGTCTAGATCTTGCTCAGGCTGGTCTCTGAACTCCTGAGTCAAGCAGTCAACTGGCCTCAGCCTCCCAGACTGCTGGGATTACAGGAGTGAGTCAGTGCCCAGCCTGCAGCATCAAGTTTTATTGGAAGCTGAATAGCCTTGGAAACCAGAGGACTAATTCCCAGAAGCCTTAGCTCCTGAGGCAGGGACCTGGCCCTGCTTATCTCCTCCTCTTGTCCTTTCCCTCAGAACTCACCCACAGTGTCCTGGGGAAGATTTCATACTTTTAACTGTGGCCCTCAGGAATAAATTTTACATAGTAGCCCCATTCACACAGACACAAAATTTATCCTAGAAACCTACAATGGATTTTTTTCTGACATAGAGATAGGCCTCGTTACATTGCCCATACTGGTCTTTAATTCCTGGCCTCAAGCGTTCCTCCTACCTCAGCCTCCCTAGTTGCTGGGATTACAGATGTGAGCCACACCCAGCTTGTGTTTTATTTAATTCTCTTCTATTTCATTTTTGAAAGTGCTGCTCAAGACTAACTAAATTGATTTCACCACTCACAAATGGGTCACCATCCAAAGTGCAAAAGACACTGACTCAGCTTAGCAGAAGACGAGTGTCTTCAGAGGAGAGACCCAGCCCTCCCCCTACAGCCCAAGTGCATCTGTGGTTAGCTGGTCTGTGCTTGGAGGCCTGTGTGGCACTTCACCCACTTCTTGACAACCACACGGGAGGTGTGAGTACTTATTATTACCATCCTACAAAAGGAGGCTCAGCTGAGGTCACCCAGCTGGAAGAGCCAGAATTCAAATGCCATCCCTCTGACTCTGAACCCCACGGTGGCAACCTTGACCGAGTCTAAACAAAGCCCAGTGGTAGCCACCCACTGTCCTCAAGGTCAGGTTGAACCTCTTACCTCCCCGACTTCATTCTTCTCCTCTCCTTCCTCCCACTTTGCCCCACAGCCTGAAGGAACTGCCTTCAGTTGCTCTGACACCCTGGTCTTTGCACAGGTTACTGCTCCGGGAACTCTTCTCCCTCCTCTTTGCCTGGTTCACCTCCCATTCTTGAAGTCTCAGCTTAAACCTCCTTTCCTCCAGGACACCTCTGGATGCCCCTGCCTATCCCCTTCACTATGGTAAGTTCCTCGCTGTATGTTTCCAGATTACTCTGTGCTTTCTCATTCCTAGCACCTGCGGCATTTTGTTATTTTATTTCAGTATCCAGAGGTGTGCTGGTAAATGTTCAACACCCAGCTCTCTGGAGAACAGGGGAAGGGTGATTTCTAGGAAGGAATATTTGCTGATTCCAAGGCATAAATACGGCCACTGATGCCCATTCAATATGGCTTCCCGGAATATGGAACTGGGCAGATATCAGTGAGACCACGCAAGCTGGCCACAGCACACCACTGTATGTCTCTCTTGTCATCGTTGATAACATCTGAGTCTTCTCTGTCTTGCTGACCATTGTATGTCTCCTTAGCAAATAAAAAGAAGGGAAAGATAGAGAGGGAAGGGGCAGGCATGAAAAAAAGGGGGGCAGTGTTCTACAACATACTAAGATAGTCAAATGTATTACTTCTTCATGATGAGTAAGAAAGGATGGGAGAGGCGAGGATAAGGGCCGTGCATAATAAAATAATTGCCAACAAGGACGCCTTCCTATGGATTACAAAATATTTCCACATACATTGTGTCATATGATGGTGTTGGTTATGTACAAAGTACAGTCATCAATAAAACTTGCAGAGGCATTAAACACCGAATATAAATGACTTATTCTGAACCATTATCTTACCATGTCTGGTAGTTATTCTCTGTATTCTATTAGTATGTCAGTATGAATGAGTTTGTTGCTTAAGACGGTAAACTCCTGTAGGGCCGGGACTTATGTCTGTTATTTCAAATTAAAAGAATGGGTTTTGAATCGTTAAATTATTTTTGCAAAACTACAACATGGACCAATATTTTTTGACATGAGTAAATTGACAAATTCAGACTTTTACATCTAAAATTTAGGTTTCATTTAAACACAGTCGTGCTTGTTTGATGTCTATAACTGTTTTTCTTTACAGTGGCAAAGTTGAGTAGTTGTGATGGAGACTGTATGGTCTGCAAAGCCTAAATAAAATATTTACTCTCTGGCCCTTTACAGAAAAAGGTTTGCTGGCTCCTGAGCTAGAAGAACTAATAGATCCCCTAAAAGGTGAACATCTAATCCAGGTGTCCTCAAACTATCGCCCACGGGCCACATGCGGCCCACCTAGGACATTTATCCAGCCCGCTGATTGTTTTTGCTGCCGCTGCCTGTCCTACTTAGCAGCCGACTCGTCCCAGGGCCCGCAGTCTGGCCCTCCAGTGGTCTGAGGGACAGTGAACTGGCCCCCTGTTAAAAAGTCTGAGGACCCCTGGAATGAATGCTGCAGTGGCCATGTTGAGGCTTTTGGTGTTTTTATGCTACTTAAACCACATGAGGAATGGTGGAATTGTGATGCCATGGTTTTGTTTTTTTTAAACCCACAATGCGATTTAAATAACTCAAAATACTCAAGAAGGCTTGCTTTCAGTCTCTACAATAGCGGCGATGGGGTTATGAAGTTCATTTTAGGTAAGAAGCACTAGGCAGGAAAACAACTATCTCAAGCCTCAGACAACACCCTGGGTCCATAAACCAGGAATAATAACGTACTCCACGGCTGCTTAGATTAACCGAGATGAGCTGTTCACCGTTACCAGGTAGGCGCTACCCTCTTCATGAGCTCACACTCCAGGGCACCTGACTCCCACTCCCTCTGACACATCTCCCGCAGTCAGGGGCTGGGCGTCTGTCTCGGATGGAAGCAGCAGTGGGATCAGTGTCCCTTCCACCAGCAGAGGGGCCCCCAGGCGCTTCCACACTGCTCTTGCCAGAGAAACAGAAGGTGAATGAATGAATGAATCAATGAATGAAAATGCTTCTTTGGGTGCAGGCCCCAATGTAAACACTTACTCCACCAGAATCTTACTTCAGTGTCGTCCTAGACCTAAATGCAAGGCCATCCTGCCTTACTCAGATCCTACTCCATGCGGCACTAAGTTTTGACAGCCCAAGCACTGTTTTGAAAACTGTTTTTTATTCTTGGATATATTTTTTTTTTTTTTGAAACAATGTCACTATGTCATCCTCAGTAGAGTGCCGTGGCATCACAGCTCACAACAATCTCAAACTCTTGGGCTTAAGTGATTCTCTTGCCTCAGCCTCCCAAGTAGCTGGGACTACAGGTGTCTGCTACAATGCCCGGCTATTTTTTGTTGAGGTTGTCATCATTGTTGTTTAACTGGCCCTGGCTGGGTTCAAACCCCCCAGCCTCAGTGTATGTGGCCAGTGCCATAACCACTGTGCTACAGGTACTGAGCCCTGAAAATTGTTTTTAACAAGTCTAAATTTTCCCACCTGTTTTTTTTTCCTATTTGTTATATCTCCTTGTTGAGTAGATAGTGTCAAGATTTTCCTTCACAGCTTAGAGAAGATAACTTTTAAAAACTAGTCTTGAACCTCTTCTCATCTTACCTGCAGTGTTAGAAAGCTCCTGAAATACAGCTCAGGACAAAAGTGCTTCAGAGGACAGAAGCCTCTTTTTTAAAAAAAAAATTTATTATGTAGAGACAGAGTCTCACTTTGTCACCCTGGGTAGAGTGCTGTGGCATCACACAGCTCACAGCAACCTCCAACTCCTGGGCTTCGGCGATTCTCTTGCCTCAGCCTCCTGAGTAGCTGGGACCACAGGCACCCACCACAACGCCTAGCTATTTTGTTGTTGTTGCAGTTTGGCTGGGCCGGGTTTGAACCCGCCACCCTTGGTACATGGGGCCAGCGCCCTGCTCACTGAGCCACAGCCATCGCCCAGAAGCCTCATTTTTTACACGTTCAGTTCAGCATCTCTCCGTTTCTGGGATAGTTAGTAATTGTTCCTCATTCTTCTATCAAATTCTGAATATACTTTTTTTGAGCCAGACTAAGTTGTAATGCGTTAAGGGTAGTTTTACCTGAATTATAAAAATTAACTCTTGTATCTGTTCAAATGATGACTCAGACTCTGCCCTTTGCCTATTTTCTAAAACAGGGAAATGGAGGAAATTTGGTGAATTCGTCATTTGATATTTTCCACCTATATTACAGTTCTTAATTTTTGAAAATCAAAGCTTCTAACTCCCATTTGCTTCAAATAAAAAACAAAAACACGTGAACGATACACAGTTGCGCGGCCGTTGCAGTGGCCATCTGGCATAGAAACGTCTCTCCTTGTGTAGCATGAGCGATTGCTTTAATTGAGGCTATTAGCAAAAAAAGGACAATAGGAGAGAATTTTAAGAGAAAAGAGGATAAATGAAGCATGGTCTGCTACGGGGTTAGAGGTAGAACTTATGCAGTTGATCTTCATGGATTCCATATCTGTAAATTCAGCTACTTGCTGAATTTCTTTATAACCTCAAAGTCAGTACTCAGAGCAGTTTCATAGTCATGGACTGAGTGGCAAAAGTGAGTCACCCCTCAGTGTATTTTGCAAGCTTGAACAAGGCAATGATCTGCCTTCTTATTTTAGCTCTTTACATAAAAAAGTGTTATTTTTGTGGTCCATTTAGTGCCATTCTTTTTACCTTTCTGTGCTTTTTGTTGGTAATCTTGTTTGTTGGCAATCTTTGTTTAGAACAGTCCCCAGGGGCAGGGCTGTGTCCCTGAGTGCAAGACTGTGGGGTTCCTTAGGGAGAAGACAGAGTGTTAGAGAAGCCTTGTTCAGGCATGAGTTGTGTTGGGATTGGCCATGAATTCAGTGTTAATGAATCAACAGTATGTATTAACTATGTTGTCTTTAAACATAGACCCACATAATTATGTGAGGTTAGGTGTTGATCAGTGGATGTAAATGTGGCCAGAGGCCCACAGGAACCTAACCCTGTAGAACATGCCTACTGCGGATGAGCAGGGTATCTGTATTTGGATTTCCCTTCTAGTTAAGCCTTAGATTTGAGATTTAAGTGCCTTTAGTCCAGAAGAAGCTTTGCTGTTAAAAGTACAATTACTTTCAAAGTGCAGTGATTTCTTCCAGCTCTTCCCGATGTTACTGTTCTCTATTTTACATATTTATTAAATGTTGTACTGTGTTCCAAAGACATCATAGTGAAGGTTGATCAACCAGCACATGTTATATAGAAAGGGGTAAATAATGGATGAGAAAAAGATGAAGGAAAGGGAGTAGCCAGGGGAGGATTAGGAAGTGTTCTCCCATCCAGCCCTCCCGAGACCTTTCGTCAGCCCTGGCCAGTTATACCACTCAGGGAAACCTTCCTATCAAATGAAAGGGCATGAAGAGGGGGATTATGTGGTTGAGATGTTGAACCTAACCTTTTCATACAGGGAAGGGTGTACACAAGGGGAGGGATTTTCCATGAGTAAATAATAATAGTGTTTAAGTTGAAGGTCACCTGTTATAATCAACCTTCGTCTAAGGTTAGGTTTGTTGTTGAATCTGTGCTAACAGGAATTTGTACGTGCACGACTATTACCCAGAATCCAAGAAGGAGAAACCTCTGGCAACTTTTGTAAGATTTTCTAAGAAAAGGAGCTGTTTGCAACTTCAGTAACTAATATATCCATAGAATTCCCTTTCATTCAGTGAGAGGCCAATCTTTGACTTCTTTCCCCACTCCCCAAATACCTGATTTTAATAGCAAGAAGATATCACTGTATCGTTTTTCTTGTTGTGTATAAGAAATAAGGAAAATTATTTATTTTGGCCTTTGCAAAACTGAGGAGAAATTGCATTTTCTTCATTGTAAGGCACATGTGAAGTTATTTTCCTCAAACTAGATTCTAATTTTCTATAATTCAGTCGGACAGCTCCCAGACCTTTTTTGGCTAAGTTCTTAAGTGCTAGGCAAGAAAATTAAATCATTGCACAAGATGGGAAATGAATGAGTTGTGATGCCTAGAAAACTGTGTGATGACTCACAGAGACGAGAGAAATTGCATCCACAGCGTGGGACTGAGAGAATACTAAGTAAAGTGATTTGGCTTTAAGGTTTTTATAAATTTCCTTTCTACCTTTTCCCACCCTTGTTGTTAATGCCTAGCTTTGAGAAAACAAAAAGACAATGCTGTAGGGTTAGATCAACAGAGCACGAATTATATTCTACTCCCCTCTAAGTCATTAACGTGTGGACTGACCAAATCTGAGAGGCACATAATGTCACAGAGAGCCGCTGCAACTTTATATTGGAAAATGCAATCCTGGAATCCTGTAACCATTACACACTGTCTCGCCCAAGCGTTAAATACCAAGGTTCTTCCTGTTTGAAAATCTGAGTCTTATCAAAAGAACATGTACTTTCCGGTTAGCCTTCAAGCCTGGTAATTGTTATTAGGAAACTCGGGAGGTTTTTTGGTGGAATATGCTTGTCATAACTGGAGAAATCACCTGCTTTATTAACTCTAACCTTAGGGGGAAAAAAACTTTTTTTTCTTTTCTTTTTTTTTTTTTTTTAGACAGTTTCACTCTGTCACCCTTGGTAGAGTGCTGTGGCCTCACTGCTCAGAGCAACCTCAAACTCTTAGACTCAAGTGATTCTCTTGCCTCAGCTTCCCAAGTAGCTGAGATTACAGGCACCCACTGCAAAACCTGGCTATTTTTTGGTTGCAGTTGTCATTGTTGTTTATCTGGCCCCGGCCGGGTTCGAACCTGCCATCCCTGGTGTATGTGGCCAGCGCCCTACCCAGTGAGCTACAGGCGCTGCCAGAAAAATCTTTTCACTTCCTTTATTGCCCATAGTCTACTCTTCCCTCTCACCCCATCCTTACCTAATGACTCCATCACCTTGCATTAGTCTATGTATTTAATCAGTATTAAATAACAGTAGTGGTAGCAAGTCACAGAAATTGGGGTGAGAAATGACGTTCATCAGGATCTAACACTCATGTTAGGGTGCTGAGAAGAGTGTAAAATCCCTTTGCTTTAGTTTTCTCATTTATAAAACAGAGGCGACCATACTCCCCAATGCTTGTACAGCAGCGGTTCTCAACCTGTGGGCCGCAACCCCTTTGTAACAATGAAAACACATCCTGCATATCAGATATTTACATTACAATTCAGAACAGTAGCAAAATTACAGTTATGAAGTAGCAACGCAAATAATTTTATGGTTGGTGGTCATAGCAACCCCCAATGTCACGGCATTAGGAGGCATTAGGAAGGTTGAGAACCACTGTTATAAAGCCACGTGGCTTAAATATACCCTGCCGGCCAAGCAGTTTGGATATCTAAGTTCCAAACAGGAATGATAAATAAGGCTTTATGAAAGTTTGGCAGATTTTTTGCTGCTAGCTCCTGTTTATAATTTGTCTTCTCTAGCAAGAATATGACTCCTGTTAAGTGTATAGATTTTTAATTTCAATTGGCATAGTTCTGTTTGTTTTTTTTTAAAAAGCCAACCAAATGTTATTTAGACACATTGTATTTGTACCGGGGGAAAGAGAGTATCCTATCGGGGTCACTTTGTCCCTCTGCTGTTGACATCTGTGGCTGCCGCCAAGGGGGCTGAGGGGATATGTAGGCTTTCACCTTGAACCTGGTAATGGACTGACGACTATCTGATACATTGCCGAAGTGCTCTGTACTCGGGGCCATTTGTGAATTTGCCACTTGGTTTATTCTGACAGCACCTGGTATAGCTCATAGAGACTGATTTAGTTGTCGTGTATTACTGACGAAAGACCTGAGCTGAGGGAGAGGCAGCGATAGGCTAGTGGTCCCAATACCAGTCAATGGCAAAGAGCCGGGGGCCTGTGGGAGAACCCAGGAGTCTTCCCACTAACCCAGCTGTTTCCCGGAGCAGGCTGCCGTGGAGAGCGCTTGTTGAATTCCCTTCCCTAGCGATCTATAATGTCCTTTCTTGCACCTACGGAATAAAGGAAATCCTTGGGTTGCTTTTCGGATTATTTATGATAGGGCGTGTGCTTTTGTGAGTTTTGGTTGGGCTGGCTCTGGTTTCCTTTCTGTGTTTATTGTGTATTTTCTCAGGAGGCGGTTTAATATGCTTTCTCTCTTGAAGACTATAAAGTGGTATTTGTTCATCTGTTTTCTTCCTAATATAATAAAAATTTATTTTATTTGGGGAAATTAAGAAAATACAAAAAGCACAAACAATAACAGTAAAATAAGAGTTACTTATTACCCCAGGAGAACCACTATTCACATATTGATAAACTATGTTTCTTTCTTTGTAAATTATAGTTGAAATCACAAGTATAAGTAGTTGTATATCCTACTTTTTACACATAGTCTTATATTGTATTTTCCAGTGCATTAAACATTTGTTATTAAGGGAATGTTAATGGCCCTGCTAGTAAACCATCACATGGATATACTCTTATTTGTTTAACCTTTCCCCAACTGTTGGACAGCTGTCTCATGTTGCTGCTAGAAAGGAATGCTGCAGAATTTAAAAAAAAAAAAAAAAAAAAAAAAAAGCACTGCAGATTGTGCACAAATCCTTGTTTGCATTTCTGATTATGTCCCTAAAATAGATTCCTTAAAGAATAGACTTGAGCATTATGTCCTAAAAATAGATTCCTAAAAGGAAAAGCACAACCATCTTAAGGCTATTGATATGTACTCCTCCTGCCAAGTCCTTTTTCTGGGTGTGTGAGGGCTCATCACCCATGCTCAGGAGAGCCCATGTCACCTCGGCCCAGCACACACACACACACACCCGCACCCACCATTTTGGTGTATGATCAGGAATTATAGATTACCTTCTACATAGCCTGAGCACCATCAAGAAGGTCAATGGGAATTTGCTTCGATTTTACTTTATAAATCTTGAAGCCATAGATCTGCCTATATACACATGGGTATATGTATATTAAAGCCATACATACATACATACTTTTTGGATGATGTTCAGTTCTTTGGTCTGCCCCACAGTATGAAGTGAGGTTCTCTAGATAAGCACAACCAATAGGGTAAAGAATACACAAACACACAGAATACATGTGCAGTTGGCAAGCTGGAGGCCCAAGAAAGCCAACAGTGTAATTCTAGTCAAAGGATTGGCAGGCTCAAGACTAAAGAAGAGCCCCTGTTTCAGTTTGAGTTCAAAGATAGGGAAAAAATGGCTGTCCCAGCTAGAAGGCAGCCAGACAGGAGGAATTCCCTCCTCTCTGGGGGAGGATCAGCCTTTTTGCTCTATCCAGACCTCCAATTGATTGTATAAGGCCCACCCACGTTGGGGGGGAGACCTGCTTTACTCAGTCTACCAATTCAGATAAGTATCAAACTCATCCATAAACAGCATTACAGAAACTCCCAGAATTATATTTGACCAAACATCTGGGCATCCTGGTCAAGACGACATGTCACGTTAACCACCACGCCTGCACCACTGCACCTCCTGTGCCTGCCTGGCCATCCCAAGCAACAGCTACAGGCAACCGTTTGAAATAGCGACGGAAATTTTATTTCTGTACAACAGTAGCTGTTTCTGGTGGTTTTGCTACTTCTCTGATGGCATATCATTCAGAAGCAGGATACAGGCCTTCTGACCTGTGAACATGGTATGTTACAACAAACAGAAACTGCGTTATGTGCTGCTTAGATTCCAAAACTAGCTCATAAAATCTCAGTCTCCTAATAATATTTCTGAATAAGGAAGTATGGATACCATTCCAACTATCACCTGCCACTTTATTCCCAGTGTGAAAAGGTACCCATAAGTTCCAAATCAGGGCACCGGGTACACAGCTCCCACTATGCTCACAGCCTGCCCCTCACAGCTCATCAGGAACCTGGGCCTGGCAGACGGGCTGGGGTAGACCTTTGAACCTGACACCCTCCTTTCTATACTTTCTAAGTATCCCAGATTGATGGGAAATTGGGAATTGCTATACTTCTCACATATTTTAGCTCTTTATTCACCTGTCATTCTTTTCTTCCCTCCTTCTTTCCTTCTTTCTGCCCTCCCTCTCTCCCCTCTTTTCTTTTTAACAATACTCTCCATGACAACCTAAGAAGACTGTGTACCTAGGAATGAGTCAGGGAGGAAATGAGAAATGCTTTCAGAGATGCTTTATATATATTTATAACTAAGTTAAGAGTTCAAATTCATGGCTAACTTTTCTAACTGACCCCTGGATCATCTAGCACTTGATTTCAAATTTGATAATGAACCTAAAGAGTATCCAAAATTAATGGGGAGGGGGGGAAGAGGCAACTAGGCAACCATCAAATAGAATAGATATTGGATTGCTTAGAAGCTAAGCCAGATAGACAGTATTGTTTCTAAGCAGGTCTATCAGCCCTGTGATGGTGTGACTTAAGAATCAGGATACAAAATTTGATTTCAAGATAGCGAAGCCATTTATTCATTCAGTGAGTCAGCAAATGTTTGAAGTGCCCATTGTCTACTCAGCACTTGTGAAAAAGCAATGGATCCTAATGATATTGTAAAAAAAAAAAAAAAAAATGTGGAGAGGGGCCATCAGGTGGAGGGAAGATCTAAAAAATATGCCTTTTAATGCAATCCTCCCAATGACTGCTTGCCATTAAAGAAGATTGCCCGTGTAAAGAAACTGCGTATGTTCTTGTAGTTTAAAAAATAATGCCATTTACTGAAGCAGATTGGAGTTTATTCCTTGAAACTAATAAAAACGGCTTATGGGAGTTGGAAAGAAATAAAGAGAATGACTTTACAGTCATTTGTGGATGCACGAGTGTCTTTAGATGGCCTTTTTACTCTTTTTAATGAAAATATCAAAAAACCTCCACAGTAACGGGTAATTCACCTAGGAACTCATCTTTGTTATTTGTGTAATTTTTAATTCTCCCAGCTTTTAGTTTTATGTACATCAAAACCTACTTAAGGGCTCTAAAGAGGTACTGAAGAGAATGCCATTTCACAGCAGAAAATTCTGTTGTTGAATTTACCATAATGATCACCGCTTGTAAATCTAAGAAATGAGTCCAATGTATGAACAGACCAGGCCAGAGACAGCAGCGTGCCGCCTTTGCATACACAGGCACTGTGACCACGGATTCTCTGTCGTCAGGATTGCATTTTCTCTCTTAGTGGACAAGGTGCATATTTTATGTCACTTTGAAAACTATGATGCATTGTATTCTGAGCGCTTTCAAATGTCCAGATCCTTATGACCCAGATATCCAAAAGTTGTAAATTTCCCCCCTTCAGTATATCCCTGTTTTATTTGTTTTTCAAACCACACTTTCTCCCAACACTCCTAGGAAGTGCAGTAAACAAGATGAAGAGAGTGCCCAACTTCATCAGGCAAGATCAAACTCAGCTTTGTTAGGAAAGCGGAGAAGAGACATATCATCCTCAGAAAAGAACAGGGCCGTTCATTCCTCTTCTCTGCACAGAACGCTTCAGAGAAGCTCCTTCATTCTGGAGCCAGAATGGCACCTGCTCTTGGGCAAACTCAAGAAGCTACAGTGGCCTGGCTGGCACTCCCAGGGTGCCTTATATATACCCTCAAGGTCAGAAACGAAGGGAGACAGTTTTCTATGTTGTTTTGATGCTGTGTTTGAAGATGATATTCTGTGCACACTTCGCCTTCCAGTAAGACCTGATTCCCTTAGGTTTCCAGTGTGCCTTGGGTATGTGGACTCAGTTTTACTCAATGTTCTTCTGGCAAGTTCTGGCCCACCTTCCCCAGCCCAGGATCATGCCCTCCAGTGGCAAGATTCATCAGGCCCTCCTCTGCCCTCTCCTGAGCCTTGTATAACATTCTAACAATATGTTTAGTGACCTCTTGGCAAGTGCCCACTGGGTGGGCCCCTTTAAACAGCTGTGGGCCAACTGCACAGTGATGGGAGGAAGTCACTTTCTCCTTTTCCACACATGGGCAAATTGACATGCAGAGAAGTTAGGTGACTTATCCAAGGTTGAAGCCAATAATTGGTGGCATGAGTTACTGTTCAGAGCCATGTGCCAGAGTCCTGAGCTTCTGAGTTTTTCTTCTCCACTCTTCTCTCACAGTGCTGTTGCCACCCACGTAAATGTCAGTATGTGATAAATGTCCATTTTCTTGAACAGAAACGCTGAGAGTGACAGGATACCCTGGAGACATTGGAGGTTGCTGTGGCCCTAACACCATCTCTGCAGCCGGCAAGGCTTGCTGTGCGCCACTTTGCGAGGCACTTTGTGTACATAGTTCACTGAACCCTCAAATATTCCGAGGTGGGCACCATTGCATCCTCACCTTGATGTCCTGATAGATAGGAAATCAATGGGGTTCACACCCAAGGAGTCTACCTCCAAGGCTCACATGTCCAGTCATTGCTCCAAATAGCCTCCTGCTTTGTTAAAAAAAAAAAAACCAAAACCCCTCTTTCCTAGTGATTTCCGGCCTCTGCCCCAGGCAGGCTCACTATTCCCGCCAGACATAACGGCACCTATTACCCTCCTGTTGCCCTTGTGTTAGGACTTTGCAGTAGGCATTAGACTTCAGTATTCCCTAGGCGCTGTGATCAAGTCTAGGACGGTAAGATTTGATGGTGAATTGTTAGCATAAAGACGACCTTCAGAGGTCCCGTAAGAGCGTGTGTGTGCATTTGAGGACATGCTCCATTTACATTGCCAAGAAGTCAGGACCTGCAAATATGACCAGAGATGCCCCCACGTAACTGTTACTTTCTAACACAGAGCTGCGTGGTAGAGAGATTCTCAGGGGCCAAATTGCTCTTATTAGTTTATTTCAATTGTGCACTTCCCTTTTACCTTGGCTCCAAAAGAAAGTATTTGCCCATCTTTAGAATGTGTGAAAGTCCTCCACTTACGGAGTCAGGGAAGATGTTTCCTGCCAGTTCCTCCTTCAGCGGCTCTCAGTGAGAGCCACTGAAGCCAGAAAAAGACACGCCATCCCGGCCGGCGTCCCTGGCATGGATTTCCTCACCGGTTCCCCTTCTTGAAGCAGCAGCCCCCACACTGGTATCTATAGGGCCGTTTAGGAATCTCCCAGATCCCAGCCCATCCGTTATTCCTCCTTTCACCGATTTGCTATTCTACACTCAATTTCCAACTACACAGAAATGCAGATGGGCACGGGAGCTTCTGGCTTTCCCAAAATACACATTTTTCATGAGTGCTTCCCTCTTGAAGTGTGTGGACAGAGCCAGCATATTATCTTCCCATTATCACTGTGTTTTAATGTCTAACTGACAGATGCCTGTCAGTAAAACAAGGCGATAATGGGCAGAAATGCCCCTGCTCTCAGAGAATGAAAAAGAGAGACCTGGGACTCCTGTCAATCCCAAAGACACTCGTCAGCCATGGTTAAAGAAGGCTTATGAATGCCTCTGTGGGGAATACCCATGAACCTAAATGTTTTCACCCTTATTAAGAGAGAAGAAGGAAAAGGAGCCATTTCTTTTCTTTTCTTTTTTGAGACAGAGTTTCATTATGTCACCCTCAGTAGAGTGCCATGCTGTCACAGCTCACAGCAACCTCAAACTCTTGGGTTCAAGTGATTCTCTTGCCTCAGCCTCCCAAGTAGCTGGGACTACAGGCGCCCGCCACAACACCTGGCTTTTTTTTTTGTCTGGTGTTGCAGTTGTCATTGCTGATTAGCTGGCCTGGGCTGGGTTCAAACCTGCCAACTTCAGTGTCTGGGGCTAGCGCCGTAACCACTGTGCTATGGGTGCTGAGCCAAAGGAGCTGTTTCTAACCATGTGCAGATCCTTGCCCCAGTGGAGGCTTGCCTGGAGTGTTCCTATGTTACCATCATGGTGCTGGAGTGGGGTGTGACCCCGCCAAATGGTACCTGCAGGCTTTGCTGGATCACCATCAAAGACCAAAGAGCGCAAGCACCATGACTTCGACTAGTCAGTCTGAAGGGGCATAGTTCTGCCAGCCTCCTTCCTTGAGCCTCCTTCACATGTATCTAATAAATGGCATGAACTGGAGGTCTAAAGAGGGTAAGTGACACTAAGTGATTCAGGCAGCAGTGTTTTAGAACTGTCTTCACTCTACCTAAGAGATCAGTTAATGCAGAAGGCCTCTGTCTCCAAGGAGTGTTGGGTTGACTCCAAAAAGAGTCTGAGATGGGAAAGCAGGTGAGGGAAATAGTGCCTGGCCTTCCCTCCAAGATAACTGGAAGATGGCAGAGACCATGTCCTCAACTTACTTTGTGTCCCTTTAAATCACAGATCCAGATCTTCTCTATAATCAACAAGCAGCGTGCATTATGGGGTAGTGGTTTAATTTTTTTTTTTAATTTCATTAAAAACAAGTAGACCTTTAAAAGTAATATAAACAACAACAAATACAACTCCATTACTGTATGATGTAACTAAGGCCCAGTTCCTTACTCTGACGATTGGCAATCATAGGAAAGAATTAAGCAGTGATCATGACTTTTTGTGTAAATTGTATTCCAGGATAATCAATTGCACTGGTTGATGAAGGAAAGATTTTCTTTACAAATGAAAAGAAGTTAGAATTGGAAAAGCATAGTTGATTAGCCTCCAAGTGAAATAATCGACTCAGACAATGGATGCAATCATTGGATCTTTAGAAATGTCTAAATGGGGAGCTTCTCTGAACCCACTAAAAGTGGGGCAGCCACACACTAGCTGTGCACTGATTTGATGCAGCTGTGATGCGTTCTATTCCAGAAAATACAGGGGATAGAGGAACAAGTTAAATGTACTATAAGAAAGTAAACCAAGAACATGGACTTTAGAACAGGGGTCTACAGGAGTTCTATCTGAATTTCTTCAAGAGATAATGGCATGGGGGGAGAGGGAGGGACATAAGATACATAACATCTGAACATGGCATGTACAACTTTTTTGGATGGAACTAACCATAAAGATTTTTGAAACAAACTAACCATAAAGACTTTTCAAGACAGTTGGGGAAAATTAATGCAGTCTGGGTAGTAGGTAATACCAAGAAATTAAGTTTGTTAGATATAATAATGTCTTTGTGGTTATGTTAAAAAAAAAAGTCCATATTCTAGAAATTCATACTGAAGGATGTAGAGGTGAAATGACGTGATTTCTGGAATTTGCTTGATCTTTATAAAAAGGAAGGATGGGGGCGATGCCTGTGGCTCAAAAGAGTAGGGTGCTGGCCCCATATGCCAGAGGTGGTGGGTTCAAACCCGGCCCCCGGCCAAAAACTGCCCAAAAAAAGGAAGAAAGGATAAGTGAAACAAATATGGCATGATCTTGGTTAATTTTTAGATTGGGACGAGGACGTGTGTGGATTTACTATAGTGTTCTATGATAAGACAGGCGCTATGGCTAGAAAAGGTCTTTATCTGATGACTCAAAATGTTGGAGTTTTTTTCTTAATTTTTTTGACAATCTCCTTTATTTAAAAACAAAACAGTTTTTATTGGATTGTTTTGGTTAGTCACTAGAAACTGATTTCATTGCTTTCTATCAGGCAATTGGAGGAGAATTGGGGAAACAAATAATCTCCAGTGTGAAAGTTAATGCTGATCTTAGCTGGAATAACTGGCTTTCTTCAGCATCTGCAGTGCTTGGGCTCCAGGGACTTATCTGGCTACATGTGTTTTTCACATTTATTAGTGAAATTGGAGATAGAAGAAGAAAACACAGTCCTCGGGAACATTGTGTTAATTTGTGACACACTAGAGATTTTCTAGGCCATAAAGCAAATGAATGAGCTCCAGGGGGGTACAACTGATTTTTACCCTAGAAGGCAGTAAAGACCCACTGTATTTATTAAGCACTTAGAAAACAGAAAATGAATAGTGCTATGAAAATGGAAATATACACTCACACTACTGCTATTAGTAGTGTAATTTTTTTGTCTGCTCTGAAGGAAAATACCATCAGATGAAAATTTAAAATGGGAGACCTCTCTATATTACTTAGTTGTTTGGTCTTAGAAAGTAATTTAATTCGTAAAGTTGTTTTTGTTTCCATCAAACAGGCTGAATCCAGTTAAGGGACCTCACCCATTATTTTTGGCAAGACTGGGTGTACAAATAAATGAACCGACCAGATATTTGATCCAGGGCTTTCCTTCTGAGTGGCTAAGGGGCTTACGAGGACATTCTGGTGGAAAGACAGCCTCAGTGTTAGCTGACACACTGGGGCATTCCTCGGCTTCCCCAGAGGATTGGCAAAGGCCACCGGAACCCCACTGACAAGTGCAGGTGGGGCCGGCACTCCGACAGGTGGGGCTGTGTAGGAGAGGCCATTTGCACCAAGATGCAGGGGGCTGATGCACCTGCCAGGTCAAAGTGCGGACAGTGCAGGTGCAGGCAGGACCTACCAAAGGAGCATGTGCAGAAAGGGGCATGTGCTCCAAATACAAAAAACAACACCGAGAGTGTTCCTTTGAAAAGGTCTAGGAAGTGCTTTGCATTGAGCTAAGCAGAAACCAAGAAAGACATCCAGTTCTCCAATTCTGTGGGCCACAAGAGTCCAGGCTACAAACAGAAGAGTTGAAATGATTAAGTGATCTCTGGGATGCTGGTCCTTGGCTCCATTATTACTTTATTCTTAGGCTTATTTGTATTTTGAAATTGCTAGACCTGTCTGGGCATAGCAGCTCACACCTGTAACCCTTGTATTCTGGGAGGCCGAGGCAAGCAGATTGCCTGAGCTCAGGAGTTCAAGACCAGCCTGAGCAAGAGTGAGGCCCCGTTTCTACTAAAAATAGAAAAACTAGCTGGGCATCATGGTGCATGATTGTAGTCACAGCTACTCGGGAAGCTGAAGCAAGATGATCACTTGAGCCCAGGAGTTTGAAGTTGCTGTGAGCTGTGATGCCGTGGCACTGTAACCTGGGCAATAGAGTGACACTCTAAATCAGGGGTCCTCAAACTTTTTAAACAAGGGGCCAGTTCACTGTCCCTCAGACTGTTGGAGGGCCGGACTGCAGGCCCCAGGACAAGTTGGCTGCTAAGCAGGACAGTCAGGGGCAAAAACACCCGGCAGGCCGGATAAATGTCCTAGGCAGGCCGCATGTGGCCCACGGGCTGTAGTTTGAGGACGCCTACTCTAAACAAACAAACAATAAATAAAACACTGGACCCATCTTAGGGAACTAATGAAAAAGACTCTATGGTCTCTGTGTGCATGTATGAATATGGGTTGGGAGAGAGAAATATTGTCTAAGGCTGAGAACAGTAATTCCAAGGGGTGTTTTTGTGATTTTTGCCTGTGTTTATGCAAAACTGTTATAGTGGATGTCAGTAGTTTTGATGTTTGCCCTGGAAGATGGGAGGGAACCCACGAGGACTGCAGAGGAGGGCAGGCTAGGTAAGTAGCCTAACAGTGGGATCCAGAAGGCCCCTGTCTCGGGTCAGGGTCATGAGATGACCTGTTATACTATGGGCTCAAGCACTGCCTGTTACCAAGAGCCCTGTCTGTGCCAGGCGCACACCTGTCTCAAGCCCTCAGCATCAGGGAAGAAATTGAGGTTCTGTGTCAAATAACTTGGTCCTGTTGATAAGCAACTGGGGGGTGGCTCAAAGCCAGGACTCCCTGATCCAAAACTTCCAGAGAGCCACTGACGCAAAAGCTGAATATGTAGAAAACAAGAAGGAACACCCAGAGCCTCAGACAGGTTTGCGTCCCTAGACCATGAACGCGTATGAAAGAACGTGTTTGAGGACTTTGGATAGTGCATACTATATGACCGGAGTCCATCTATAATGCCAAGTTCACGGCTGAAACAGAGAATCCACAAGGTTTAGTCCTCACTCTGCACTTGCCTTGACTTTCCTCATCAACCCAAGTGACCTTGGTCATTCTTGTAACTAATGGAGGGTAATGCAGCCTGGCCATCTCCATAGGACTGAAAGTGCTGCAGGGGACATCTGGAGGCTCAAGCCACCTGAGCCTGGTGAACCCTGCCCTGAGGAGGGACATGATGCAGCCTCCCCAATGTCTGCGTGAACCGGAGAGAGGAAAGCCACCAGGAAGCCTGGCTTAGCGGCAGTGGCTTCATTCTAGGCTTCGTGATGCGTAGCTTACCAATTAACACACCTGTATAGCGAGTGTTAGGTTGTTACGCAGAGGAAGGTGACGTGCAACTTGGAAATGAATCCCAAATCCACTTCCTTAATCCGCGTTCACTTGGATGCAGATAGAAAATGGATGAGCCTAATGACACACTGGGAGCTTCCAGTTCCTGGAGCTGTCTAGTTCCCACTGTGGCTGAGATGCGTTTCTCTGGTGTTGGCGGATATCCCGGCCAGCACGCTCCACCCGCCCTACCTCTCTCTGTACGCCCGCTGGACAGGTAGTTGCGTGACTAGGCTGAATATTATCTGAAGAGTACACTTTTATGTTTCATCTCTAACATTCCGTGAATTTCTATTCTGTTTTGCCTGCTCCCCGCAACGTGTTAAACTTGATGTTTAAGCCTTTTCCGATGTGCCCTCGGTTGTTCCCAAGCCCCAGAACTCATCTGCACACCTCCCTCCCCTCCCCTCCCCCAGCTGTCTGGGAGCAGGAGCCAGTTGTTATTTACAAGTGCAGTTCAGCTGCCGCTGTGTCTTTGAACACCCAGGGTTGTTGTGGGATTTTTAATTGCCATTTTCATCTATATAATTAAAATTAAATGAAAAAAAATGGATAGCCTCCAAAATCTGAATTAATTTCATGAGTACTTCTTGAGGGGAAAAACATGTATAAATATGATAATGGTTGCTTGATTTGCCTTCAGGAGAACTGGAGGATTTTACCTGGCTGAAGAGAAAATACAGTAAGTTTAAATTTAAAAAAAAAAAAAAAAGACTTGTCTGACAGATTCTTCTCGTGGCTGAGAATCAAAATTAATAACGTATTCATAACATAGATGGGAAATAATAACTCTGAATATAACTTTAAAATAGTGCCCTGGGGATTTGCTATGGTAACTCTCTGCAGGTCCACCTTGCCTCATGCTGATCTGGTTCTTCTGCTCCCCGTGGTTCATCCTGATGTTTATGCATTCTTCGAGAAACTGCCATTGCTCCCAACTCACAACCTCATTCATGCTTGGAAATGGGCATTTCACCTGCTTCCTGCTTAACTGTGCTCTGTAAGTGTGACAGTGCTTACATCTAGAAGAAAATAATGAGAACAAAAAGGCAAGTATTTCTAAAATTCACTGAGCCAGCCAGCGTCTCCCTCTGCAGACCCATGGACGCCTGATGGACATGTTTATGAAAGAGCTGGACGGTCACTTTATATGGAATGATAAACTCTGCCCTCTGCATAATGAGGTCAGTGAAGCATCCAGAAAAGAAACGTATAATTCGGTAGCGTGGGTCCGTAAGCACAACCCTGCCGCGGCTATTTGAGTTTAATGAAGCAGCTACTTTGCCGCTACACACGCTCATTGAATAGCCTCCTTGGCGTGTTTTTGAAAACTTAAATGTTGCTGGTAATCATGTCCCAGCAATCTCCTTGGGGAGCCTTTGTGTCCTGTTCTCAGAAGAAATATGCCGCTTTTACATGTTAATGGTTTTGAAATTAGTCATTTGCTCCATTTTCATTGGGAAGGAAGGTCATTGTGTGATTTCCTCCCTTCTTTCATTTTCTCTGAACATTCGGGATAGTCTAAGTCAGTTCATCAGCCAGGCAGTGTACCGTCTGGTTCTAACGGCCCTGAAAAGCCAGGGGTGTGTTCTGTCAAAGAGCATTCCTATTCTCAGAGACTGTTGTTAGAATTCAAAGTAGAAAAATCTACCTCACAGGGGGAAGTTCCTGGACAGGCCATTATTGCTGTTTTTTCCCATTTCAGTCACTGGCCGACCTTGCCTATTCATTGGTCTCATCAGAAGAGACCGCACTCCTTGAGTAAACAGCTCCTCGAAGAATGCTAAGACATTTTAGACATTTTAGAGATTCTTTTAGGAGCGGATTCAGTCATGTAAAACTCAGGCCAGGCTTCTGAATCCTGGACCAGCGTTATGATGTGGAACTCCGCGGCAGCGGAAGGACGTCTAGCCATTCCATAGTGCTACAGCGCCATCCCCCCAAATTTAGGGCATCAGGTGGTTTCCCCAGAATTAGTAAGGGCACAATCAGTACTGAAAGTTGCCAGGTCTTCATGGCTCCACAACCCTGGAGAAGGTCTGGGAAATACTCCAGATTGTTTGGTGGCCTCTACTTAGCCTTTGAAATGTAAAGTAAGATTTGAGGTTGCTGGACCCTGCTCCACCAGACACTTTCTAGTCATATCTACTAAGTTCTCAAAAACTATTTTTTTAGAGTGTGTTTGGGTCATGCACAGTGCCTCACCCCCATAATCCTAGCACTTTGGGCGTCCAAGGAAGGAGGATTGCTTGAGGCCCGGAAATTCGAGACCAATCTGAGCAAGAGTGAGATCCCATCTCTGCCAAAATTAGAAAAATTCACTAGGTACAATAGTATGTGCCCATAGTCCCAGCTACCCAGGAGGCTGAGGAAGGAGGATAGCTTGAGCCCAGGAGTTTGAGGTTGCTGTGAGTTATGATGATGTCACTGTACTCTAGCCTGGGCTGGGTGACAGATGAAAGCCTTGCCTCATTAATAAACAAATAAACATATTTGAATGGATGGAAGAATTGAATAAGTGAATTTGCTTCTTTGATTTGCTTTGTTGACCAACTCTGGTTGTGGAGGTGACCCAGGATCCTTCTAGCACATATTGGGACCTGAAGAGCTTACCTCTTCTTTTTTTTTTTTTTTTTGTGTGTGTGTGTGGTACAAACTCTAAATGTGAGATCTAGTCTCTTAATAAATTTGTAGGTATACAGTAACTTATTATTGACTGTAAGTACAGTGTCATATAGCAGGTCTCTAAAACTTACTCATACTTACCTGTAACTGTATGCTTGTCCTTATTGCTTTCAGAAGTCATTTATATAGTTTGTTATTACTTCTTAAATCTCTAGAATTGGGTATTAAGGTTGAATTTGGAGGTCCAGTCTTGCTCCAGAAGGCCCCTCCAACGTTAGGCCTCCTCCGTCCACTGCCCAGGCAGCTCACATGAGCAGGTTGGTGCCACCAGGGCTCACATTCTTATTATACTCTTGTTTTCACCTTTAAACCTTGGGGGTAATTTTTATACCCAAACAGAGGTACCCATATGACAGATTTCTCTTCTCAACCTGTATCTAACCTGACTTTGGCCTTGAAAATGCAGTTCTGATACCAGTAGGCTTGAAAAGGGATTTGGGATTGGCTTGTGTTTTACTCTTTTGGTGTATTTATCACATGCTAGATTAGTTAAGATGATGGTAGCTGCTGTAACAAATACAACCAAATCTCTCCAACATCATAGCAGTTTTCATCGTATGTTCCATCATATGTTTCATCATATGTTCTGTATTAAGCATGTATATGAGGGAATGAAGCCTGTGTTCTAGGTCTGAAGGAGACCATGCCGGGGAAAGTAAGCAGAGGGCAAGCAAGGACGAGGCCCCCTCTGTGCTCCCTAGTGGAGACAGATGGAGTGGTAGAAGGTCAGAGTTCAAGTGTGATACAAAAGGTGCCATGTGGTAGAGGTTGACCAGACATGGGGAAGACGGTTTTAAAAATCAGAAATTAGGTGCAGGCCAGGCTGGAAAAGGAGCAGGAAGGAAGGTCAACGCAGTAATAACATTTTGGCTTATCTGGGCCTAGCATGGTCCAGCTTAAAAAGTAGAATACGTTCTCACATGTGTTATCTTCTTTTAGGCCTCAAAAAAAAACAGATGAGGTGGCTCAGGAAGTATTAGTACCCTCATTTCAAATCTTCAGGAAATCTCAGGAGAGCCTGAGAGGCTGAGGGATTCACCCCTGTGAGCGGCGAGCCAGGCGCAGGTGTTGGCATCTTGCCTCGGTGAACAGAGCTGTTTCCCTAACTTCATGATCCTGGGGCAGGTTGGGGGATGGGGTGTTGAGGTAAGGGGGCTGCAGAGGTGAGCGGAAGGTGCTTCCTCCCCTTCCCCCACGTCCTGGGCCAAGTCCTCAGGATGCCGGCCACGTGCCCATGGAAATCACTTGGGGTGATTAGCTGCAGCCTGATTGGGTCTCCTGCTTTTGTGAAACCTGTCCCATGAAGGGGTCACAGTTTAAGAGACAAGCCTTTTTATTTTAACAATTCTCTAATCAGGTTTCCTTTTATTTTGCCACTGCCTCCATTTCTCTGTCCCCCTCTCATCCACCTATTCCTGCTCTTCCCACCTTGTGCAGCTTAGGTTGGCCAATGCCAAATCAGGTTTTATTCTAAGCCTGGGAAAGCAATTATACAAAATATCGTGCCCTGCCAACAGAGGACCCCTCCGACCAGTGCGGTTTGAGGTGTCAAGCTTACACATTGCACCATTCCCACCAGGATTATGTTTTGCCCTGAGAAATCACTGAGGGAAGAATTCTTGGGTGGACAAGGAATTACCTTTGCACAAGTCCAGTGCGCTGGCATTGATAAGAAAGCAGTCGAATGGTGCTTGAAATCTTGCAGAAAGATCAGTGGAAGACCATCGCTAAGCTGCACGCCGACAGCTCAGCTCTTTCTAGCATCCACGGCAACAGCCTGCTGTTTTCCCAGGTGGCTCTGAATGAGACAGGAAAATGCAGTGGGCCATTTGTCACTGCCCCAGGTGCAACATACGCATGCCAATTGGTGCATGCAGCCCCTGAGGCCCTCTCCTGCCTGCACCAGGCCTCTGGGCTTGCCTCTTACAGAGACCAGGGCAGAGTGTGCTCCCTTTCCTCCTCCTCCACCTGAGTAGATGATTAGATTAGACCCACTCTTCCAAGATTGGCGCCTACTCAGCCGTCCCTGCCATGCACGAAGGTGCTCACACTCACATACTCCCTCCCATCCCATTTTTAATTCGAGGCTGTGGTCTTGTAAGGCTGTTGGGATTCATCTGGTTTGCCAGTCTTAGTGTCTTGTGGTTATACTGGTGTGTGGCAAATAGCGGACATGCTAGTCCATTCTTATGGGAGTGCTGGACTGGAATATCATTTTACTTAGGCCTACACTGAGTGAGGGCTTAGAGGAACTTGGATGCAGGATTCTGCAGAGATAGTCCAAGAGAAAGAACCAGGGATCGCTCATAGGAGAAGGCAAGGTAGAGATACCTTCTGTTCCTTCATGCTGAACTCACTGCCCAGGACCCACTGTGAATGGAAGAAACTTACCAGGTGTCAAATAATATCCCTTTAACCTTTGGGAAAAAAGAAGTGAGATGAAGTATATCATCTGGAAATGAAATTATATTTATATAATTATGTGTGTGCGAGTTTAAGGAAAACTCTACCTCAAGAATATTTTTAAGGGCATTTTATTATAGATGTAGGTCATTCGTTTAGAACTATTTCCTTTCATGAAGACTTAATGTAGCTTGCAGGTGAGTGACCTGGGGACATCACATGCCTGAGTCGCAGGCAATTCACCTAGGGCAGCCTAACTGCTGACATCCCTGGGTCCCATTGGGAGGTGCACCCCCTCTTCCCCTCCTTCCAGTTCCATCAAGTGTAGGGAGGGAACATTTGGCCCTCTGAGCTGGAGTTATGCAAAACCCAAAAATAGCCTCTCAGAGTGCACCCAGACATAATGATTCCATGCGGCAAGAAGGTCACTGTGTCTGCTTTTCCTGCCAACACACCCCTGGCTCTTAATCTATGGCTGCCTTGTGAAGCAAGAGAGCTGTGCCAGGAAGTTACACTTTGTGACTGTGAGGCATTATGAGAATTTAAAATCGTGTCAATGGGGTGTTGTAAGGGCAAGCCCGTGGAGGGGAATTATACGCAGTTTTAGAAGAGGATGGTCTTTTAACATCCTTTTGTTCTTTGGCTTTAGAGCTACCATTAATTCAGTTTAAAAATATATATGTGTGTGTAGGGGGGGTGTGTATCTGTGTGGGGGGGGTGTGTATCTGTGTGTGTGTGTGTATCTGTGTGTGTGTGTGTGTGTGTGTGTGTGTGGGCCCACCTATAAATCAACTCCACCCTACCAACTCTTTCAAAAATTAAAAAGACATCTACCCAAAAAATTTACTGTGGTTAACTGAGTGCCAGGATTATGAGTGAGTTTTCCTGTTTTCTGTGTGCTTTTCTGTACATTCTATAACACACTCTATACTTCTTGCTGTTGCAATATTATTTTTAAAAGCAACAGATGCTGTTTAAGAAGCAAAACCGTGCCCTACACCAACTAACTGATTGTATTCTTTGGATGTTCAGTGTGTGGTCATGAAAATGGCATTGGAAGGAACAGCCCCCGCACAGACTTCAGGCTCAGATGGGGCCTAGTGTCCACATCCCTGTCCCCACTGGGGGACAAATGGCTGCTGTGCAAGGAAGGGCAGACACAGACCCGGAGAGACTCAAGCCAACCAGGAGGGTGGGAAGAGGAGGCTGCTGGCGCAAGGCCAGCCAGGCACCTCAGCGGCAAGGAGGAGATGCAGTCACATCCAGTTGTCTCGGACAGTCGAGCCCACTTGACATGTGCTTGTCGGGAGGGAAACTGTCAGCTCAAGTTCATCTGGAAACACTGTGTTCTCTCCCCGAGAACATCCAGTGGGTGCACATTATTCTGGAAGTTGGGAAGACTCTGCTTTCCAGACCTATAGGGATTCAAGAAAAATGTAATCAGTAGGGATAGATATCTGAGAGTAAACAACCCTCTGAGGAATTCCAGAAACCTCCTTGGAGGAGTTGGGGGTTGGGGGAGGACAAGATTTTCATTTATTTCGGCTGGAGGCCTTGACCACCCGGGCTGGTTATTGATGAGCTGGGCTCAGGAGCTCGAGGTGAGCAGGCTGGCAGAAATGGCGCGTGTGGGCCGTGGAACTGTGTCGTGTCACCTTTGGACAGAATTCCTCCTGCAGGTTCCTGTAAAAGCCTCTATTTCTTATGCATCACACGCTGACCTAATATCGAATACAGTAGTTCCTCACTCTGGTAGGTTTAAGTGTTTTGAAACTTAGGTCACGACCCAAGCCTACACCATACAAATTGGGAACATAATTCCTTGAGGTTTATGTGGTAGACCGTGCGTGTGTCAGGGAGGTGAGGCCTTTGCTAATAATGGAGTATTTGTCACTGGTGATGGAGATCTCATTCATCACTTTCTTATGTTCTGCTGCGTGTTTCTCTAGGATGATGCAGGTGCCTTTCGGTCGTACACAAACAAAAATATCAGTGCTAATGTGTTTCTTTTAGTGCCCACTGGAAAAACAAAAAACAAGCTTATCGCATTTATCGTTTCAAGAACAATTTTGTTTTAAGACAAAGCGAAAATAGGCTGTTTTTAAGGGCAGTTAATTTTCATGACATACTAAGTAGAAACTTATATTATGGGGCCCAGATACAGCAAAAGTGAGAAAGCTGGTCCGGTAGTGGAATGATTCATACTCAGCAAATGTTGTCCTGGAACGTGCTACTTGGTCAAGTTCATGTTTCTCCCTTTCTTTCTCTCTCTCTTTTTTTCAGTCTTAGTATCTCAGAATGAAGCTGCATGGAAAATAAATGGCTTACCAGAAAAAATAGTTATGAACAGTTTTAATAACGATTCTAGTAACTTTTAGAGAGTGCCGACAAAGACGTACTGCTTCTCTGGCACAGAGCAGGGGAATCACCTATCTTCGGTTTGCATCTCGGCCTCAAAGCCATCATTCCTTCCCCTCTCGGAAGGCAGGGCTCCTCAATGTTTATACACACTGACACGCTTGCTGTCTTGCTCATAACCACATCCACTGTTTCTTGCGGTCTCCACATGTGTGTGCGGTGCACTTATATTCAATGGTAACAAGATAATGTACCGTGTCAAGGCCACCCCTGTTATTTATATTAAATAATGACACGATGATGTTGATGGGCCATAAACTCTCCGTTTCTATTAACTACCCTGCCCAAGTAAACTGTTTTCTGATCTCTCTTAGATGGAAATCCTGTATGAATGTGGAAGCCATTAGCAGAGTAATTGCTGTCTGTTACCATGACAACCAGCCGCTGCAGTCACCTGCCCGAAGTCCTGCCAGACTGCACCAGCTCAGCTGCGCCCGCGGTGAAGACAGTGGAGGATTGTGGCAGTCTAGTGAATGGGCAGCCGCAGTATGTCATGCAAGTTTCGGCCAAGGACGGGCAGCTGCTGTCAACAGTAGTGCGGACTCTTGCCACCCAGAGGTAGTACCACAATTAAAATGAATGAATCTGAAATTGATCCAAGAGAACTCTTTATCAGATGGAAACCACTAAAGGGAATGTAATTAATGCTCAGGTCTTTGTGTCAGGTGATAGGAGATAGTGGGGAAAGGGAAAAAAAAAAAAGACTACAGGAGTTCTGTCTTCCTGTTTCTATAGCAATAGAATTTTAGGGTATAAAGCTAAAATTCACCTTCTTGGGTTTTCCCCTTAAAGTCACACTTGCAGAGATCGAGGAGGGGAAGGCGATCTGGAGTTGCTTGCCTTCCATTCGTTATTTTGACATCGCTATGGTAATGACGCTCCTGTTGTCTCCATGAACTAACAAAGGCAGCCCTGTTAGAACAGAATGAAGAAGGCACTTGAGTCCAGGTGACTGAGCCAAAGTGGGCAGAACTTCTAAGTGGCATTCCTGGTGTGCACACTGGTTTGCATCGCCGTAGAAGCACAGTCTTGGGGCTCTCTTCTGTCACTCCCTCCACGCCCCCCCCCCATTCCTGACCCTGACACACACCTGCTCTGTGAAGTGCTATTGCTGAATCCTCCTGTGCCTGCCCTGGAGGTGACGCAGAGCAAGAGTGAAGGCTCTGAATAGCTCAGAGGCCACCTGTCCAGGCCTGCACTCTGTCTTGTTGGTGGTGCTGCTGCCCAAAAGCAGACTGGGGCTCTGAGCTGCCAGGCTGGCTGTGCTTCTTCAGCTTTGTTTCAGAATGGGTAGGTGGGACCTCTGACCTATGAATGTCAACTCTAGAGTTGCCCCCTAGGATCAGGGTTGCCTGGGCCTGAGTGATTCCTTCCACCCCTCTAGTGCAGACACAGGCCCGCAGATCCGTGTGCCTGAAGCAGGACACCTGCCAGCACCACAGCCTGGACACAGTGGCCTCAGACATGGGATCACACTCCTGTGCACATTGCAAACATCCCTCATATGCCTTCTACTTAAAACCTGGGCAGCTGTTATCCCAAAGGAGCAAAACAGAGGAAGAGACTCATCCATAATTTTTCACCTCATGGAGAACTTCCAACAGTTTGTTAGGACTGAGAACTCAATGAGGTGCTGAGCATCCTTGGTCCTCTATGAACTGAGATAGGGACTGGACGTGCACTGGTCACCCTTGCAGCCATTTGATCAGGGAGAGCGGGCAGCGGATGATGTGACTGAGACCTGCGAGCAGGTGTGTGTGTGTGTGTCTCTCTGTCAGTCAGGCATTCATACCTGCTCTCCTACATGCAGTAAAGTAAACCAGAAAGTTTCCATTTCATACACCCCTTGTGAAGGAGGGAGGCCAGGAAGCATGAGAGAAAAAAGTCATCTCTGTCAACTTTCTTTTCCCGCCCTGAGCACAGGTGGGCCTTGTGGGCAAGTGAGAGGGGCGTCCTTTTTAATTCTGGTCCCCTTTTAGCTTTCATTCATTCCCAGGATCACTGAATGAAAGGCTCTGGGAAACAGCAGTGCTTCTATGGCAATTTCCACTTGAACCAAAGATGGTGTTAAGGGGAGTAATGGGGTGTGGGCCTGGATCACTATCATTGTGGAGGGCCATGGGGAGAGGCAGGTGAGAGCAGGTGAAAAGCTGTCACAGATGGTGATGACATCTAATACTCAGTGAAGAACAGCAAGACAACTGCGTAAGATGACATTGATCATGGCAGGATGGTGCCCAGACAGGACAGAGCACCCATGGAGAACGGAGGCCCCTCAACGTGGGCTTTCCATTGGCTGCTGACTTACATGACCCAGGCCTAGTTATGGGACTTTCCTTGGCCTGAGTTTTTCCACATGTGACATAAGCTAGTGTTAACTAGCATTGGTATGTGCTGGTCCTTATGCTAAGCTTCTGGGCTGGGCTGGGTTCTCATCCTCATGGTCACCATATGAGGAAGGCAGGCACCATCACCATTCTTTGTGCCCATTTTAGAGATGGGAATGCTTTAGATGGAGGGAAACGAAGTTACTTGCCCAGAGTTAGCTGGGTGGAAAGCAGCAGAGCTGGGGTTCTAGCCCAGCCAGCTGGGTCTCGGAGCCTGCGGCAAGAGCCACAAGAGCCACTACCTGCACAGTGCTGCCCTCGTGAAATGTACAGGGGCCATCCTTCCAGACGAAAGGCAGAGCTCTCAAAAGAGGCCACCATGGCAGGTCGATCTTATTATTGGCTTTCAGTTTAAGGTCTCTGGCATCGCAGGGAGCAACCTGTGAAAGCTCAGAGTGTGACCCACCACGCGGCTTTGTGCCCTGGCTCAGACCGCAGGTCTGCATACCAGCTGGACTGTTGATTAATTTCCCCTCATTCCCCCACCCTGTTGAAAGGAGAAATGGAAGGAACCTCTGGGCGTATGAAAGTGTCCTGGCCTGGGCCTGAAGGTGCAATTTGTCATTTCAAAATGATTTCCGTTCTTAATAGTGCAGCATGGTTTTTGGTTTTGATTAGTTGTTGGACTAAACTACATTTACATTCAAGGCAAAAATAACATATTACTTTTACTCACGTCTCATCCTGGGCCACACATGGTTACTTGGATACTGGCCCCTCCTATTTCTTTGTATTGTAAAAAGTAGGTAGCTCGAGGCTCTGGGATGCCCAGGACCACCTGCCCCACTGCCAAGGTCAAGTGCAGATCTAAGGGGTCTTAAAGCAGCTGCCACTGGGGAGGGCCCAAAGGACAAGAGCCAGTGAGCCGTCCACCCGGCAGTGGCCTCCAGCCGGTGACCAGCAGCTGCCCCTCCTTCTCTTGCAGCCCCTTCAATGACCGGCCGATGTGCAGAATCTGCCATGAGGGCAGCAGCCAGGAGGACTTGCTCTCTCCATGTGAATGTACGGGGACCTTGGGGACAATTCATCGGAGCTGCCTGGAGCACTGGCTGTCGTCCTCAAACACCAGCTACTGTGAACTCTGCCACTTCAGGTTTGCAGTCGAGCGCAAACCCAGGCCGTTAGTGGAGGTCAGTAAGTGGGGCACGTCCTGAAAACTTAGCTCTAATGAGCAAATGATGTCTGCTTTTATGCCTGGATCACAACCGCTGTACAGCTTCACTGAAGCACGGTAATAGCTCTCCGAGTTTGTGTGTGTGTTTGTGTGTGTGTGTGTGAGAGAGAGAGAGAGAGAGATGTGGACCCACAGACACAGAGAGGATACCTCTCTCGGGATCCAGCGTAGAAGGTGACCCCCACAATGGTAGAGACAAGAAGAAGTAATCAGTGTAAGGAAAGGCAGCAAGTTAGAGACTTGGTCTCCATTTTTCAATCCCTATGAAGTAGAACAAGTAGATCAAACACTTTTCTCTTTGCACACCATCTGCCCCACTGGGTGCAACAGATAAATGGGCATTTGGGTTGCATATCCCCCGAGAGACCTTCACGGAAAAACATAGCCACGTGGTATATAACATAGATCCAGAGTTCCTGCATCCTGTGACCTTGTGAAAGTTACTTCACCTCTTGGAATTACTGTAAGGATTAAAGGAGTTAATATTTATAAAATATTTAGAATACAGAGCACAAAGGCAAGGGTTTGGATAAAAATATCTTCCCTGGGAAATTGTACACAAACTTTTTTCAGCTAATATTGGAATCTCTCTTTTCTTTTTTTTCCATTTCAGGTTAAAGTGAGGGTGCAAACAAGTAGGTTACAATGTTGCATTTGTTAGGTAGCGTCCCTCTTGTATTTGTGTCCCACAGGAATCTCTGCTCTGAGGAGGGGATACTGTTACCCAGACATTAAAATGGCAAGACTACTTTGTTCATGTGTTAGAAGATATGAGTTTTCATCGCACCCAGAGTCTGGTCTGATATTAGCCAACAGAAATGGAAAAACAATCATTAAACTATTTCTGCCCTCTTTCCTACCCTCAAATTCTACTAGTCAGATAAAAATTAAATGCTAAGGCTCAGCACCTGTGGCTCAAGCAGTTAAGGCGCCAGCCACATACACCTAAGCTGGTGGGTTCGAATCCAGCCCGGGCCTGCCAAACAGCAACAAGGGCTGCAACCAAAAAATAGCCGGGCGTTATGGCAGGCACCTGTAGTCCCAGCTACTTGGGAGGCGGAGGCAGGAGAATCACTTGAGCCCAGGAGTGGGAGGTTGCTGTGAGCTGTGATGCCACATCACTCTACCCAGGGTGACAGCTTGAGGCTCTGTCTCAAAAAAAAAAAAAGAAAAAAGGAAAATTGAATGCTAAAAACAATAAATATTCTAATATATTATCAGCCAAAGCTAGCCAAAAGGGACCAAGACATTATGTCTAAAATCCAGACCTTATTTTAGCAGCTAACCCAGTGAAACTCTGGAATTAAAACTAGTGCTAGAAATCTTGAATCCCTTCTGAGAAACTGTCCAGTACATGTGTTAGCGCCTAAGCACTTCACGCTCTGGAGAGTTCTGTGTGTACCTTCTCTTGGTTTTCACCATCAAAAGTTAATCAGGACCTGTAACTGGGCCTGTTTTAGCACTGACTTACTCGCCAAATGGCATGAAATTTATTTGACTTGCCCCAGTAGACACTGTGCTTTTCTTAAGACTCTGGATCCAGCGACCTTCTAATGTAGCCGTCTCGCTGCCTGACATCAACTTTCAGAAATTCATATTTGGAGAGTTCTCATGGGGAATTTTGGCCCTGTGCCCTAAATTCACTGGGATTGACCATTTCAGAGCTGTCCTGAGGAGGGGGAAACATACGTAAATAATAAACAAAGGAGACAAAGAGTTCTCAAGCCCAAAGGCGAGAGTAAAAAGCAGCCTGTTTCTCTTTTCCAGAAACTCTTTGGAACCTCCCCAATTTGATACTAAAGCCTCACCAGGGAAGTCGGCTTCTCAGAGTGAGGAAACCCTGCTTTTAAATGGGCTCTATTCAGCGATCTTTTTAACTGGCATCACCTCATTAAAGAAGTCCTTTACTTTTGCTCAGTAAAAACTCCAGGGTCTGTGCATGTAATTTACAACAAAGGAGGGAGTGTGAGCGTGTATATCTGTGTGTGAACACATGCACCTGCCCTGATGGTGCTCAGATAGCGTGCATGTGTGGACTCACCCGGGAGCCCTTTCAGTCTCGGACAGAGTTATACGCACCCACACACAGAGAGGTCCTCAAACTTGCCAATGCTGGGTCACAGATTGACTCCGGGATCTTAGGTAACTGTCATTAAACAAGGAAGCAAAGCAAGTGACCTTGAGAATGTGTGAGGTGCCTTACAAGATTTAGGGCCTCCCCTACAAAAACTTCACCCAAACGGTTACCAGTGGTGAAATTTTCATTGCACAAATGGAATGTGACAATTTTCAGAGTTAATGATGATTGAACAAGTTGAAAGTGAAAGGCAAACCTTCTCGAGCTGGGGGATTCTGGCCGTTTGATCATCCCATGGTGAAATGAACTTGCCGTCTGACCACAATAAAAAGAAGTTGTCTTTGGTTTCTCAGCGGGAGGACAAATGAGAACCAGGTGCGGGCAGAGTGTCACACAGACGATGGTAGTAATTGACTTTCCTCCTCAAGATAAACATGCAGCTTTTTTCAGTAAATCAGCAGAACCTGGCGAGGTGGGTTAAGGATTAGGAATGTTATTACTTTACTTCTCATTTTTACTCTTTTAATTGCTTTAATCATTACTTTGTTTACCCTTTGGATCTACCTTCTCATTAAAGCAAGAAAATTCTATAACATTTAATTTCAGAATCAATGTGATAGCCATGCTTGTTACTGGAGGAAGCAATTTAAAAGTCTCTTATAAATTTTGTCAGCAAGACGCTAACATTGGTTTGGAATTACTCCTCAGACATCCACTTTTCAGTAACCCTCTCAGTGCTTCATCCACCGTAACTCTGCAGCCCCCTTCATGCCACCGTTCCCTAGACACTCATCCTTCACTTCCTTTTCCTCTCTGCAGCCAGCACTTGGATGTCATTTTTAACTGATCAGGAACCCAGGGCTGGGATACATACACAGGCTGCTATGTGACGTCTTGTCTCTCCCCGCAAAGGGTGAGTTTCTACTCATAATGGCCAAATCAAGGGGCTGATTTTTATTAGAACCTCCAAACTGGGCGTCCCCTCCCCATGTTGCCACTGACCATCTGTGTGACCATCTGTGTGGCTTGGCTCAGTTTCTCTGAGCGTCACTGTGGAAGAGGGTGAGCGAGGAGCTCTCCATGACATCTTCTGATCTCTATCAGGCTAAAAGTTCCTGTGTCAAAAAAGCACATCCTCCACTTACAATGGGTACATTGTATGGTGTGTGATTCGACCTCGGTAAGTTGACTGAGGGTGTCTGTCTGTCCGTCTATTTACCTGTCTGCCTACCTTGCCTAGCTGCCTACCTGGTATCTAAATCTTTCCGTCTCTTGTACCCTAAATATTTTTTTGATGCAAAGTAAGCCAGTATAGTAAGAGCTAGTTTCAACCCCAGAGAGCTCCAGTGAGATCATCTGGCTTATCAGATGGGGGTGAACTTCCACTATCATCCAGCTACTACAGAAAGCAGAAGGCCTACGTCCAATCCTGCAAAGCTGGAAAGGGAAGCTTTTGGATGTACACAGCGAGAGGGAAGAGCGGACATGACACGTGCATTTCTTACCTCCACAGTTAGCACTTCTCTCATGAAGGTGGTGTTTTTTGTTGATGATGGAAATTTTACCTAGCGGCAATCTGTAAGGTGAATTATCCCCAAGAATAATGATCCGGTAGAACATAGCAAGTAAATACCCACCAACCATAAAGGAATTCATGGACTCACTGGCCTGGGTGGTTTTATGGTCTCCTTCTGGCTCGGTTTTAGTTTTCCTCATTTCTCTCTGTGAGTTGAACTCTGCTACCATTCTTTATAATGAAGGGTAAAATGCAGCAAAGCCAATAAAAATACCATGACTTGTTTCCCCCAAACGTGCCTTCACTCCAGCCTGTTGCCATCAACACATTTCTGATTGGCCAGTTTGCCAAGAAAGCCCATCATCTCACCACATGTACGTAGCAAGCTTGCAACCTCGGTTTCTAGTGATGAAGTGCTTGCCACTAGCTTTCCTAGGACATGTATCTGTGACATCCACCCTTCCCTGGAAAACTCACGAAGTTACAGATCAGCTCAGCAATGCTGTGATTAAAATGAAACAGCCAGGAAACAGTGGAAGTCTGGAGGAAAGACTTTCTGGGGTCTGATCTTCCTCTGATCTGGAAGACATAGTGATTTTTCACAGAGGGAGTGATTAGGATTCCGTATTCCTATTTCCTTTACACAGAAGCAGCTGACTGATAAGAATTGTCTGAACAATTTAAAAGCTGTTCCCTGTGAGTCAGGGGTTTAGCCAAATTGAAACTGAGAGTGTTTTCACACATATCAGTTACCTAGAAGAATGGAATCTAATGCTGGGAGGTGATGATTACAGATTCTTTCAAACCCTTTTATTTATGGATCTATTTTTTTAAGTAACGGGAGGACAGGGGTTCTAAAGTGTGCCCTAGGTCTAGAACGATCTCCCTCCGCACAGCAGGGGGTGGAGGTGAACTGCCATGGAGAAACTACTCTAGACCTTGGTGCTTGCTGTTCAGTAGATTCCAGACGGAGGGGTGGGCATTTGCCGAGCTCTTATTGTAGTGGGGTTTGTTTTGATTTTTAACATTCATAGAAGTAAAAACACGAGCATTTTGCTTGTGCATTCACTGTTGTCAGCACCCCCTGTAACATTGGGAGGATGAGGAAATTATATCATAGGACACAGAAGCTGACTCGGGGAGATTCTCAGCACGACGACCACCACTCCCTGCCTCCTAGGAAGGCAGACAGCTCCTCTCTTCATTCCCGCCTGTGGGCA
>NW_003852398.1:48074269-48075641 GCF_000181295.1 Otolemur garnettii
ATCTGTCATTACTTGCCTTGCATTTGTATTAGAGGTTCTGGGATTGGGTGATTTCTCCCCCCTTTAAAAGAGTGTGCTAATACTATGTGCATTTCTTTCTACCAAGATCTTTCTTTCAGGATATTATAGCCTGCGCTCTGTAATCTCCTTCCTACTGTCCCCACATTATAAGTGAGCTGAAGCAGCTGATTCATAATAATAAGATACAGGGGTCTCTAAGAGACAGTGAGAGATAATGTACCAGTGTGGACTGCGGTGAGGACACCAAGGGTTGTAATGCCTTGTGCTTGAATGTGCTTTGGTGTTGACCAAGCACTTTCTTGGCCTCTGACAAGGTCACTGAGTGGGCCTTCCATCAGCCATCATCCCGGCACATAAACTTGGCGTACCATCCTTTGTGCCAGCAGTGAAGATGGCATGTCTGATGGCCAAACCCCAGTGAGCTTTGATCCCGCAGTTGTCTAGTCTTGAATTTTCCTCTGGTTTTGGTGGCTGATTGGAAAGTCCTTTTGTTACTTAAAGCTTAGTTACAAAGAAGCTGTTTTAAGGTATCTATTAAATTCACAGCTTGCTTCGTTAAAAATCACATCATTAAAAAAGCAAGCCAACCGCAGCATTCACACAGCCACGCCAGATGGAAGTGAGCTGACTGCTCATGCCTGGGTGTGCAGCCCGTCCACCGCTGGCCAAGGATTAATGTGGAGGGAAAATCCAGTCCCAGGTGTGAAAAAGAATGACATCCCCAGACTCTGTTACTTCAGTTGCACTGACTCTCACAGTGAAATTGGGTCGGAATACACAAGAGCATCCCTGTTCTGGAAAGGACCTTTGTCAGCCGGTCCTCGTAGCAGCTCCTCGTAGCAGCTCCCTTCATCTACTAGAAGACTTCCATGCACAGAGATGCAAAGATGCAAACCACCAAGAATTGTGTCCCACGACTTTCATCTTGTTCTGTCTTCTAAAAAATACAGAGGAGGACAAAGAACAACGTAACAGACAAGTGTGTCTCCACTGCCCACAAGTAACAAACATTAGCATTTTGTAAGTCGCATACCTCGTAGGAGCACGGAGAAAATGGCTGTAGTCTTTCCTATTTGATCCCTTGATATTCTGAAAGATGAGAGAAGATTCAGCCAGGTTTTCCTTAAGTACCTCTGGTCCAAGAATAAGAGAAGTCAACAAAATCAGACAGATAATCTTGAAAGGTTCTGGACACTTTCAGCTAAGTCCAAAGGTAAAAACAAGTAGTAAAAGCAAATGTTGACTGCCGGGGGGGGCCACGTCTTTGAAAGGCAGACAATTAGAAGTTATTACATGGGTGTTAGGGTGATGGTAGAGGTGAAAATGTCCAGAAATTACAAGTTATTACATG
>NW_003852398.1:48075986-48087343 GCF_000181295.1 Otolemur garnettii
TAGGGTGATGGCGGAGGTGGGGGCAGAGGTGGAGGTGTCCCTGGGCGGCTAGCAGGAGAGCTTTGTAAGGGAAGTGAGAGAGAAAAGGTGAACTGTCCCTGAAAGACTGCCGCTGGTAATCATCTTTCTCCTAAGTCCTGCCGAAATAACAAGGCATAATTAACTCAGGAATTGCCCTGTGCTATGTACAAGGCACCTGGTTGAGCTGAAGGGAGACAGAAATTGCAGAAGCCACGGTGCAGATTTCAGAAGAGAGTTATAGAATACGCAGAGCACTCCCTGCTGAGGGCTCTGCCAGCCCTCCACAAGCCTCTTCAGTTTTAAGTGTCAACAAATGACTTTTAACTCCGAAGAACGAATACACAGTTTTCAATGAATAATGCTGTGAAATACTGTGAGCAATACAAGATTGTGGTTAAATGCCGCCTAATAGTCAATTGTAAATGAATGAGCAAAATGGAGCAGTGTCTTCCGTCGGGCAATGAGAGATAAGTGGTCGCTTACTCACTGGGAGGCACCTGCTGTGCCTCTGTGGGCTCAGAACTTCATTTTCTACCACAGGCACGGATCTGGCCTGCAGTCTGTTGGCATGAATTAATTTATGAGTCCATCTATGTTTGTCTTTAAGATACACCTCAAAGGTTTTTTTTTTCTCTTCCTAAATTTTATTTACCCGTTTCTTAGACAAAGGAAAAATATTACATGCTATATACACTTTATATAATCATCTTATTCCCATGTCTCAGGTCCCTATAATAACAAAGATACTACCCCATTTTGTAGATAAAAGAAGCCATGACTCAGAGGCATTAGGACACTCTTAATTGATCTTAAATATTTTCAGCCTCAGGACTAGGAAGTAGAGAAGGCATAAGTATAATCCAGGTCTCTCTGGCTCCAAAGTCCACATTCTTTCCACCATACCTGATCCATTCAGGTTCCTATAACAAAATAGCATAAGCTGGTTTTTAGGTGGCCTAATAACAACAGAATTTTATTTCTCACAATTCCCGAGGCTGGCGAGTCCAAGATCAGGCTGCCAACACCGTCCAGTGCTCATGAGGGCCCTCGCCAGGTTGCAGACTGCCCGTTTCTGGTTGTATCCTCATGTGGGGGAAGAGAAACACAAGTTCTCTGGAGTCTATTCTATAAGGACACTCATCTCAATCATAAGGGCTCCACCCTCATGACCTAGTCACCTCCGAAGGTGCCACCTTCCCATACTCTCACCTTGGGGGCTAGGATTTCAACATACAGATTTGGGAGACACAAGCATTCAGACCATCTCCCTGGCTGCTGCTTTCTGGCTCAAAAGCACTTTATTTCTTTTCATCATTGCTACACATCCTGGCACACAAAGCTGAAGGCTTCCCTACCAATACCGAGCCTTTCCAAGGGAGTAGATTTACTTCAGAAAGGAGAGGACAAAAAAGATTATGATTCAAGTCCCGGTTTCCTCTAGACATTAAATCCAGAGCTGTTAGCAGAGAAGGAAGAACAGGTGGAGCACAGAGGAGATTTAGGGCAGTAAAACTTCTCTGGGTGACACCATCGTGGCAGTTGTGTGCCGTGATACATTTGTCTAAACCCGTGTTTTTCAACCGTTTTAATCTCACGGCACACTTGAACCTATAGTTAAACTTCCATAGCACACTTAAATTATGTTGATCCAAAAAAGAGTTTTAAAAAGAATATACTGGCAGGGTGTGGTGGCTCATGCCTGTTGTCCCAGCGCTGTGGGAGGCCGAGGCATGTGGATCACCTGAACTCAGAGGTTCGAGACCAGCATGAGCCAGAGTGAGCCAGAGCACCTATAATCCCAGCTACTTGGGAGGCAAAGGGCAAGAGAATCACTAAAGAAAGAAAAAAAAATTTTTTTTAATTTTTTTTAAAAAACTTCAAAGTAAGATGAGTGAAAGCCAGCTGAAATTGAAAGCAAAATTAAATATACATATAGATATTTACCGTGCATTGAACTCCTTTTGAAAACAATTTAATTATTGATCTTTAAAAAATGTTTGAGGCACACCTAAGATCCTCTCATGGCACACCCAGTGCCACAGCACACCCGTGGAAAATCACTGGTCTAAACTCATAGAAGATACAGCACTGAGAGTTAACTCTGATGGAAACTGTGAACTTTGGGTGATAATGACTCATCAGTATTCAGGGGTCCTCAAAACATGTTAAACAGGGGGCCAGTTCACTGTCCCTCAGACCATTGGAGGGCTGGACTGTGGGCCCCGTGACGAGTCAGCTGCTAAGCAGGACAGGCAGCAGCGGCAAAAACACCCAGTGGGCCGGATAAATGTCCCCGGCAGGCCTCATGTGGCCTGAGGGTCATAATTTGAGGATGCCTGGTAGATTCATCACACATATACCTCTCTGATGTGGACTGTTCATAGTAGGGGAGGCTTCTTGGGTTGGGGGAGACAGGGACATATAGGAACTCTCTATTTTCCATTGAATTTTGCTGTGAACTACTCTAAAAAATAAAATCTATTTAAAAAAAAAAATACCATCCGGAGCTGTGTGCGACTGAATTGTGGAACAGCGGAGTGGCATTTCCTCTCTGTGTCTCTTTGTACTCTAGTCTAGCTGGGAACAGAGCTTTTGGCTGCAACACCCCATCAGAAGCCAGAGAGATCATTCTTCATTTCCAAGGGGCTTTACATAACCTTTCTTTTTCCTGCTCATCTGGTTATTCTTTCTCTGCATTTGAGTTTTCATTTTACTGACTCATTATGTCACCAATTTCCTCTGAGATTTCTCCTAAGGGAAGGATGTAATTAGAAAACCTGGTAATCTCAGAATTGTTAAGAGCTTTGTCCCTCCTTTCAGCGAATGGCTGTGAAGGTTAATCACTCATAACGTGGCCGTACATGCTCGTGAGACACATTTCTTTAAAGACCATCATCGAGGTAATTCAGGTTGGTAAACCTTGTTTTGCCACCCTTGAAGGAAAACGCTGGTTTTTCTCTTGAATTATTTGTATCATTGCCTCCGTGCTTTGGTTCACGTTTTTTGACAGGTGCAGCAGATTTGGGGAAAGATAGGAAAAGAACCCGGTTGGGTCTCCATGCTCTGCCTCCCTCCTCCATTTCCCACTGAACGCACCTTCATTCTTGGAGAGAGAGAAACCCTGGGAGATTGTTTGGGACAAAACCGTTTGTTTGCAGTCCATTATTACAGAGTTTGAGGGGTAGAATTACACTGTGACGGATAGATAAGAAGAAAGTTACCTGGTGCTTGTGAAACACGAAAGGGCGGGGGGGGGGAGCTGTTGGTTGGAATATTAAAAAACATGTTTAATTCTTAGAGGCGCTGCTTATGAAAATGTATAAAGATCCGTTTGTGACGATCAAGGCCAGATTACAAGAAGAAAAGGAAATATTTCCTACTCATTATTGTATCATTTCTTCACCTCCAGTGATGCTGTTAGGAACAGAAAGTTGGAATAAATAGGTTCCAAGTCTTTCAGGGCACTGAGGGGAAATGGCTAATACAGCTTATATGAAAAGCCGGCAAGTAGAAGCAGCCGGAAAGTTGTAAAATAGAATTTATAGGCATTTAAGGGGTTATATTGGGGAAGAGTCAGTTAAAGCAGAAATTGAGCGATGAAAGGAAAATATTCGCCATCCTACAAAATAATGCAACCCTTCCTCACAGTTCAGCCACTTCCAAAGGCTCCCTCTTTGCATTTTGTCGCTAGTAGATGATGAGAGAAAAGGCATCGTGAGAGATGGAAGTAATAAATGGCTCTGATATTTCTCTATACACTGGCTCATCTGCTTAAAATCGATGACTTTAATGTTGAGACCCAGACGTTCCTCATTTATCAAAGCATACACATTTTCGGCTGTTTGTAAGACATGCCTGATATGTATCTGAAAAATCGCCCTATTAGATGAAGATGTGGCACCAGGAAAGACCTGCATAAGGGAGTTTGTGCAAGACGGAGGGTTTATTTAGGGAAATCCACCAGGTAGTTCAAATTCTTTTTAACCAAGGGGTTTTCCAGCTTCAGATTTTTTTTTTTGAACAGCTTTATTGAAATATAATTCACATACCATGGAACTCACAGTTTAAAGTGTGCAACTCAGTGGCAGTTAGTATCTTCACAGAGCTGCATAACCATCAGCACAATCAATTTTAGAACATTTCATCACCCCAAAAAGAAACCATGTACACAGCCGTTACTGTGCAGACTTCCCTCCCTGCACCCCACCTTCTGCCCCCGGCAGCCACTAATCTATCTCCCATCTCTGTGCAGTCATGTGTGATGGACATTTCCTACAAATGGAATCCTCCAGCATGTTGTCCTTGGCGGTTACCTTCCTTCACGCAGCATGACACCGTAGAACCTCCGTAGTTGACCACATCCCAACACTGACCACCTCCTCAAGTTGACCGAACGTGTACCACATGCATCAATCAGTACCATAGGCCTAGTTCCTTATGGTGGCCACCTCATATGCTGGCCAGTTTCTTACAGTCCCTTGGGTGATCAATTTACAGAGGTTCTACTGTATTTTCAAGGTCCAATCTCAGATTCTATAGAAAACATATTTTTACCTACTTTGCTATATTTATACCTTCTATTTCTGATTCCTTCTCAACTTCCACCACCAACACTACTACTAGCTGTCATTTCCCAAGGCCGTACCCTGGGACCCTGTCCTAGGCCCTCACTCGCTCTCCTGTTTGTGGGTATACCCACCAGCTCCACTCTAGAAATGGGGAAGTGGCACAGAGAGGTTCATGGTCTCGTCCCCTCTTAAAAGTTTGGCTTTCTCCCTGTCACAGTTCATATGATGAAACCCTGTTCATTTTCTGCTCTCTTATTTTATGGAAATCACTTGTACATTGATTTTTTTTAATGTTATCTGAATTTTTGCCATCTGTACTCAGTAAAAGCCCTCTTCTTCCTTTCGGGCCCACTAATTCAATTCAGTTGCTTTCTTGATTCTGCTGATGTACGTCACTCAAAACTACTCAGTTAAATTTTTTTTAATCTCTCATTTTGTGCCATAAGTTGATTTTTTAATTTTTTTTTTTTGGAAGGGGAGAATTGTCAAGGTTTAAGGAAAAAATGATGATTCTCAGAAGACAATCAAATCCTACTTGCCCATATTTTTCAATTTAGCAATCTTGAGAAAAGCGGACTGTACCAAGCAATGTCTTCAGACAGTAGGGAAAGCTTCCAGAGCAGGGTCCTCACCCCTTCCTGGGCCACAAACATGTTCCAGAATCTGATAAAAGCTTGACCTCTCTACCCTGAAATGGAAAGACTTCCAGTGTTTAAAAGCAGTTTCAAAGAGGTCACAGGTTTTCTGAAGCCTTCCACCCTAAGTCAAAGACTTCTGAGCTAGAAACATAGTTACATAAACCACGAGGAAGCACAGAGATTTTCCAAAAGTGTCTCCTATACCCTTAAACTGTCTTCAATATGAAAAGAGAAGCTCTCAGTTCACTGTAAATCTCCTCTTTCATGAGAAGGCTACATTATAGTTCTCTGGATACGACAGTGATTACGATTTGCTAGTCTTAAAGGGAGAGCCAGTGATTCAGTCATGTATATATGTAGAGACTGGGCTAGTTATCAACTTGAATTCTCCTGCCATGGAGACACTTGGGGGTCACGTATCTCAGGATCGCTCAAGCTGAAAGTATATCTGTGTCCCCAGTCAGAGCAGAGCTTTCCCACAAACAGCAACTCTGTCTGTCCACCTGATCTGCTTGCCCTTCTGTAAATCCAGTCCCTGATGTCATGACTTGTGTCATTTGAACTGTTGCCCCTTACCTCTTAAGCTCTTCTCTGAAGAGTTTTGCAGCCCAATGGGCTACAAACACTGAGCATAACCAAGGAAGGCAATGCTGTCAGGTAGACTGTGGCATGTCTGCATCTGCTCATCTGGTCTTCTGGGTAGCAGGCCCAGTGCAGGATATCCTGGACAGAGAGTGGAGGCCTGCACAGAGAACAAGAGACTCTTTAACCTGGATGAGAGGAGGCTGACGAGGACCAGGCCTGAAATCTTGAAAACCATGAGCAGCTCAGACAATGGGACCATGAAACATGTAGCCTGTTCCGAATTACCAGAATGATGGAGGGTGGCCTTTGAAATTAGAGGATAGAGAGTTTTGAACTAAAATAAGGAGGTACCACGAGCAGTGTGGCTCTTGAACTTAAGCCACTGTCACAAGTAGAGCCCTGAAGGATTCCAGATCCTTCAGTGCTGGGAAGTGGCTAATGTCAGCAAGGTCAGCCTGGCCCTCCTAAATATCGGAGGCCCTTTGTGGTGGCAAAAATTGGATTGTAGGGACCATGACTCTAAAAGCTCCTCTATTTTCTTGGTCCTTTCACACAAAAGGAATCGTCTCCTTTTTAAAGTGTTCCCCTTCTTGCTTTGCTTTAAGTCTGCTGTGGCCTGAGTTGACGCACGTGTGGTGTTTCACTGGCCTCTCTGCACTGCCCTGCGCATGGGTGGTTTTCTTACTCTCATGCTGAGGGACAGTAGTTTTTAAGTGTGGTCCCATTTTGAACATCTGGTTTTGAATGTTATGTCTCCCTCTCTACTCCTTTAAACAGCTCCGGTTCTGGAGATAGGAATTTGTTCTTCTTACTCGTGTTGTTCATCATGTTCTTAGCTTTTGTCCAGTGCTCCAATTGGGGCTTTCCCTTGATGCACTGTCCTAGTACCTGTGACCCCAGGCTCCTGCACTTCTGCCGGGGTGATTAATTATTCAAACATCCAGAAACTGGGGCTCTGACAGCTGGGAGGGCAAGCATCAGGCACCAGGAAGCTTGTGGCCGGGAGGGTTAGGGGTCAGTAATAGCCAAAATGAAGAAGGATCAGGGGAATGGAGCTGCTATCCATGTTTATAGAAGACTGTTCAAGGAGCCGTATGACTCCATTATTTCCCAAAGCAAGTAATTTCTATGTTTGGCACTGTGCATTTTATCAACTCCTTCTGGAAATTTCTATGTCCTTGCCCTCCGTCCTTTCTTGGTTGTTAAACTCTTCTTATGCTTCTGACTTTACACTTATCACATATGCCACATAGTTCTGCGGTCTCTACTCATATTTAAGACAGGCAATCTCTCTTTGCCTGTGGTCACTTCCATACAGTGATCTTGCAAAGTTTTTAGAGAGGGAGATGATCCCCATTTTACTTATAACTGAAGTTTCAAATGATCATATAAAATTATTTTGCCATCTAATCCTGCCATGCTGTTAATCTCATTTTTGGAAAATTTCAAACCAGTGGTGTGAGTATACGTAGAATTTGTTTAAATTATATCAGAGCCAAATTATAATGTCCTAGACAGGGAGTATTTATAGAGCGTTATAGCCCATTAATTGGCCTGTTGGCCTAAGTCTTCCGGGGAAAATAACAAATCTCCACAGTGTCCTTGAATGTGACTTCAGCTTTAGCCAAATCACAACTGTGGCTGCCAGAGTAGCTGCTATGCATGCGAGTGTGGCCAGAATTTACTGTATTCAATGGGAAGAGTCCAGCTGAAAGGTCCTGTGTATGTCTGAATGTATTTTCAGTTCTATCAGCTGAATTCTACACAAAGCGACCCTCTAATTTGGAAGGATTAATGTCTTCTGCTACCATTTATCAAGCACAAATTAGATATTTTAGGAAATGACAATGTAGCTGTGGACAGGACAGGAAAATCTCGTGTGCTAACAGAGCTTACCTGCCAGGGAGGAAGGCACAGAACGAACAAGTGAACAAATAGATTATTGCTGATAGCAGTAAGAGTTATAAAGGAATAACCAAGTCGTGGTAAAGAATGCCTGGGGTGGAGGGTGTGCATGATGGTTGTAAAGGTCCATCTCTGCGGAGTGACATCCAAGGGGCTATGAGAGTAGCCAGCCCCGGTAGAAGAGTTCCAGGCAGAGGCAACAGCCACTGTGAGGGGCTAAGGCAGGAACTTAGTTTGGTATTTCTGAAACAGGAAGAGGCGCTGCAGAGGAGCATTGTGTGAGAGATCAAAGGAGCTGGATTTGAGGTGCTTTAGCTTTTCTCTTGTGGACCCTCTGGCCATATCAAAGCCTGTAGTGTCCTTTCTCAGAATTGTGTCATGTTGTTTGTGGACTTTTTGTTTTTGTTTTCAAGAGACAGTGTCTTGTTCTGTTGCCCAGGCTGCAATGCAGTAGCACCAATCATAGCTCACTGTGACCTTGAACTCCTGGGTTCAAGCAGTCCTCCTGCCTCAGCTTCCTGAGTAGCTGGGACTACAGACAATTTGTTTATGTCTTATAGCGACAGGGCCTTGCTACACTGCCAACACTTGAACTCAAGGGATCTTCCTGCCTTGGCCTTCCAACATGCTAGATTAAAGGCAGGAGCCACTGCACCTGGCCCAGAATCATGTGTTTAATTAGATAAAATAAAATACATTGTGATACAAAGGGAGCCAATTATGCTAAAACACAACTATCAAAATATTCACGAGACGAAACAGTAACATGAAATGTAAATGCTTCTCTATTAACATGTTTTTAGCAGATCTAATAACCAACTTTGAAGTAGTAATATTTCAAGATATCTGCAACAGTAGTAATGTAATATAAAATATTGGTGGCAAAGTCACAAATACTGCTAATGCCACTAAGATTTCATGCATGATTCAGTAGAACATTATATTTCAATTAGAGGGTGTAAAAATAATGATGTGATTTTTTTTTTCCATCTACAATCATAGATCCTGTGAATGCTACCCATGGACTGCAGGGTGTAAGTGCCGGGGCTAACCCATGCAGGCTCTGTAGGCATGGTAAGGTGCTGGGCTGAGCGTGAAGGGGAGCCACCGGGAAACTAACCAAGTGGCATGATCTGGCTGCTTTATAGAAACTGGATTCTAGGATAACAGGAGTAGAAAGGCAAGAATGCAAGGAGGGTCTGCGCGGTAGCCAAAAGTTGTAAAAGTTTTAAATCGACATTTGGCAGTGTACTTTTCTCAGCTATGTCAGGTTGGTCTTCTTCTAGAAAAAAAATTATAATTGTGGCTAAAACAATACAAAGGATCTCAAATAATTTACTGGACTTCTCATTCAATGTTGTGACCTATGGAAAAAAATAGATGGCCCTCCCCAGGTATTTGTATCTGAGGAAAGAAGCTTGGCTAGAATCTATAGGATTTTCATCTTGCAGCAACAAAGCAATGTATAGATACTTCTCTTGGAAACCTAAAAAAGAGCAATATGTAAGAATGCCAGCTCTAGTCTCAAAGGCAATGAATTTGACTTCAGTTTAAAGACCAACAAAAAGTTTCTCTTTTCTAATCAATTTAGTCTCATAGTTTAAAATCCTTTCTGGCCAGGGCTGCTAGCATCTCAGATGTTTATTCATTTGTTTTCATTAAGCATATACTGTATCTTAGCACTGTTCTTAGTCAAGACATACAAGAAAAAACAAAAATGAGGTCCCTGCCATCATGAGTTTTCATTGAAGTGGGCAGCAGTAAGTGGGCACGTAAATAGACAACGGACAGCATTGTTTCAGAGAGCATAGTATGAGCCATAGAAAATATAGCCAGCTAATGCTCACAGGTGCAAGCGTGTTTTCAATGTGAAGGGGCCATTTGAATGGAGACCTAAATGAGAAGCCAGCCAGGGAAGAATAAGGATGGGCAAAGCCTATTCCCCATATAGGGGCAGCCATATGTAAAAGTTGAAGATGAGAGAGAGTTGGAGACATGGTCAGACTGGTAAGAAAAGATGAGGTCAGGCCTTGTCATCCCAGGTCAAGTTTGGACTTCATTCTTAATACATAAAGAATTTTGAGCAGAGAAGCAGCACGATCCCATTTGTATTTCTACACGTTCACTCTGACAGTTATTTGGGGATAGGACTGTATGGTAGCCAGAGTGGAACCAGGGAGGAAGTGATGGTGACCCAGACAGGGAGGGCAGCGGTGGGGTGGACAGACTCCAGAGGGATGTTGAAGGTGGTGCCGGTAGGATCCGCAGAAGGGTTAGACGTGTGGGGAAAGACAGAAAGGAAACAGGATGTGAGCAACAGGGTGGATGGCACTGTCATTTACTGATAAGGAGAAGACTTGGGAAATAAAGGGTTATGAGGGACGTGCTATCAAGGGTTCTGTTTTGGACAAACCAAGGTTGAGCTGTCTGTTAGTCACTAAGCAGAGACACCACGTGGGTTATTGAACATGTGGTTCCAGAGTCTGGGGAGAGGCCAGGGATGAGCAAACCCTCTGTGAAGTTCCTGGTGGCCAGGCATGGCCGTAAGCCTGGTTTGATGGTGGGTATTGAAGCGAGCATCTCCCCCGGTTCCCTGGAGTCAGAATTTCCTTCCGTGCCACGTCAGCTGTCCTGGAAACTCATGACAGGCTTTGGGGTTGAGGGATTTAAAACACTGGTAGGAGTTTGGTGCTTTTTTTTTTCCTCTGTTTTGTTCCAAGTTAACTAAAAAGCATGGTTTTCAGGTTTCACCTTCATGCAGGGGGCCTGTCACTTACCTTTGATCAGGATACTGCCCCGTAACATCTCAGCTCCCCAGACAGGTGAGACAATTTAGTCTGCAATGTGTTGGGCACCCAGAACAAGACCCATCCCAAGAAGGCCAGTGCTTGGTTAATAAGCCTGACAAGTAGCGGGTGAGCAGGAGGCAGTCTGACAGATGAACCCAGTGAGTAAACGTTGTGGACTGGGCCTTCTCTTTTTTTGTTTTTCCTTTCAGGTCCATAAATCTATTATGGTTTCCCTTCTATCAGTTTCTTTCATTCTCATGATGGTTTCTCATTAAGGAGATTCATAGGGAAGGTTGTAATCGATCTGAGCTATTAGCCACCAGAGTGTAATCTGGTTCTAGTACAAACTGACCTGCACGGTGTCCTGTCTTCCTTGGGGATTTAAGCTGATTAATTCAGAGCCTGGGAGGCCGAACCTGATGTCCTATAGCACCATACTCCCTGCCTCCCACACCAGTAAGGGATTTAACATACTGACACTGTCATTAGATGCACCCACAGTTAACCCACCTTGGAAGTAGCTGCTGGTGCCTGGCTCACCTTGGACGTACATTTACAGCCAGCGAGTGACAGGTGCCACTGGTGAGAGAATGCCACTTCCGTTCCTGTCTCAGGCCCTACAGCACTGCTTACGGTGGGGCTTCTGGTTTGTTTACTGGTACTTACTTCCAAGAACAGATCACCCTTATGGTTCAGAAAGGAGTTAGTGGCTCGGCGCCTGTGGCTCAAGCAGCTAAGGTGCCAGCCACATACACCTAAGGTGGAGGGTTCGAATCCCCAGCCCGGGCCTGCCAAACAACAGTGATGGCTGCAACCAAAAAATGGCCAGGCGTTGTGGCAGGCACCTGTGG
>NW_003852398.1:48087573-48090535 GCF_000181295.1 Otolemur garnettii
GTGTTTCTGATGGAACCAGAGAACAGGATGGGAAGAGTTCCTCCCTGGGCTGCCCACAGACACCCAGCAGCCGTAGAGGTGGGCCCCTCAGGGGGACATGCCACACAAATTAGTGTTCTCCATCACTGACCTTGGCTTTCAAAATACAATTAACCACAAGTCAAAGCTGAGGACTAGGTCAAACTAAAGACTCCTCAAGAGTGATATTTTAGGTGCAAAAGCTGTGACAAATGACAGGATAAATTAATTGGTATCTCACACCCAGGGAACAATGATAAATAAGTGTTTCTTCTTGGACTGATAAGAACAGTTAAAGTATGATCACCTCCTTCCCCTCCCCGACCCCGTTTTGTACTAAGACTGTGGATAGGGCAGAGTGGTTAGGAGCAAAGCCAAGGCCAGTCTTGGACAAGTTACTCTACTTCTCTGTGCCTCAGTTTCCTATATCTATAAAATGGCAGTGATGATAACGATACCTCTTTCAAAGATTATTGAGGAGGAGTAAATGAATTGTTACAGGTAGCAGATATTCAGGGCTTGGCACATAGTACAGCTGAGGCTTTCATCCCCTCAGCATGATGAGCCTGCTGTGTGGCCAGCACTGTGCCAGACACCAGTGGTATAAAGATCAGCTCCGCTGGGAAGGCGGACACACAAATTCGTCTGCCTTCTGCCTCTGCCTGCTCTTTATTAAATGCTTAGGAGATGAGGACACGACTGTGGAATAGGGATAATACCCCGCATATAATAAATAGAACTGATAAGAAAGGCAGAAGACATTATTAGAGCCAGAAATGTAATAGAACAGTAATTGAGGAGATCAACCTTTTGTCTATTGTGAATTAAGCCAAAATGCATAATGTAGCTGAGATTAAACAGACCAAAATTAGACTTCATTGTGGTTTGGTAAAAAGAATTAATATTGAATGGAACAGCAGCCTAAGAAAATTTTATACAAATACCATGAGAATATCCTGGCCAGCAAACCAAACATTCAGTTACCAGATGTACCCAATAAAAGAGCAGGACTTAGCCATGTCCCACCTAGCTGAAAATCGGCAAAAACCTAGCACGTACACACATGCACACACACACATACAAATGCCCTTCGGTGCAGAAAGAAAATGTGAATTGGAAACAAGGAACAGAAAAGGAAGGCTGGTCTGAATCTCCCCTCTAGCACTCGCTTGCTGTCTGTGCTTAGGTGAGTTCCTACCTGCTCAGCAGTGTCTGCATCTGTGAAATGGGAATACTGTTAGCATCGACCACACAGGGTCATTGGCAGGACTCAGTGAGATAATGCATAAAAAAACTCCAAGCTGCTAGCACTGAGCCTGCCCCGGCCACAGCTCAGGAACAGGTCTTCTGCTACTTCGGTGTGCTGTGCCCTTGCTGGACACCTGCCTCTCTGCCTGCCTTGCCGTCCCTCTCGCTCTGTGTGTCTTCTCTCTCTCTGTATGTTTGGTACATAAAGTTTAAATATACTTTTTAACACGAGTAATCCATGTTCATGTTAGAGAAATAAGAAAATAACACAAAAATTTAAGCCACCCACATTCCACCACCAAGAATAGCCCTTGGGCTGCATGCGGTAGCTCACTCCTATAATCCTAGCACTCTGGGAGGCTGATGCCAGTGGTTTGCTTGAGCTCAGGATTTGGAGACCAGCCTGGGCAAGGGTAAGATTCCATCTCTAAAAATAGCCAGGCATTGTGGCGGATGCCTATAGTCCCAGCTACTCTGGAGGCTGAGGCAAGATCTCTTGAGCCCAAGAGTTTGAGGTTGCTGTGAGCTATGACGCCAAGGCATTCTACTGAGGTTGACAAAGTGAGGCTGTCTCAAGAAAAAAGAAAAAAAATACTAAAAGACTAGCCACTGTTTTATCCCTCTGGTCTTTGTCTATGTCTAGGCAAATGTGAAGGTTTATATCTATGTAGATAGATCATTACATATATAAGATCACACTACACATTCTGTCCAGTAGAATTTTTTTCCTCTTAATAGTATATCACATCAATAAATATACAATGTTCTCTTTCATTTGAAATTACTATATGATATTGCATTTTAAGTAAATTCCATAATTTAGTTAGACAATACCATTTTGCTGGAAAGCTAAGCTATAATCAGATTATCTGTTGTAAACTCTGCTTGTGTAAATATCCCGTGCTGATGGATCTGGAGACTCAGTAGCTCTGACCATGGCCAAGGGGCCAAAGGAAGTTTTTTTTCTCAGTAACAGATGATTGCCACTGGGCCTGCTCTCAGACTTGCATCTGTGTAGGAGGAAGTGACGTGGGGTTTTGAAGAGGACACACATTCCAACATAGTAATGGCCATGTAAAGAACTCTGTATTTATGTGTGACCAGCAGCAGAAAACACAAAGAGTAAGCTGATACCCCCCCAAAAAAGTGTTAATAAGGTACAGAATACATGTTATTGGGTGATCATGGACATGTAAAATTGCCTAGAAAAATTTGGGACGTATAGAAGATCCAAGAACAGCCAGAAAACTGGGAATAAGCAATTATAGTTCCTGGTTGGTCTTCACCCATTTATTTTGCCCAGGACAGAGATAAATAGTGATTCATAATTACATCTTTCCATATCTGAATCATTTCTTTGGGTAATGCCAGGAGCCACACAGATAAATAAAGCACTAAATTTGTTTCAATAAAATACATCCAGAATTCCCAAGCAAAAGCAAGGGAGGGAAGTCTTAGCCCTTGAGGTTAGCTTGTCATTGCACGTCTCTGGCAGATGTGCTGAGGGCCTGCTGTGTTCCACAAGGGAACTTCTTGTCTGCTCCCAGAGAAAGTCCAAACTTTTATACAAGGAGGATTGAGTTGCTACAATTGGAAACCATTGTTTAAGAATCTGGATGTTAGGCAGCCCCTGTGGCTCAGTGGGCAGGGCGCCAGCCCCATATACCGAGAGTGGCAGGTCCAAACCCAGCCCCCC
>NW_003852398.1:48090651-48105991 GCF_000181295.1 Otolemur garnettii
GGGAGTTGGAGGTTGCTGTGAGCTGTGTGATGCCACGGCACTTTACCGAGGGTAATAAAGTGAGACTCTGTCTCTAAAACAAGAGAGAGAAAGAATCTGGATGTTTTGAAAGTCTTGCAATTTTAATTTTCTTTCTTTTGGGGTGGGGGCAGGGAGACAGAGCTTCAAGCTGTTGCCCTAGGTAGAGTGCCCTGGCATCACAGCTCACAGCAACCTCCAACTCCTGGGCTTAAGCGATTCTCCTGCCTCTGCCTCCCAAGTAGCTGGGACTACAGGAGCTGCTACAACACCCAGCTATTTTTTGGATGTAGTTGTCATTGTTGTTTGGCAGACCTGGGCTGGATTCAAACCCGCCAGCTCTGGTGTATGTGGCTGGCACCTTAGACGCTTAGGTGCCGAGCCTGCAATTTTAATTTTCAAATATTTTATGGGTAACACATCTGAATAAGAATAGAGACATTATAATCCTCTTCTCAGTCCAGCCTCCGCATCACCTGGAACCAACATTTAACCTCTCAGAGACTTCCCAGTTGGGACAGTAATGCCCTCTTTACACTTCACCTCACAGTGGGATGCCCAGGATTTAGGAAAGAACGTGTTAATTAACACAAGCTGTGGGAGTTTTTTGAAACTTCCGAGGCATCTGAGGTAGGTGACAACACATGTGGCAGGGCTAATAACATCTGAACTTGATTATTTTAAGTTGAGTATTTATATTAAATTTAATAAGGCTCTACTGTATTCACAGACAAGTAAACTCCCTGTCATCGGTGTTTTAATGTTTATTTATGTCCACTTTTGAGCTGGGATTGACTTCATTCAGCATCTCAGCCCATCTGGAAGGTGGGTTATCCCTGGAAGGTGCTGTGGCCAGGATTCAAGCAAACACGTGATGACGGCGCTGTCCAGGAAACTGTCCTCTGCGCCCTTTCCTTCACGTGTCTCCCGCTCACTCCTCAAGGGTTTTCCAGGCCTTACCCTGCTCCTCCGCAGCTGGCCTGTCCTCTATGCAGCTTTTCTATTCCACCCTTCCATCTTAAACATGGCCCTCCCTCCTCTGTCCAGTCAGCCACACCCGCTCTGTCTCTCCTACCCTGGGTTTTATAGGAGTTGCGGCCTGGGCCCCCAGGCTGTCTCTTCCACTGCTGATGGCACTGCTGGGCAGGTGTCAGCAGACAGACAACGCTAGGGCCCTGTTTGTTGATGGAGACAAGAGGAAAGACAGGGCCAGCCAGTGTCTTGTCCTACCCCACCCCCATGATCTGTGTGTGACCCTGCTCCTTCTCCAGACTTGCTGGTCTGTGTTATTACTGCGTGGTACAAGGCAGTGGGCACGTCAGGTTATCTGGAGAAATGCCACCAGGCCTCGTTACCTGTGTGAACGGACACAGAGTGTCAGCCTGACTTGCACTGTGATCCACTGCAGAATGGACCATGGAGGACATGTCAGCAGCCATCCAGGAGTGACCCACATTGGGGGATGACAGCCCTGTCTTCCCTCCTATAGGAATTCTCATCTTCATCTTCAGCAAGCATGAGGTTTTCCCCATCCTTTGGGAATTCACTCAGTCAAGATGGTAGCACAGGGCCAGGCGCGGTGGCTCATGCCTATCAGCCTAGCACTCTGGGAGGCTGAAGCAGGTGGATTGTCTGAGCTCACAGGTTCGAGACCAGCCTGATAAAGAACAAGATCCCCATCTCTAAAAATAGCCAGGTATTATGGCAGGCACCTATAGTTCCAGCTACTCAGGAGGCTGAGGCAAGAGAATCCCTTGAGCCCAAGAGCTTGAGGTTGCGATGAGCTGTGATGCCACAGTACTCTACCGAGGGTGACAAAGTAAGACTCTGCCTCAAAATATAGATAGATAGATAGATAGATAGATAGATAGATAGATAGATAGATAGAAGCACAAACAAGATGGTACTAACTAGAGAGGTTCAGGGTCCTAAAAGCCAAAAAAAGAGGCATTAATTGAGTTCATGGAATCAGGTGAGTCTTAATCTGGGCCAAGGCTCCCTGAGTCCACCCCAGGCTCAGTGATTCACTAGAAGGACTCATGACCTCAGAGAAACTGTTACACTCATGATTATGGTTTATTACAGAAAAGGACACAAATTAAAAGCAACACAAGGAAAGGTACATGGGGCAAGGTCCAACAGATACCAGAGACAAACTTCCAAGTGTCCTTTCCTTGTGGAGTCATACAAATATGCTTAATTTTACAGCAGTGATTTGTGACAACACATGCAGTACTGTCAACCAGAGCCTCAGTGTCTGGGATTTTTCTTGGAGTCAGTCACACGGGCCTACAGTGTCTATGTGACTGACCTCAGCCATGAAGACTGCAGCCCCCAGGGCAAACGCATTCATCATAAATCACATTGTTGGCATAAACTATCTGATCAAACTGGTATTTAGGCCCAAGACCTTGGACAAACCAGCTGAATATTACAAGGACTCAGAGCTCAATCTCAGGAGCCTGTGAAGAGCCAGCCGTGAAAACAGGCCTTTGTGGGGGAAATGCAGGGTTTGAGCAGCACAGCCTGCTGAGCTAGCCATTCCCTGCCCACGTCCCAGGGTCACCACACTGGAAGCCTGTGGCCATGTGGCTGAAGTTCTTGCCACCCGCCTCCCTGCCATCTCCCCATACCTTCTGCATGGGGTCATTCACAATAGTAGCTGTTGCACTGTTTTCATAAAAAGCAGCTTACCTACAGCAAGGACACTGTACATCCTCATGGTTACTATGTTCTGATTGTTTTTCCTTAGGGGCAGGGCCTGGGTATGATGAACCCTTAATGCTCCATATATCTCATTGTTGTCTCAGAACAAGTCAGAAGTGACCTCCCCCGTATTCGGAAGGCAGAGACAACTCCAAGTCAGGTGGGTCCCCTCCACGGTGCCATTTAACCGCCCCTCTTGTTTCTGTCTCCCTTCCCCCGGCAGTGGCTCAGAAACCCTGGCCCCCAGCATGAGAAGCGGACTCTGTTTGGAGACATGGTGTGCTTCTTGTTCATCACTCCCCTGGCCACCATCTCGGGCTGGCTGTGCCTGCGGGGCGCCGTGGACCACCTGCACTTTAGTAGTCGGCTTGAAGCCGTCGGACTGATTGCACTCACTGTCGCACTCTTCACTATTTACCTCTTTTGGACACTAGTAAGTATGACCTGCGGCCAGCTGGGGGTTCAGGCTGGTTGGAACTGGCAGAAGCCTTTCTTGTCTGTAGTACCCGTCACCTGCCCGGCAGATGCAGACTTCACATGCTGCAGGGGCCGGCGGGTGGGCTTATGATTCTGTGTGTGTGTGTGTGTGTGTATTGCTAGGAGAGGCAGATCAAATAAAGAAAAAGCCCAGACAAAGGCCCACACCTTGGCCATTGCCCTCCTCCAGCGGTCCAGGACCTGTCTGTTTCGCCGCATGGCGTCTGCTTCCTTCTCACTTTGAGGGGACTGTCGTATCCTATGAGTGATGCGTTCAGCGGTGCTGCTGTCACCCACTGCCCAGATCATGAATTCTCCCTGCTGACTTTTCCTCTTACGTCCTGACACAGCCTAACGTCTTTGTTGGATGTGGGGCTGCACTTTGCCTGGTGATTATTCCATGTGTTGGAATATTGACTCTGCTGCCCACAAAAGCACTAATTTATCTAGCTGGGAAGCTGCCACCAAAGAAAGGACATTTCCCAATAATAGTTCCCACTCTCTCTGAGGAAGAATTTTTAAATATTTCTTTTTTTCATTCTTTTAACTTCTTGCAATAAGCTGACTGCTCGGGGACCAGTTGCCAGCACCCACAAAGTGCGACGTTTGATCTCTCTCTCATGCTTCACTCTGGAAGCTGCAGAGAAGGACGTCACGACCCTCTAAATGTTTTCAGAAGCAGGGCCTCCTGCTTCCTGGCATTACTCTCCTGTGCTGGCTCATTCCTAATCTGAGCACGTTCCATTGTTTTTCAATATGTATTTCCTGTCTAAAGTGTACCGTTCCCACATCCCAGAGCACAGTGTCGGCATGTGGACACTGCCCCTGCCCCCCAGACCCTGTCTGTTCCCTCTGACTCATCCTGCGGCTCTTCCAGCTCTGTGCCTCCCCTCCGATGAGAGCACTCAGGCGGAGAACGCATTTCAGTCTCAGGAGGAGGAGTATCACTGAGCCTCGGTAAACAGGGAGGGTTCTGATGCCGAGAACTTAATCTGCGTCTCCTGGTTGATTCAGACATTCTGTTCCAGGGCTAATGATCCCCCAAGTGAAACTATCACTACCTCCTTTAAAAGTTCATGCTTCCAAAGCGTGTATTGGTTCACTGGGAATCAAGCAGTGGAGCTGATCTAGAAGCTTCTGTCATGATAGGAAAGGGGTTAGAAATGAGAAATTCAGTAGTCTAACTAGCACCATCGAACACTGTCAACTGCACCACCTCGGGAAAGTCAGGGCGCTTCTCGGGCCTTCAGTGTCCTCCTCTGTGAAGTGGAGATACCACCCTCCCGCCCAACCCCCCTGGTGTGAGCAGATGGCAGGGAAAGCGTACGAGAAGTACTTTGGAAAATAATAAGTATAAGTTTTTACCATGTTTAGAGGTTTTCCAGTCTATGGTTTTTCTTAGAAGAGCCCCTGTGTTGAAGGAAGAGTGGAGGTGAGCCCAAAAGCGGGCTTTCAGAGCTATGTAAGGCCTTTTTGAAAACCTGCTTTGTGATCTGTACATTTAGCAAGCAGGAAAGAAGGGGGTGGGGAGTGGAGAAGGGGTGAGAATGGAAAAACAAAAAGAAGACTAGCTAGAGAAAAATGGATTGTGACCCTGTTCCCTCTCCCATGAGAAAAGAAATGTTTAGGTGGGAGATGTACCTGGACTAGGCGCTTTTAGGAGAATGATAATATACTTCATCCAGAAATATTTTCAGGAGGCAGTGCTGCACAGTAAAAAATTCATGTATTGGCTGGGCGAAGTGGCTCCTGCCCGTCATCCCAGCACTCTAGGAGTCCAGGCCAGGAGGATCACTTGAGCTCAGGAGTTAGAGACCAGCCTGAGTAACAGTGAGACCCTGTCTCTGCTAAAAATAGAAAAATTAGCCAGGTGCCTACAGTCCCAGCTACTTGGGAGACTGAGACAAAAGGATCAGTTGAGCCCAAGAGTTTGAGGTTGCTGTGAGCTATGACAGCACAGCACTCTATCCCAGGCACAGAGTGAGACTCTGTCTCAAAAAAATCAGTGTGCATATTGACAATCCAAGGGCCCTGTGTTTAAACCCAAGATTTAACATCCTAATAGCTGTCTAGCATCAAATAGATACTTAATGTCTCTGCTTGTCCTTCCTCTTAAACAGAAAATGGAGGAAATAGTTGATAATCCCTGGGGCAGTTGGTCTGGGGAAGATTGAGTGGAGTGACCTCTGAGAACACACAGGCAAGCCCCTGGGAGACTGGCCCAGCCTCTTCCCCAGGCTGCCCTGATGCCCCAACTTCCCGCCTCCCCCAGCCCTCTGGAAAACGCAGAGTAGCAGGAAGGAGAGAAGGCATTTCTCCCCTCTGACGGGTGTGAAGAACGTGCAGCAGTAGGTTACTGAATTTAGAATAACTCCTTCCCAGATAAATGCTGTACTGAGCAGCCCTGGCAAGAGCCGTAATTCAGAGGCTGACAGCACTTGGAAACTGCCCTACGGCAGAAACCCATTGTAAACAAGCTGTCAAGTTTAAGGAGAATATGCTGTGAAAATGTCTTAGATAAACAAACAGGGTGTCAGTCCAAGCCTGGCTCCTCAAAGGAGCAGTTCCTGGAAGGGCCTCACTGGCACGGTGAAGAGAAACAAGCACTCAACGCCACTCACCTCAGAGTGCCTGGGAGGTTCCTGCCAGCTCCCATGGCCATGCAGGCCCAGCCCTGACCTCCAGGGCACACCTGGGACCCAGGAGGCCAGGGCCTCTGCCACCTACTCAGAAAGCTCAGGGGAAAGGTGTCCCAGAAACATCACTGCTCATGTTGCAAATGATTTGAGGTCCCTGGACAGACACAAAGAGAGCTAGATGAGAAGTGAGTCCACATTAAGCATGAAGAAACTGTCTGTAATGGACTTGGCATCAGCCCCAGCTTAGCACCAGGAGAATCGAGGCAGCTGGTGCAGGAAGTCTCCCCACTCCCTGTGCCACTGAGGCAACCAGGCCCAGCACAGAGCCGAAAGCCCAGTTCCTCGAAAGCCAACTAACTCCCAGGCCCATGGCTTGGTTGTTTAAATTCTCACTGTCAAGCAGGGAACCTCCAATAGAACACTGTCCATCTGCTGTCCACAAACTTCAGTTTCCTGGTTTGGAAGATGTGACTAATGGTATCGCAGATCATGTGTGTGAAGCGCCTAACACTGAGTACAGGACACACATCCTAGTGCTCTCGGCCTGTTATTTCACATTTGTGTTCAACATGGGAAAGCAGATGATAATTTTGTGACACTCCTCAGATACATGAATGCTTGCAGCAAAGAGAGAGAGATGGAGAGAGATTAGGCTACTTCCTTTAAGCCTTTGGTCTCAGTGTTGTCAGGGACCACAGGCTCCATCACCTGGGAACTTGTTAAAATATCAAAATTTTAGGCCCCACCCAGACATAAAGAATCAGAGAGTGCACACACTGCCCCCAGACAGCCTGACAGAATCTGGGAGTTCACACAGAGCCCCCAGATAACCTGACAGTGCTTGATGGCAGTCCTCCCTAGCCAGCTCCTTCCTGTGTCCTCTTGTTTTCCACAGCACAGTCAGAGATAACTGAGCAGGGCTCAGTGTGAAATCGTCTCTTGCCAAATCCTAGTCCCATCAACGTGTAAGTTGGCTGGGCATGGAGCTCACATCTGTAATCCTGGCACTCTAAGAGCCCAAGTCTGGTGGATTGCTTGAGCTCAAGAGTCTGAGACCAGCCAGAGCAAAAGTAAGACCTGGTCTCTACTAAAAATACAAAAACTAGCCAAGCATTGTGACGGGTAGCTATATTCCCAGCTACTCAGGAGGCTGAGACTAGAGGATCACTTGAGCCCAAGAGTTTGAGGTTGCTGTGAGCTAAGATGCCACTATACTCTACTTTTAAGACTCTGTCTCAAAAAAAAAAAAGTTTGTAAGTTGCACTATAACTTCTGGAAAGAAATTACAAAATAAGAACATGTTATCAGCTGTGACTTCACAGCAAAGCCTTCTCCCCACCTCAATCCCCTCCATGATGAGGTGAGGTGGAGGTTAGCATTGCCTAACCCTCTTCTTCATTCAAACGATCACAACTCTCTGTACAACAGACCTTGTCCGTGACAGGAAGTCAGTTACTATCATTTAGATGAATAAATGAACAACCATCAGGAATCTCATCCCAGAAGGGGCAAATCTAAACATTTTAGAATAGTGGCTCTATATCCTTTCTCCCTCCTGTCTCCTTAAAACCTCAAAATTACTGTGACAGCCTCTTTTTGTTTTACATTTATGTTTTTCTTCACTGCCTTGTCACCTCTCTAAATCGTACCTCCTGTTTTTGTCTGTGACGTTGCTTGGTGGGGACGGTGTGTCTTGGAGCATCAGAGACGGAGCCCCTCGGGGCGGCGGCACGCCTGGGGCTCCATGCGCTGTGCCCGCCGCCTTTATTTTCCCTGGCAAGGAGGCATCAGCATGTGATGCTTTCTTATTGGTTGAATTTGCCTGCAGACTGTGGTGATTAACAGCAATTAAAATAGATTAATGTATAATAAGATCTCATCCATTTGTCTACACAAGTGGGCTGATGTTTCTCATTTCCTGGCCAAGGAACAGGGGAAGCTGCTAAGTGGTTGACCCCCTGTGTTCCCTGAAGCAGGGATTCTGCACGAATCACCTGGGGATCTTGTTAAAATGCACTCTCTGATGCTGGAGGGCTGGGTGGGGCCTAAAATGCTGATATTTTAACAAGCTCCCAGGTGATACAGCCTGTGGTCCTTGACAACACTGAGACCAAAGGGTTAAAGCAGCCGTTCTCAATCTGTGGGTCGCGACCCACAGGAACTGTATGAAAGGGCTGCGGCATTAGGGAGGTTGAGAACCACTGGTTTAAAGGAAATAGCCTAATCTCTCTCCATCTCTCTCTCTCTCTCTCTCTTTTTCCCCAAGCATTCACGCATCTAAGAAGGAGTGTCACAAAATTATCATCTTCTTTCCCATGTTGAACACATGTAGAATAACAGGCCAAGAGCACTAGGATGTGTGTCCTGTACTCAGTGTTAGGCGCTTTACACACATGATCTGCGATACCATTAGTCACATCTTCCAAACCAGGAAACTAAAGTTTGTGGACAGCAAAATGGGTCACGCACACAGCCACTAAATAAAGGCGGCAGATCCCAGCGCAGTGTGCTGGCCCCAGAGCCTGTGGCCTGGGCCCACAGCCACTCTCAATTACTAATGCCAAGGGCACACAGCTCTTCTGTGTCACGGACAAGGGGACGCGTGATTTGAAATCCAGCTTCCTGTCATATTTCCAGATCCCAGGCTTCTTGTATTGTCAACCTCTTCATTAGTACTTGTCTGCCTTCTCCCTCCTTCCTGCCCTTGGCCCTGAACATCTGGCTTCCCAACCTGCCTCTTTTATATTCTCGAGTAGCAGCAAGCAGCAGCAGGGCAAAACAGACAGAAGAGAATCAAGTTTTAAAAAACAAAACAAAACTGATCTATTTCGGCACGTTCAGGGTGTTCTGGAGAAAAGCACATCTGTGTGAGTTTAAGAGCTTATATTTTCATGCCCAGATCTTTCTGGCACTCAGCCTGTGGCATCTGCTTCATGGCCTCAGAAATTTGAGCGAGTGGCCTTGAATTGCATGATCCTGCCATGTAGACTAACAAGCCCATTCTGATCAAGGGCCAGCACTTTCTACTTCCAGAAACTCTGAGCTTAAACCATTGGGTCACCCCACTTCCTGACCACCATAGCATCGAACACAACCCCTGACCCTAGACAGTTAAATATGCAACCCCTCACCCTAGACCAGGGGTCCTCAAACTTTTTAAACAGGGGGCCAGTTCACTGTCCCTCAGACCATTGGAGGGCCGGACTGCAGGCCCAGGATGAGTCGGTTGCTACGCAGGACAGGCAGCGGCAGCAAAAACACCCGGTGGGCCAGATAAATGTCTTCAGCGAGCCACATGTGGCCCGTGGGCCATAGTTTGAGGACCCCTGCACCTGGACAGTTAAATATCCCAGGCCTGGGAGACTTGTCACTCTGAGCTCTAACCTAGTCCTCTGGAAATACACTGGAGCCTACTCCCATTTTTAGACAGCTTACACACCTTCAAGAGTATAGACTCCAAATTCCCGGGGCAGCCCCTCAGCCCTTCATGTCAGCCTTCTCCTAAACAAACTACAGATTTCAGCTTCTCAGTCATTATATTTACATAGAAAACAAGCACTTTTCTGGCACAATTGAACACGGGTTTCACTGCTCATACTGTCACATTTTATTTGAGAGGTTTTTAGTTTGAAGCAGTGTTGCAATCAGAAAGTATGGAATGTTTATTCACTGATTCATTGACTCAGAAAACTCTACTGAACAACTTCCCAAGTGCCAGGCACTGTGATGGGTGCTGGGCACGCAAACACAACACAGGTCCTGCCATCAGCCCAGGGGTAGAGAGAAACGTACAGAGATGTTCAGGGCACACAGTGCCACGCCGAGGTAGGCACAGGCTCCGTGAGCAGCTATGAAGTCATGCCTCATCCAGTTGGAGGCTCAACTTAGGGCACTTTGTGCCTGTGCTGAATCTTCCTCACGGGAAGCTTTTGAATGCCGGAGCTAGAAGCCATTAGGGAGCCCCCGTCAGGGCCACCAAGCAGGTATACCACTTGTCACAGCACAGTACAAGGGTATCCTTCCCATCATAGTGTGAATGGGGTCCTTTGCGTGGTGCAGTGTCTACCCTGCAGGAGGGTCCATCCCCATCACTGACAGAGAGGAGCCTAGGACCAGAGGCACATCACCCACGTCACACAGCTGGCAAAGGCTGGTGTTGCAGTCACTCTTTCCTGCCGCCTCCAGCCAACCTTCTTCTCAACCGATGCTTTGGGGCCCACAACACCACTAGACAGAAAATAAATCCAGACTCAAAAAGAACCTCCTTTTCCTGTCCACACCCTGATTTTACCCAATATGAAGAGGAACAAAGCAAGCCCTGCCCAGGCGTTCGTACACCGGGCGCTCTGGTTGGTTCCCAATCTCCCGACACTCAACTGGTTTTCCCCAGATTCTCGCCCTGTCGTGCTGCCAGCTCCCTGACACTGTTTTGCCTGACATACATGTTTTTTGGATGATCAACTCCTGTTTCCCTGAACACCACCTCTTATTCTTCCTCTCCCACCCCCCAGGTGTCATTTCGGTACCACTGTCGATTGTACAACGAATGGCGTCGGACCAATCAGAGAGTGATTCTCCTCATTCCAAAGTCTGTCCACGTACCTTCTAACCAGCAGTCCCTTCTGGGCCTCCACTCGGTCAAGAGGAACTCAAAGGAGACAATTGTTTGATATTTGTGTGGTTGGTTGGTGGTCGGTTCATTCGTTGTTTGGGGTTTGGAAGTTTCTGCACTGGGGCCACGCACTGAGCCACTCCTAAGCCCTTCCTTAAGCCTGTGGGTCTAAGAACATCCAGAGCAGTGTTAGCACATCGCCCCGAGCCATGACCTCCGCCAGAAGAAGGCAAAGGCTGTTTGACTTCAAATCATGGATGCTGCAATCATATGATATTTGCTAAGCTGCCAAACATGTTTATTTAGCAGATACTGTATGGAATTTTCTGAACACCTCTTTAACATATGAGGAAGGTTGTCCTGCTAAAGATGCAATTCAATTCTTCCTTTTTTATTACTATTGCAAACATATATAAATATAAAAATATATATATTAAACTTAGATGAAAATCAAAATGAAAAAGCCAACATAAAAACTGGTTTCTTGGTCTGGATGGGTTTTATTGGGATTAGTTTTTTTTGTTTCCTGGTTTCTACTGGGGATCCTTTGGGGTAACTTGATAGCTTGAGTGGTCTTTTTCACCTCTTTCACTTCCCCTCCTTGAGCAGACAGCATAACAACTGCAGAGCAAGTCGTACTGGGAGAACTTTTAGTACTAAAGTTCCTTTAATTATTCAGGGTTTAAAGGGAAAAAAGGCGTGGCAACTCTCCGCACAGTGAGCTGTTTATTTAAATATCGTTAAGGAGAAAAAAAGTTACCAGGAGAAGCACGCTCATTTCAACTTGTTTGGTACTGACAGCTGATAGAAGCTATTTTCTAATAATAAATATCCAGTGTGTGAAAGACAAACCCCACTGATTGCGATACTCTTTTTTTAAATCATAAAACCTGTGAGGTTTCCCCAAGTAGGTTTTAAGAAGAGAGAGAAAAAAAAAAGGTAAGGAAAAGCAAAAAGGTTGGTGTTCTCACTCCCATCTCATCTAGTGCATGTCTTAATTCTGCCTTCCTAATGAATTGGAGGATCATTAGACATTTCTAGGAACCCTAGACCTGTTTTGCATATCAATTAGCATTCCCATTGCTCTATTGAATTTCGAGCTTGACAGGTAGAGGTGGCAGAAAAGCCTGGCCTAGCAGCCCTGTGCTTATTCTAAGACCCTTTTGTCTGATTTTCAGAAAAAAGGAGCACCACACAGTGCCTTCCCAGCCCTGAGCCAATTCTGTCACAGGCCAAAATAGACTTTTCCTGAGGGTTTCGTGTCCCCTTTCATCCATCCCTGTGTAAAGGGTCTGCTCCGAGGCCTGGCGTGTGTGCGTGTGTGCGCGCCTGTGTGTGCAGGGAGGCTGGGGAGCGGATGTGTCTTCTGAGGGAAGCCCTTGGCTGCTGCGCCGGCTTTCAGGCTCCGATGTCTGCCCACCCCACATGCTGGGAGGACAGGTGGAGCCCAGCTTCAGGGAATGCTTAAAAATAAGGATTTCTAAAAAATATAGAGATAGATTTCTAGAACATGACCCACATTCTGAGTATCACTCCCTCGTCGGCCTTAGGCTCCCCAAGTGGGAGAGTGGGAAGTGCGCAGGGGCAGGCAGGGAGCAGGGTAAGGGTTTTTGTCTGAAGGCTGATGGAGCTGCTGCAGGTGTCCCCTTTGTCGGCTGAGCCCTCTACTCACAGGCTGCTCCAGGCGCTGCCTGGGGAGGGAAACAGCTGTACCGCTGTCCGCTGCAAAACTCAGATGTGCTTTATGGCTTGTGACAATAGATTTCCTCCCCACCACGCTTCACTTGGACACTGCAATTCCAGTAATATACGCCTCAGCCCTGCTGTTTACTGGGCCCTGCTCACCCCTCTGGGCTGTCATTAGCTGCACCACCATCAACCGTTTCTTAATTGACCTTTTTAAAATGCTGGACACCACTGGCTGCACGCAGCTGTCACACATTAAATTTCCAGAGCAAAGAATCCAACTTGGTAGCTTGTGAATTGCAGCCCTGTAATATACTTGATAAATGACGTCCACCCAGCCTCAGTCCCTGAGCTGTCAGGTGAACCAGTGACACCTATCAACAGGATGGCACAACATTCACGAGAGGACCAGACCCTTTCTCCTCCCTGCTTCTTCCATAAATTAAGGACGCAGAGGATTCCCAGGATCATTTGAGGTTGGCTGCCAAGAATTCCTGGTGTCTTGGTTTATGAGATGAGATAGAATGACACTAACTATCAAAGGAAGGTAGACCCCAGTCCCTCCCTGGGGCTCTTAAGCTAGGAAGGGTTGGCGCATTAGGACTGTGCCTGTGCTGTGCTCCTGCCCTCCATATTTACATCCCCAGCCTAGGAAGCAAAGCAGAGCCGAAGCACAACGACTAGTTTGCTTGCGGGGTGGTGGGCAGGACACCCTGGCAGCCGAGCATAGCATCAGTGCCTCCTTGCCCAGGCCATCAGCTTGGGACCTCCTTGTATGAGACGTTGATCAGCACCAGGGCCCACCTGGGATTCTGAACATTCTTGGAGGATACTTTATCTCTTTTCAGTCTGAGATTGTTCACGGTGATAGTAATAGATCCTAGGGTGCTGCATATGCCAAGAGCACCCAGCCAAGAGAGCACAGGGACAGGGAGAGGTGGAAATGCAGGCTGTGCTCCTGTCCCCACGCCTTGCTCCATGGAAGAGAGTTGCATCCACCTGGAGGAAGGGGAGGCGTTAGTGAAGCGGTACAGAGGTGCCATGTGGCTCACCAGCAGCGCTGCTAGCTCCCGCTCTTCCTTTGCTCCTTTCTTTTTGAGAGATCAAGAATGAAGCAGAGGAAGAGAGCAAGGGCACGGGCAGACTGACTGCTTATAGGGTGCTCCCCTCCTAACCGTTTTCCTTGAGATACCATGTAGAGACAAATGTGTGTCATGGTGCAGCCAGAGGGGGAATTAACAAACAAGTCCAGCATGCTGTCGCCTGCCCTGCGTGTGTGCCCGTGTTCCCTCTCATCTGGGGAAGGACAGAGGACACAGAGCATTCGCACACTTGCTCCAGCTCCTCGGAGAACTGAGCAGAGGCTCAGATAAGCTGTAAAATCCATTACAGAAAAATAAATGGCATGATGTGGAAGTGATTTTGATTCGTCTTTCATTGTCCCGGTCTTCCCTGCTCCGAGGGCCTGGGCCCTGTGGTGGATTGTCACTTTCAGCTGGGCTGTAGCCATAGTCACAGTTTCATTTTTAGTGAAAGTAACTCATCGGAGGCATGGAGGAGGCGAAGGAGAAAATGGAAGTGTAACCACAGCCCCACTGAGTCAGCTCGTGGGCCAGCAGCCAGCTGCCGCTTCCACCTCCTCCCCAGGCCTCGGGGTTTCCCGCTGGGCACTGCCCTCTGGCCGGGCACTCGGGCTGCGCTGGCCCCTATTTGAGTCCCCTCAGCTTTCCCTGACATTCCACGTAGCTTATGTAGCTGCCCACACTAGGAAATGGCTCAACGACGAAAGAACCTGAGGAGAAAGACAGTTAAGAAATGGAATCAGTAAATGCTTCTTCTCCCCTGCAATCCAGAGTGTTCCTAGAAGCCGCCTGAAGATCAGCCACATGGCTTGCAGGCCCTGATGCTAGATGAGAGACGTGGAGTTGTGATTCTGAAGCCTAAAGTGGGATGGGAGTTAGGCCAGCCGATGGGGACAGGGTGTAGAACTATTTTAGGACAAGAAGGTAGGGACCATGATGGGCCTGGCTGGCTGCCGTCCTTCCCAGCCAAGCGCAGAGGATCTGCTGACTGGCAGACAGACCGCGTGAAGCCTGGTGCTGCTGAGGTTGGAGTCATGAGAAGTTGGCACTCTGGGTAGTGATGCCTGGGCAACTGCTAGCTCTCTCAAAATGTGTCAGCTCTGCAGAAACACATGGGCTACAATCCACCTTTTTTTGGCTTCACAAAAGTCTCAGTGTCAGGAGTTAGCTGGGGGACACCTTGCCTTTCCCTTGCTATTTCAGTTGTTCTGGGAGTGATCCTGGCTCTGCTTCCCAGTGTGATGGAGTGGAACAGAATCAGAGAGGGAATCAGACCACCTGAGTTTGGATCCTGGCTCTGCAGTATCACACCTGCAGACTGTGGACAAGTGACCCTACATGTCTAAGACCCAGTTTTTGCCTCTGTAAAATGGGGGTAATATCTACGTCATACAGTCATTGAAAGATCTGCAAGGCATAGCTCCCGGAGTTCACACATGAATGGTGATGCCTTTCCCGTTCCCTCCTTCCACGCACTGTTGCTACCATCTGGGTTATCTTGCCCTTGCCTGTATTTCAAAGAGCAATTTTGATAATCAATCTGAAAGATTGTAAACAAATTGTGTTAAATGCTTTTCGAAAAGAGGGATTGAATTAAAATAATCTACAGATTCTTATTGAGCTCTGTGCTTGGGAGTAAAAAGAACTGTTAAGAGACCCTCCTAGAGGCTGGAATTACTGACCTGATTGAGAGAGTTGAATGATGTATAGATTTTGATTTTCCTTCCATTTCCTGATACTGGAATCTAGGGCTAATTGAGAATTCATTACAGATAAAAACATTTTTTCTAGATCTGGGTCTAGCGCTACGGAGGAAAACAAATATAGTCCATCAATTGTCTGTGTTCCCAGAAACGAGAGACTCATGAGTCACTGAGCTCATTCATCTAGTGCCTTCTTAGAGGCTCGAAATTCTGTGCACAAAGACAACAGAAGGGGAGTTGGCTTGGGAGCCACGCTTGGATTTGAGACACTCTCTTTTCTGGAACACATTTTCTCCTATCAGGGACATTGTTTCCCCATCAAGGACATGAATATATGGGCTCTAACAGAAGTTTTATTTGTGAACATCAGGTGCAAAGGATTAAGTTAATCATACATTTCAGTGCATGATATAATTT
>NW_003852398.1:48106564-48108561 GCF_000181295.1 Otolemur garnettii
GCCATGGCCTGTCTCTCCAGGTGGCATCCCAGCTTCAGAGTGCTTCTCTTCACCTCACGGCTTAGGGCGCAGAGCTGCACGTCCTCCACATCCTATTGGCCAAAGCAGTCACAGGCCCCGCCTTTTGTGGGAGGAGCTTAAGTCCGCACAGAAGAGGCACAATCGTTTGGGGCCGTGTTTGGGGATCAGCTGCCAGACCTTACCTAGGGACAGAGAAAACTTAACCTGACCGGTTCTAATTGTCCAGGTAACAGACTTGGCATTCATATCCGTAGAGTCAAGCTCTGGAGTCCGAGCTCTTAGCTACTATGCTAGAATCCCTCTCAGAGGCTAGTTCTAAAATCTTTTCCCTTTCCTTTCTAATCTCCACTTTCCTCTCCTTCCTCCATTAGGCGCGCACTCTAATATGTTTGCTATATGAACTGAATATGCATGTGTCTTTGCAAGATACATTGTTTTGCAAGTATGTCTTACATAAAAGGCATTATGTTGTATCTCTCTCCCTCTCTTTCACTCAACCCTGCTTCTAAGATCTCTCCAAGTCGCTCCACGTGTGCCTCGCTCGTGGGGACACCCGCCTCACCCCAGTGGAGGCGCCTTGACTTCATTCAGGAAGATGTTTACATCCTCCTATCTTTGCCTTTTTCAGTCTGTAGTTATTCCCCTTCTGCATTTGATGTTTTATTTATTTCAATCCTCTCTTTTATTCTTTTGACTAACCAGTCTGGATTAATGATTTATTCCCTAAAAGTCGTTTGAAAAATAAATGTAGAACGTTCTTAATCTTCTCTTTTGTCTTGTTTCCTTGGCTTTGGCCTTTATTATTTCCTATTCCCTCCCATCTGGGTTTTGTTTGTTTCTTTTAATTCATTCTTGGTTTGGTCTTTTTTTTTTTTTTCTGGTAAAGGATTTAAAGCAGTATGTTTTCTTCTATATAGTACTTTATCTCCCAAATTTTACCTCTAAGTGTTTTACATTTCTTTGGTTTCCTTTTCTAACCCAAGGGTCATTCAGTAATGAATTTTTTTAGCTTTCAGGAAGTGAGCGGAAGGGGCATAGTCGGGGGTGTTATTCTTTTGTGTTCCAGGTTACTATTGATAGTGGAGTTTTGTCTTCAGTAGGTTCTTGGTCTCGGTGATTCCAACAATGAATCCTCGGACCACAGACCAGTGGTAAGACAGGATTTATTTACAGACAAGAATATAAAAACACCAAAGCTCCTGGCAGAGAGAACCCAGATAGGGGAAAAAGCTCTCTGGCTCCCTCTCTCTGTCTCTCTCCGGGCTCTTTGTCGAGGGGTATATATATTCGCATGGGTTCCTCTGTAGTTACATTTAGGGGGAACTCAGTTGTTACTTTTAGCGAACATGGGTCTTCTATGGTTACATTTAGCCGGAACTCAGTCGTTACTTTTAGGGTCTTCTATAGTTACATTTAGCCCAAACTCAGTTGTTACGTTTAGCGGACATGGGTCCTCTGTAGTTACATTTAGCCGGAACTCAGTTGTTACGTTTAGCGGACATGGGTCCTCTGTAGTTACATTTAGCCGGAACTCAGTAGCAATTGCATGGCTACAATCCCTTTCCTTCCCAGGCCTAGGAAACTTACATGAAATTGAACAGGCCTAGGAAATGCGGGGGTTCTCTGTTCAGCCGAAAGCCTAAGGAGAGAGAGACCTAAGGTGCTGGTGTCTCCCCAGGAGTTGTCTGGCCCCTCTGCCTACTGGGGCCTCCTACAGGGCCCCTCTGCCTACCCTCCAGCGCGCTGGTTCCTCTGCCTTCTGCTGCCGCCGCACCAACACCACCAGGGCTGAGGCGGAAGGTCCTCCAGCTGAGCTCCGCTGGGGGCCACCTGTCCTGTATCACTATTACATTATGACCAAAAAACTATGGTGTCTATGATGTTGATTCCTTGAAATTGTAGCATTTTTTGTGGCTTAATACGTTGGTTAGTTGTTGTGAATATATATACATATATATATGCAAATATACGCTACA
>NW_003852398.1:48108890-48116544 GCF_000181295.1 Otolemur garnettii
AGTATTTCTGTAACTTTTTACATCTCTTACAGATAAGATATTGTTTTTTGTTTTTGTTTTTGCAGTTTTTGGCCGGGGCTGGGTTTGAACCCACAACCTCCAGCATATGGGGCCAGCGCCCTACTCCTTTGAGCTATGGGCGCCACCCCAGATAAGATACTGTTAAATATTCTTTTAAAAATTTAATTGAAGGGCCGGGTGTGATGGCTCACACCTGTAATCCTAATACTCTGTGAGGCTCAAGACCAGCAAGAACAAGACCCTGTCTCTACTAAAAATATGAAAACGATAGGGCTTCACTACGGGCAGCACTTGTAGTCTCCGCTACTTGAGAGGCTGAGGCAAGATGATCACTGAAGCCCAAGAGTTTAAGTTCACTTGAGCCATGATGCCACAGCACTCAACCCAGGATGAGAGAATTAAAAACATGTTTTTAATTTAATTTTTAAAAAATATAATAGAAGAATATCTTTGGATTGGTGAGTTTGATCTATTTACATTTTAAGATTGTGTTGGGTGTTAATTCTACCATCTTATTTCATGTCTGATTATTTTCCCAGTGATTTCAGCTTCTCTCTGAGACCTTGGCTGCCTTGCTTAACAATGTGTGCTCATGGCAGCAGGAAGTAGATCCCTGGTGGGAGGGGCTAGATCCTGGTGGGAGGGGCTAGGTCCTGGTGGGAAGGGCTAGATCTCTGGTGGGAAGAGCTAGATCCCTGGGGAGCCAGCATGGGACACACACCTAGGGTGGCAGATCCTCTGGTGTTCCCATTTGGACTCAGCCACTTCCTTCTGCCACACATTAGCATGTGACCCTGCCCTCAGAAACCTCCACATGCCTCTATCTGGTCACTATTTTCTATCTCCCTGAATTGCAGTCAGCTTTCCTTTGAAAAATAAAAGGCCAGGAAAGAGGACACTCCATGTGGCTAGCAGGTCTGCCTGCATGTGTGTTGTAGGCACCTACCACAGCATACCTGGAATTCACCTCTCCTCTAAGCCCACTGCCTGGGGACACTGGACCAGCACTGCGGTTTCCTGTTTTACAGGGTGCCATCCTTCCATCAAGAAGCATTGCACAGGAGAGCAAAGGACATAACTCTCCCCCTCTCCTATGCCTTCCCCCAGCTGTGGCATCCAGCACTCCACCTACACTTTCTGTAGCCCCAGCATTCCCTGGTTTTGATATTTTTTCCCTCAGATCCGCCAGCCTTCCTCTCTCTTACTCAGAACTTCAGAGGTGATTGGGGGAGGGGTCCAGGGTAATTTTGCCACACTATCTGCCATCAGCACTTCTCAGAAACTCCTTTTTGAAGCCCTAAAGTTGCTATGGGGATAGGCCATGGGAAGAGACCAATAACATTAGCTCTGGTGGCCTAGCCCCATTCAGCCACCTGTCCTCTGCTTTATAGAGTGGGGTTCCGAAAGAAAAAGATTGGATTGGGCTGCTAACCATACATTGTTGAAATCTGTTAAAATTCTGGGTAACCTCATCTAGCGCCCTGGCTCATGGGGACTCTGTTTACAGTGGGCACTGAAGTGCTTGATAGGAAAATGCTTGCACTGTATGGGTCTGTCCTGTATAAAACGGACACCCACACAGTTCCCTGGCTCTCCTTCCTCCCCCCGCCCCCCCGTGCCAGAAATAAGTGATGCTTAGTAGTCATACAAACTACATTTTACTCTCAGATAGGCCTTAAATGATGCTGTTAGGATTTTTTTTTTTAAGTCAATCTTGACATTTGTTTGAGAAAGTGCCTGGACACTGCTATGAGGGTAGGACCCTGCAGAATGTCTGTCCTCATGCAGCCAGTGCCAAGGTACAGGCAGATGGCAGGGGTCCCCATGGGAAGGCTGACCCCAGTGATGGGCCAGCCACATTACTTTTACAGTGAGATGACTGGAGCTATTTTCCTGCTCTTTAAACAGGAGGCTCAGGCTCAGTGCCTACAGCTTAGGAGCTAAGGCACCAGCCACATACACCAGGGCTGGCAACTACAGCAAAAAAAATAGCTGGGCATTGTGGCAGATGCCTGTAGTCCCAGCAACTCAGGAGGCTGAGGCAAGAGAATCGCTTAAGCCCAAGAGTTTGAGGTTGCTGTGAGCTGTGATGCCACAGCACTCTCTACCAAGGGCAACATAGTGAGACTCTGTCTCCAAAAAATAAATAAAAATAAACAGGAGGCTCAGACAGGCTTTGGGGTACTTTGCAAATTACCTTTGCTAACATATAGAATATCACTGGGTTTTCTCCATCATTGACCTTCAACACCGCCCCTGACCAAGAATCTCAAGGCTGATTGTATCTGATATCCCAGTTCAGCAGCTGAGGGTGCCAGCAGCTCAGCCAGGTCCACAGGACGCCACATGGGTTGACACCCTGCCCACTTAGGGCTTACCCTCTACAGCAACTCTCAGCTGCAGGGGTCCTGGCACCAGACAGGGAGGTGGCTCAAGGGGAGTTTGGGGAAGCCATCTAAGACTCCATCATCTAGGTATTGGATCCATGGATGCCCAGGACTCAGTCCTCGTGGCTAGTGTCTTACAGCAAAATGAGCACCCTCAGTGAGGAGGTCTGGTGTGTGAAGAGAGACTCCCCAGTCACGTACACCAATCCCTAAGGGGTAGTGCAGGGCCCCCCAGGCTCTCAGAATAGTATGCCTGGGGGCAGCTCTGGTTGCAGCAACTTCTGCAGGTCTGCAGAATCCTTGCAAGTCCTGACCCTGAACTTCCTCCTCCAGAAGCTTGTGGTAGCTGGTAGGAGGAAGATGAAAGAATCTAACGTGTATAGGCAAACTGGCTTCATCCCAGATGAGAAGGACTAGGAATCAGACCCAGCCAAGGCCAGCAGAGGTCAAGGGACTTTCAGACATGCATCCTGTTTGGGAATTGGTTGAGATTTAGTTATTTTTTAATGTATCCAGTTAAAAAAGTGCAGGGGTGGCAGTTGATTGTGCCCGTGTGCAAGGCTTGGGTCCCCTCTGTGTATTACCATACAGGTTCATCACTGTTTATGCAGGCACAGCTGCCAAAAAGAATCAGGTCCCTGGAGAAATGTCTGAGTCTAGGTCAGAGACAGAAAACGTATAAGGCAGATCTGACCCACTTCGTCATAGCAAAAAGCAAGGCAGACTGCCATGGTCTTGTCCAGATATACAGGAAGCAATGTAGACAGGTGCCCACTGGCTTAAGAGGGAACAAAATGAGCATCAGACAGAAAAGCTACACTGAAAAGTGGCACGTCATCTACGTCCACACTCCTATGTTTATACTGACTCTTTAAAATCAGACCTGGCCAGTCACTGTGAGAGCATGTTAAAGAGCACAACCATTATTCTGATAACCGCTTTTAAAAAACGGTATCTTATGGGTACTATACTCTGGGATATAACTGAAAGTCTTTCTTTAAAGAAGGATTACACGTAACAAATATAGAAATAATGACAGATCCTATATGAAATCATCCGTCTGCCCAAGGATCAGATGCTCTTTAGCTGATGAGAAACTTTAAAGTAGAAGGATCAGACCCTCCACACCTAAACTCACAGACCAACTTTAACATCACAAAATAGAGAAAAGCTGTCTGTGACGTGACGCCCCTCCTGAGGTCCCCTCCTGAGGTGATGCGGCAGGAAGTACACAGACTGAACCTGAACCTGACCGAACGTGCTACCTACCTGTCTCCAGAAAATAGGGGGATAAGGAACTTGTTCCATGACCCTGTAGCCGAGTTTCTCAACTGCAGCACTACGGACACTTCGGGTTGGATAATTCACTTACAAGAGTTAAAAATGTGTCAACAAATGTAATGTCTGGACCTTGTCTGGACCCTCATTCAGACAAACCAAATGATTTTTTAAAAATGAGGATCTCGGGGAAATTTGAATAATGGATGTGTGATCATAAGAAATTATTTGTTTAGGGCAGTGGTTCAACCTTCCTCATGCTGCGACCCTTTAATACAGTTCCTCATGCTGTGGTGACCCCCAACCATAAAATTATTTTTGTTGCCACTTCATTACTGTAATTTTGCTACTGTTATGAATCGTAATGTAAATATCTGATATGCGGGATGTATTTAGGTGACGCTTGTGAAAGGGTCGTTTGACCCCCCCAAAGGGGTCACGACCCACAGGTTGAGGATCGCTGGTTTGGGGTATGATAATAGAATGATGGTTATGCTTTTGAAGAGTTCTTATCTCTAACATATACTCTGAAGGATTTATGAAGTTACAGGGGTGATGGGGAGATGTTGGCCATAGGGTACCAGTTTCAGTTGGAGAGAAAAATAAGCTCTGGGGAGCTACTGAACAGCAGGGCAGCCACGAACGCACACTTCAGAATTGCTGGGAGTAGACGTAAAATGTTCTCACCACGGGGTGGGGGTGGGGGGGAATGATGAGTACGTGAAGTCATGGATATATTAATTGGCTTGACTTGGTCACTTTACAATGTATACATACATCAAAACATTATGTTTTCCATCCAACATATATAATTTGTGTCAATTATAACCTCAATAAAGTAGGGTAGGGGAGAAAGAAAAAAATGAGCTCTGTGAAGACACAGATTGCACATACAAGCAGGCACGTGTATATATATATGGTCTTTAATATATTCTAAAGAGTAAACTTGATTTGCAAACTCTAAACAAAAAAGTTGGTTAACAAGTTCGATGTAAGCTTTCCGCCTTGTATGTCAAATCAGCACATTGTACCCTCTAAATGCATTAATGTACACAGTTATGATTTAACAAAAAGAAAGTTATGCGAGATCTAGGATTTGCTTTAAAATAATCCAGTGGATGGCAGAGTAGAGGGCAGAGTGTGGACAGAACAAGATTGGCCATATGTACATTAGTGTTGAAGCTTACGCCGGGTACGTGGTATTCGTTATACTATTCTCTTCATTATTACATTTTTCATTGGGAAGTTATGTAAAAAACAAAACACAACAAGAGCTGAGCACAGCTGCCTGACACAGTCCTCTCAATAACTCGCTGGCTCTGCAGACCAGTGAGCCGAGCAGAGGCGGCTGTGGCTGGAGCAGTCAGACGGCAAGACTCTGCGGAACCTGAGACACCAGGCCACAGGCTCAAGGCTGGCCATCTTACATGGCGCTGTTACGTGCACTGGGTAGAGTATTTTAATGTTCATACCACATTAGGGCAGTACAGTGAGGAGGCAGGGCTGCTGTGCAGTAACCGTCAAGAGGAGAAGGAGAGGGGAGGCCTCAGGTTCAGGACCAACAATGACGGTCACGGACAGAAGGCCCAAGGGCCGCAGAGCCTCCGGACAACAGAAACCCACATCCACTGAGATTGGAGGGTGCCGAGGAGGCACCCCTCACACAGCCCTCGGTATAAAGAGGCACTCCCACTGTGCTTTAGAAATAGAGGAATGGGAAATGGGAACAAGACCCCTGCACCTCAGTTCTACTTAATCGAGCGTGCAGCTGTGCACGCAAGGACCAGTTTGGAGGCAGAGGATGGGGGCTCCGTGATGAGAGGGAGGATTTTCATTAGTTGTTTCCAGTGTTCTCTTTGCAAGTCACAAGGTGAATACAAGAAATACAGGAGGCACTCAGATTGCCAGGAACAGCTGCATGTGGGCAGGGCTGCACTGAGCCAGCTGCAAGGTCCTGCCAGTTGTTCAGTAGCACCTGAGTGCTGACTTCACCCTGGTGGCTGGCAGAGGGGCTGCTGGGAGGGTACATCCACCCTGATCCATCCCAGAGTGGCCGGGGAGGGTGTGCCTGTGGGCCAAGTGCAGAAAAGAGTCCCCTGCCACTCAAAGGATGAAAAGCGGAGAAAGTTTTGTGAATGAAAGCTCTCTGTGCCCCAAGTGAATGAAAACCATCTAGACAGAGCACCCAAAGTGGACTTCCTCTCCTAGGGAAAAGTGTACAATTTAAGAAGTTATTCTGCTGGGCGGGGAGGCTCATACCTGTAATCCTAACACTCTGGGAGGCTGAGGAGGGTGGGTTGCTTGAGCTCAGAAGTTTGAGATCAGCCTGAGCCAGATTGAGACCCCTGCCTCAATTAAAAATAGAAAAACTAGCCAGGTGTTGTGGCAGGCACCTGTAGCCCCAGCTACTAGCGAGACTGAGGCAAGATGATCCCTTGAGCCCAGGAATTTGAGGTTGAGCTACCCAGGGCACAGAATGAGACTGTCTCAAAAAGGAGAAAATATTCTGACTCAGGAAATACGCCCCCCCCCCACAGACATACACCATGCATGCGTGCACACTGAAACACTGCTCGGACACAGACACATGGCGTTAAAAGAGTCCAAGACAGGTCAACACTATTTGTTGTCACTGACAGCGAGTCTCAAAGTGCAGCCCTCTGACACCACTACGTTCTCCTCTCCTCCCCTGCCTGCGCTCCCAAGGAAGAAGTGCTGCCACAGGGTTGCTTAAGGAACAAAGAGAATAAGGCAGCAGGTGTCATAAGGAACAGTCACCCCAGGGAGGGGTCAGGGGAGAAGTGGATGTCTGCCCCTCTGGGGTCAGAATTGGAGCTCAGGAGAGGACACATCTGTCTCTACAACCTCCTGGTAGCTCTTCTGCACATTAAGAGGGGTCACAAGCCCAGTCCGGGGCAATTTGCCATATGACACAAATCAGTGAACAGGCAGCACATAGGTTCACATTTCCTGCTCCTCCCATCTTGCCGGGCAACTGAAGGAGCCCCTTCCAACAGCAGCCTTCCGGAATCCTGTCAGTTTCCTCATTCCCCTAGAGACCAGTGAGCATTAACCTGCTCCCAATTACAGCCATGCACCGTCTTTCCCATCAGGTCAGCCATTTCCTGCCGTGTCTGGTGAAGAGCATGCTAAGAAAAACAAATTGCTGTACCTTTAAGGGGCTGATCTCATTACCACAGCTTGGATTTCCAATGCCAAGGATGAGAAAAGAAAACTGCCTTCTTTTATTTCATAATTCAGTGTTTCCCAACCTCCTATCATGCATTTTGGGAAACAGTTGTCAAAGACCCAGTGACTTTTTCTAGCAAGCTGGGTGGGAGAGGAAAGATGACTGTGGTTTGGTCTCATGTTGCCTCGCTCTGCCAGAGGCTTTGCCTGTTGACACTTCAATTCCTTTTCCCAGCTGAAAGCTTAAATTATTTGTTTCAATGAAAATCTGAAATAAAATTCCAGCCATCATTAAGAACAGGCGGGATCCTGTCATCCTGGCTCCATGGCTCAAGCTGAGGGCCCGTGTTCAATGTTTGTGCAGAGCCGGACGTGATTTCTCAGCTGTGGGAGGACAGCTCAGGTTCGGCAGCCCTGAGCCAGGGAAGCGCTGAGCCAGGAGGACGGCCAACTGGCAGGAGCCAAAGACTTTCTTAGTGTTTAGGTCTCAATGGAAAACTCAGGAGAGACGGCCAAACATGCTCCAGAAATCCCCTCCAATTTCCCATTTGAGCCCCCAGCACCAGGGCACCTCCACAGTCACTGTCATCTTCTAAACAACAAGGGTCAAGGTACCAAGGCCACCAACCTGTCACAAGTACTGACAGCCTCCTTCCTGCCAGAAATGCGGTGGGATCCAGCAGGCACATGGTACCTCCCCATGGTGGAGGCGAGGGAGCCGGCTGAGTGTTTAAAGCAAAAGGAAGTGGCTCGGCGCCTATAGCTCAACTGGCTAAGGC
>NW_003852398.1:48116809-48121525 GCF_000181295.1 Otolemur garnettii
AAAAAAAAAAAAAAAAGCAAAAGGAAGTGAAATCACAACCCTGAAAGATGATTTGGAACAGACATGCCAGTGGGGAAGGCTGAAATGGAAACATCCAAGTGCACTTTTCAAAGCCTCTAACTGAAAAAGAGTCAATGCCCCTCATGTAACGTTCGATTTTCAAAAGAAAAAAGGCACATCTTGCTACTGGTCAAACTTAGTGTCGCCTTTACACATCTCCGATTGGGTGTAGGATGGGAGTGCGGTGGGTTAAGATTCCCACTCAGGTAAAGGGCTCTCTTTGAGGGTGACACACGAAGCCTGTTTAGGTAGCTCTACTTTGTAAACCCCAAATTGTCAAGGCACTTTTATGTTCTAGCACAAATCCCATTAGGGCAGGAGGAGCCTGTCTCAGGGAACCTCAGGGGAGCCCTGAACTCCACTCAGCTGGCTGCGTCAGTACCTGCCAGACCTCAGCACAGTCCATTTCCACAAAACCTGGACTGTTGAGTTAGGTGCCTGTGAATTACACTTCCAGACCACTGGGGCTGCAGGACTGTGGCGCCCTGCCCCATTGACCACTCCCTTTGCTGATCTTATCACTGGCCTCTTTCCCCCACTGTTCTGTCTGCAGGGGAGCCTTGGCTGGAGGGTTAGAGCAGAATGGCCTTTGGGACTGTCATGTGTATCCCTAATGCTCTGAGAGGTGGTGGTCCATTTTTAATACATAAGCACAGATAATCCGGACAGGAAGTCAAAGAATTTGAACCTCCTCTCCCTGCCTCTGTGAGTCCTTGGTGCCCCAGCGTCACACTTGTGAGGACTGTGGAGGTGAGAAACTCAGCCACCTACTAGACAAATCTTTCCTAACAGCCATTGCCCACAAGAGACAGGTGTCCCTGAAGCCACTTCCTTTCATAACAGCACTCACCACAGTTGTAGCTCTGCGTATTTGTGTAGCTGAGCTGTGAGCCCCGTCAAGGTGAGGACTAGATTGTCTTCTACCCAACAGTGCATTGCTGATGCTGGGCCTAGTACACAGCATGGCACTCGGGAAGTGATTGATAACTTTGTTAAATTAATATTTATTCATGAAATGAGTGTAACGTGGTCCTTCAGTATTCTCAATGGCTTTGTTTAACCACTCAACTGGCTAAACCCAAGAGAAATGTTAACTCTGACCGACGCTACTTTCACAAGTAGACTTACATAAACCAGCAGTAATTAACAACTGTCATTCTGTCAGACAAGTCTCGCTGTACTTCCTTCAATAAAAGTTTTAAATTAATCAGTTTTAAATACCTGTTTTATGATCTACCATACTGTGTTTGTATGATCATTTTTTACATGATCTAATTTAATTCTCCCATCCACTGTTTGTAATAGGGCTTTTAGTCCCAAGTTACAGACATGGGAACTGAGGTGCAGGAAATGTTGGTCTTTCCAGGCTCACACCACTAAGTGACAGCAACTCACTGTCCTCAACTGCTGTTCTCTGGGGTTTTCCACTCACAGAGCTAGTTTGAAGACAAGAATCGTGCTATTTATTCTTTCTATATGAAGTCTGCCTATGGGTAAGACCCATCTGTGTGGGAAAGTGCAAATTTGGGACATAACCTGCGACTACACTTGGCATGTTTTAATCAACAGTCAATTCTGTCACTTAAAATTTTTTTTTACCTCCTTTCTAATCAGAGCTGAATCACCAGTTCCAATAATTCCTGTTCTTCACGGCCTCCCACCACCACCCACTAGGATAACTTGATGTACTTGTACACCCTCTGGGTCATTTTCAACAATTCCCAGATAGATATTAACATATTGCCTCACTGGGGCCCAAACTGCTTTCAAATACTTGCGGGGTGCTCTAATCACCTCTGTGTAGCTTACCTAATAGTGACTATCTCCCAAAGGAGATTTTTAAATCAGAATACTTAATTGCCTCCCTGATGTCAGAGAAAACACATCCTGAAATGCAGCCAGCTTGGAAAAGGTCAGTCCACCGGGGTTGAATTTCTGTCTTATCTGAGAGCTTAGAATGCCATAGGAGAGAGAGAACATTGAGCAAGAGCTTGGGCTGTGGAGAATAGAATCCTTTTCCCATTTCTAAGTCCATCTTCAGGAGCTGATGGGTTTAAATCAGCTAATAAACTTGAAAGCATTTTCTAAACCATGCCATGCAAACATTATTTATTACAGTTGCCATTAATTTGGAGAACATTAGAAACAACAGAGATTTAAAACGGGGACTTGGGGATTATCTGACAGTTGGAATTGTTCCCATTCATCTTGACAATGAATAGCACGGTTTTCATTAGTACCCTGGCTATGTAAGTTAATTCCTGACGGCTGCCTGGGACAGCAGAATAGGCACAGCTGTCAAACAGAACGGAACTGTGAGATCAGAGCACATTCCTGAAGAGAAGAACTGGCTCTCTCATCTTGGTGTTCCTTGGTAAGGAGTGCCTGGGAAAATAAATTCCTCTGTGAATGGTTGTCCAAGGAATGAATGAGTGAATACATGACAACCCCCTTGGCCCATTATCCCATCTGCAAAACAACACTACCACCAATGCGGTATTGTGAGCTGCAAGTAAGGTAATGTCTGATGGGCCACCCCTGAGCAGAGTGCCAGGCCTCCTAAAGACTCAAGGAATGTTTGCCCTTTTCTTTCTCCTTTCCCTGGGTCAGTCTTACGTGGCTTTCCTGCCCTCTGTGAGAAGGAAAGTTTCCACGTGTACGGAAGAGAGCAACATGTGATAGTTTGTGCCCCTCACAGGTAGTCAGAGCAGCACTGCATTTCCAGAACCACGCCCCGCGGGCTCCTCAGTCGGGTGCCCAGTGATCCCCAGCTGTGTGATACAACTAAGGCCCTGCCCCAGGCCCCCTGGGGGTTTCTGGTATAAAGTCATCGGGAGTCACACCAAGCACCCACCTCTGGAGCCCAAACCCTTCTCTTCTACACAAAAAGGCCCCTCCCAGAAGGACTGCAATAACAAGCGTCACTTCTCCTCGTGACCCACGGCAGCACCTCTCAGGGTGGAGACCAGGCTATTTCATTATCTCTTTTATGACATAGTACGGATGTTTTCAGTTTTTTTTCTTTTCAAGGCTCAAATTTCCTAACAATTTTTAGTAAGACAACACTCAAAAGACAGATCTGGTTGGGGAGCTGGGAAAACAGTTCATAAGAAAATTTCGTTCCCAGAAAGGGCTTGGGTGCAGTCCCTTCCTGACGGCTGCCTGTTGGAAGCAGCAGCAGTACAAGGGTGGAGGCTGGAAGGGAAGGGGGAGGCAGGCCGGCTTTCCCACGGCCCGGCTGCGGGAGACAACGAACCACACTGCCAGAGCTGAAGTCCACACGCAGTGCCTGCAAACAGGCAGTGTGAGGCCACAGTGTGCATAAGAGAGAGAATAAGAAGAGAAAAGCAAGTTGCCTGGGACTCCATGTGAAAAACCAGATAAGAAACAAGTCATCTGGTGGCGCCAGCCACATACACCCAGGCTGGCGGGTTTGAGCCCAGCCTGGGCCTGCTAAAACCACGACAACTGCAACAACAACGAAGTTATAATAAAATAACTGGGCATTGTGGAGGGTGCCTGTAGCACCCTTCCTACTTGGAAAGCTGAAGCAGGAGAATCACTTGAACCCAAGAGTTTCAGATTGCTGTGAGCTGTGACACCACAGCACTCTAACCAGGGTGACAGCTTTAGGCTAGGAAGGAAGGAAGGAAAGAGTCATCTGAAGATCTCACCCAGCCACTGTGCCAGAAACCAAATTCTCTGCCAGGATGAAACACCCTCACACCATCAGACATTTGGGTCCCTCTGGTCACAAGTATACGGTTCTTGCTAAACTTAAGTCATGGGACTTAGGAAGGGGACGTGAGATTACCTAGATGTTTTCAAGATACAAACCAGGCAGGGTGAGAGTGAGCAGACTGCGTCACCAAAACACTGAGGAAACTAAGCCTTAGAGTAGACAGGAAGGTCTGCCCCCGAAGACAGGTCCCCCGGAGCACTGTGGAGAACTAGCACATGCTCCAGTGGCAGAGGGTGAGGGGCCCATGGTAAGCCAAGCAGGTCACAAAATGAGGTGTAAATAGCAAGTGAGAATTTATTTCAAGCAAGGGAAATCAAGTACTTAAGAACATGGCAGACAAATGCAGAGAAATCCTGAAGTTCCAGACTGCAGCTCATTTGGAGTAGCGCACAGCCAAGGAAGTATTAAAACCACAAAAACAGAATAGAAGCGGCATCTCTCTCAGAGCACACTTGGCTGGCATTTAAACCCAGAATCCCAACTGGGAGTAGCAGAGGAAGTATGCACACAACCAATCCGGGCGATATGTGTTTTATTGTTATAAGGTAATTAAGCTACTCAACAGGCTGGCTCCTGAAATTGACAGGTACATTTTGTCTCTGGAGAAATGTCAGCAGAGGACAGGATTTGCTGTGCTGTTAAAGACGGAAGAAAACACATCTTTCACAAAGAGAGCGGTAGGAGGTAGGAAGTGGGATAACTTCACTCTGGGTCAATGCCCGGCCCCAGGGCAAACTGGCTACTGGTCTACCTCTCTGACCCTCCAAAGGAGCAAAGCAGCATCCACTCCCAGTATCCTTCCCATTGCCATGTTAACGTGGAGCTCCCCTTCCCAGCAGCCTGAAAGAGGCTGCAAGCTTTGTTGTGTATTTTGACTGATTTTCTCATTCTCAACAATTTGGTTCCAAATGTCC
>NW_003852398.1:48122335-48123241 GCF_000181295.1 Otolemur garnettii
CCTACTGCCAGAGCTCCAGGGCAGCAGGAGGAAGTTACCTGGGAAGAACAGAGAACACCTCTGTGCAAGCGCAGCCCTAGATTCATACCACCCAAGGTGAGACAATGACCAGACTTGGTCCAAGTCTATATACAATCACCACAACTCTGGCACAATGAACCCCTAAATTCCCGTGCAGCAATACAATAAAACCCTGTGCATGGGTCACTCACAAAATAAACAGCACTTGCTGAAGGTGTGGCCATAACCCTAAAATCCCCATAAGGAAGCAAACCACCATTTGAGAAAGTTAACAGATGCAGCTAGAAGAAAAATTAGCATATACCCCCAAACCCAAGAAAATAGGATAGTAAATATGATTTAAATGATTTTTTTAAAAAAATAGACATCATAATGGAAAATGAATATGAAAAAGGAACAGGCAAATTTGGAAAAGACTTCCTTTTCAAAAATGAAAAGTCAAGACAATGAAATTAGAAACTCAGTGGCTGGGATAAACAACAGATTAGAGAGTGCTAAGAACAGAATTAGTGAGATAAATACAAAGGATTTCTTAAGAATATAGCACAGAGAAATCGGAAACATACAAAACAGGGTATGTTCAATAGAAGTTTAAATGAAACCCCAGAAGGAAAGAACAGAACGAGAATGAGGTAATATTCAACAAAATAAGAACATCCACGATTTCTTAGAACACAGTTGAGACCTCAACAAGAGGAACAAAAATAAGCCCGTTATCTAAACATGGTGGGGAAATTAGAATTTCAAAGACAAAACAAGGTGAGACAATGAACTCGTGCTTGTTATTATATATAATATAGTCAAATAATCAAAAAATGTACATATATATGCTGCATGCACAAACCTCCAGTGATGCAGAAAAAGATTTAATACCCAGCAGCATGT
>NW_003852398.1:48125108-48129375 GCF_000181295.1 Otolemur garnettii
AAAAAAAAACTATACATACACAAACAAAATGTCAAGGAATTTGAGGAACCTTTTCTAAACAGTACACAGTTAATTCAGTGTCAATAATTCACATCTTGTAACAACCTGTATGGATATGATTTCTTTTACAAAACTTTCAGTGTCAAAAAGGAAATTAAGGCCATCAGATTCGCAGCTTAAAAATTCACATAAAGGAAATATAAAAATATTCTGTGCTTCTGAGAAGGCTCTGCACTGTATATAGGTAAGGATTACCATACTTCTTTGTTTTGAGGAAGACAGTTGATTTGAGAAGTTTACATAATTGCACAACTTCTATTGGATGCTCTTGAGGTTCCCTAATAAGGAAAACAGAAGAACAAATTAGCACGAAACATAGGGCTCACAGTGTTCCAAAATCCTATCATTGCTCCTTATCCTTTTAAACTTCTCTCATGGACTTCTTCCCTAGAATACTCCAATCAACTCCAGAAGTTAAAAAGGCTTAACTCTGGCTGCACATTCAGATCCTGAGAAATTAAAAAAAAAAAAAATCTGTTCTAGATCCCTAAACCAATTAGTGAGAATTTATATAACTGGAGAAGGATGTTTACATAATCTTAAAGGAATTCTAATATGTGGCGGAAGTTGAAAACCACCCTTCAATAACCTCCTTTGATAACTTAGGAAAGGGAGGTTAGTGAACTCCATTTCGAACAACCACATCAAAGAATACGGCTTGCTAGATCCGGAATTTCCGCATCCAGAGGCATTTGCCAAATGTGAAGTTAAAATGGCTCCTCTTTCCATATCTTTAATTCCTTAAAACTTCACAATATGACTTGTGACTCACCACTGCTTGAACTAAAACTACCTTCTTGGAGGGCACCAACAAACTTTTAATCAATTCAAAAGGCCACTGAATTTACCCTCAAATAAGAAGTCAGAACAGCTGCTCTGCCCTTCCATCTTCCTCTGCGAAACCTCGGTGTCATTATTTTCTATGATCACACAAGCTAAAAACCTCACACATCTTGGTATCTTTTTTCTTCTCTCACCCTGATGCTAATCATTAACTCTTAATACTTTTATATACGCCATTAGTGTCTCTGCTTCAACTTCATTCTGATATAAACCCCACAAGAACAGCTGGACGAACAGATACACTTGGAGCTTAAGTCTTGACACATCCTCTCTAGTGACTAAAGATCCCCATAAATGCTTTGCCACTCCTCCCATCAAGACTCCCCTCACCTTGAATCTGGGTTGTGAATATGCCAGAAAGGACACCGTGCCAGTTCTGGCCCGGCCTTTAAGAGACTTGGTACTCTCTGATTTGCCTCTTAGCCCACTGCCGTATTGTAACACAGCGAGGGCTAACCTACTCAGTTATGACAAGCCACATGGAGAGAGACCTGGACAAGATCCCACACCTACCAAATTCCCAGCTGAACACAACTGACTTCAGTCTCCACCATGCAGAGCTAAAGAATGGCAGAGCTGAGCTCAGTCAAGCTCACTGCTTCAAGCTGCTGTTTGGGGAGGGTGGTGGTCTGTTAGTGTAGGCCTGGCTAATTCAAGCACCCTCAGAACACCATCATTTTACTTCTTTCTAATACCCAAATGCCTTCTTATCCTTCAAAATACTGGACACTTCCCGGAGGTCTCAACTACTCTCCAGTGGACCAGAGCGCCTTCTCTAGTGTCTGAACTGCTACAAGTCATGCTCTGAGCCACTTGTCTGGCACCTTTACACATCTCTTCTATTGTTATTTTACCTCTAGTCATTAATGATGGCTCCCCACATGGAAAGAGACTTGGAAGATATTATGATTGTCTCCCATTAAGGGCAGATATGGCTCTTGTGCTTGTTTCTTGTTAAAGCCAAGTGTAAAGTATCCATTCTTAAATATTCCTCCAAAATATATGAGAAAATATCCAAGTAAAAAATTCATTCTACCTCATATAACCACTCCCAACCTTAGGAGCTAAACACATAAAAAAATGTTTATTAGAGGACAAAGATTAATGAAACAAAGCAAATTTAAGATGATAAATCTGGAAACATAGAAATAAACTCTTATCAGGAAAAGGGTAGGATTTTGATTAATGATCAGACTCAAATAGCTTGAGAATATAAATTGATGGCTCTTTAGTTATTAATAATTCCAATTTAATTATAATTAAAACCAAATTTGAAGTTTCTTTATTTCAAGGGCTCTCAGCAGCCCAAGCATCAGCTAAAATCTATCCTGCAATTAGAAAATTAGGAACTTAAAATAGCAAGAATTTCATTTCATACTGAAGTTCAACACTACTTTGTGGTTTTGTTTTTTTTTTTTTTGCTTGTTCTAATTTCGTGATATCCTTTTAATCTCAAAACTCTACAAAGTAAATAAATTTGGGGGTATGCAGTCTAATCCATATCTACCTATTTATTAGTAATATATATATATTCTACCATAACAGATTGCATACATTAAGAAACAAAAGATAACAATGAAATTTGATAGAATGATTAAAAAAATGAAAGTAAAAAAGAATGACTAACATATTATTCTAGTACTCTAAGGTATTACCTTGAATATACCTTTGGGAAGTACAAACCCTAGTTGGTACACAAATGCTCTGGTTCATCAAGTAATGAGGGAGAAAAACAAACCACACTATTGGTTTTTCATATAATTCTGTTAAAACAAACATATTAAAACAAATACCTGCTGGTGGAAAAGTTCTTCCTCAGCAACCACTCCAACTGCTTCTTCCTCCTCCTCCTCCTCTTCAGGTATGGTCGTTTTAAAGACTGTACTTCTTTGAGCAACCTCCTAAAAAGCAACCGTAGTTTGAGTTTAAGTTAAAAGCCATACTTAAAAATTGCAAAGGGGGCCAGAAGGATAGCTTGAACTTGAGAGTTCCAGACAAGGCTGAGTGAGACCAGAGTGAACAAAAGCCATACCCCTTCTCTACTGAAAATAGAAAAACTAGTCAGGTGTAGTAGCACATGCCTATAGCCCCAGCACTCCTATTTATTTATTTATTTACGTATTTTTAAATCATTCTGGGCGGCACCTGTGGCTCAAAGGAGTAGGGCGCTAGCCCCATATGCCGGAGGTGGTGGGTTCAAACCCAACCCCTGGTCAAAAACTACCAAAAAAAAAAAAAATCATTCCATCAGTAACTTTTGCTGCTGAACTGGAATTTCCGCATGATTAGTAGCAATTCTTAGACCTTCAACATTCCCTGTAGGGGAGTTACAAGTGTCCAATTTGAAACACCTGCTGAGAAGCTTCCACTGCTTTTTAATATCTTTCTAAGAATTCTGTAAATGATTTAGCATACTAAATTCTCTATAAAACTGAGTATGAATTCAACTGAAAGATGTGGCTCCAAGCAAAGAGAAGGTGCTAAATAAATGCTGAATAAAATGAAGCTGGAAGCCACTGTTGTCATCTCAGGAACTACGGTGACAAAAGAACTACCTGATAAGTGAGATGAAAAAGACAAGCTCCTTTCATTCCTGTAGCAACTGGTTCCTCTTGAATGAAATAGAATCAAGACAGATGAGCACTATGGACTAGTAACATATTAGTTCCAATGCATTCTATACAGAAATAGACCTCCCATCATTCAGCACAGGTATGACAGAAAGTAACTATTTCCATTCCCTACTAAAAGGCTCAAGTACAGATCACCTTCTTGTAGAAAATGCTGACTTGACGGAATGCAGCAGCATTTTTGTCTAAGCACCCTGCTAACCTGATGATGTGGCAGGAGGCAAATGAGCATGTCCTCCAGACGGCCGCAGAGCACGCCACTTCATTCCATGCCTGGTCCTCAGGCCGTGAGAAAGGTAACTCCACAGAGGCAGACACTAAAATCGCTTCCAAAAAAGCTTATCTAAGGTAGACCAGCTATTTCAAAATGGCTAAGGAAGAAAACCAAAACCCACTGCCATAGAAATGAGACTTCAATTTAAAATATACCCAAGAATATATTTTGTAAAGGAGGTAAAGTGGTAGAATTGCATTAATACTATGCAGGGATTTGATTACTATTGCATGACCAGGAAAGTTGGGCTATTTTGAATCTTTCAATTAGCCAGTTAACTTCAACTCTGTGAATTCAGTCTGTATTTACAAACGCAAATAGCCACTTCACAAATATCACATTGTTTCAACCAGATTAGTAGTAATACAAAAGTGTATCATTCACTAGATCGTTTATAATGTTTTAAACCAAGATATCACCTAGGTCTAGGAGATTGTAGCATTTAAAGCAGAAAAAAAAA
>NW_003852398.1:48130141-48140030 GCF_000181295.1 Otolemur garnettii
AGAAAATTTTCTATTACAGAATTCCTACATTCCAGCTTCTGGCAGCTCATAGCAGTGCACAAATTACATATGCAGATACTGGCTCCTAAGGTTTATGATGTAACTTAAGACAATTATCCTTAATAAGAAGCTTAGAAAACAGCAACTTGCCCAAATTCATTAATTATGAATTATTTCAACATAACTTCTTCTAATATAGGCCTGCTGCTAAGCACTTTTCATTTGAAAACATTTAAATAACCAATTAATCTCATGTTGAAAGCCTGTGTGGAAAATTAGAGAGCATTAAAATAATGTCTAAAACTCTAGGTAGGAAAGTAGTGAAACAAACAATTTAGAACCAAAAAGTTACTGGGAGGTTTAGACCCAGGAAATTACTAATCAGGATAACAGGTAAATGCTTTTGCCACCCTATTCCCCCAAAATCCTCTCAGCAAGGTCCCCAACTCTCATCGGTATCCTGACAGGTACACATACATGTTCTCACACGGCAGGTTTTACTCTTTCTCTCTAAAACACTTTACCTGTCTGCCCTGCTCGGAGCCTTGGGAACTCAAAGGGACACTAATTCATTCAGTAAGCTGGAGCCGGCTAGCATCTGCTGACTGTGCGCAATCTGCACAACTCTGTGGGTCACCTCATGCTGGAAGCCTGAAATCAGCCACGGCCGGGACATTATGCAACAGAAATCCGCAAAGGCTACAAACCAGGGTATGGTTTTACGGATGGAGACCCTACTGTTTATACAGGATATATTACACCTCTACACACATCAGTCATCATCAGTACAAACAAAAGTTCAGTTGTGTCTATGTTCTGAAGGTTTGGGGGAACTGCTTTATTTTTTTATTTCCCTCCTAGAAAAGTATCTTATTTTGCCATGGTAACATGGCACCTCTTTCCTCCCATCTAGGTAAGAGCACGCCTGCATCACAAAGCCCAGTGTGATGCAGCTGTGAAGGGAAGAGGAGGACTCAAGGTCTAGCTCAGTGGTTCCTCAACCTTCCTAACGCCATGGCCTTTTAATACAGTTCCTGTGGGTCACGACCCACAGGTTGAGAACTGCTGCTCTAACTCCACCTTCCTGATGCCAGGAACTGGTTTGAGGTGGGCACATGACCCAAGCTGGTACAGTAAGAACGAAGTCCAGGTTGTGGCCCTCAGAGGGGAAGATGCCCTTCCTCACAAACAGCGAACAGAAATGATGTGCCCTGGGGGGAGCTGGCAGCTCTCCTGCATTCTCAAGGGAGGCAAACTAGGGAGGAAAGACATCGGACAGAGCCTTCAGGACACTGTCTGGGCCACTGGATAAATTCTACTCTTAAATTTTTGATCACATGAACCCAAATAATCTCCATTTTTGCTAAGCCAGTTCAAGTGGGTTTTCTGACAATTCCAATGCTCCGGCAAGAAGAAAACTATATAAAAAAATTAAACTGATGGCTCGGTGGCCGTAGCACAGTGGTTATGGCGTCAGCCACATACACTGAGGCTGGTGGGTTCGAATCCAGCACAGGCCAGCTAAACAACAATGAAAAACTAAACAACTAAACAACTGCAAAAAAAATAGCCGGGCGTTGTGGCAGGCACCTGTAGTCCCAGCTACTTGGGAGGCTGAGGCAAGAGAATCACTTAAGCCCAAGAGTTGGAGGTTGTTGTGAGCTGTAACGCTACAGCAGTCTACCAAGGGTGACATAGTAAGACCCTGTCTCCAAAAAAAGAAAAAATTCAACTGACTTAAGCCAACTAATTACCTACAATTTTACTCAGAAGTGGCTTTTATAGTGGAGTTTATAGCTTGTTGCTAACATATCTACTAATAAATATAAACAGTCTTACAGAGTAGCCAGAAGTATTTGTCTAATGGTTACAGAAATAAGAATTATGTTCATAATACTTTCTCTCCTCACTTCTAACTCAAGTCACTTAAAACTGAGCCTAGCAAGCAGAAGGAAGTACAAGTCTGTTAAAAGAATGGACAAGCCAACCAACCAACCAAAGAATCTACTATCAGTGTGTGAATCATGAGCACAGCTCAGCTTCAGTTCGCTTTACTGAAATGCCGTCAGTGATTCTGCCCCAAGACATCCCCTATATGGTATCTATTAATACTTTGTTTACATCCCTGCATTTTGTGGGCTTTTAAATCTGCAGCTGCATTCCAAATACCCTCCCGTCAGACTGTTTCTTACTTGCAAGACTTGCAGGAACTTACTTGTTTCTTACTTGCAGGAAAAAACAGTGACTAGATTTCCGTGGCTCACAAAAGCCTCTTTAATCCTCTATATACTCCCTAGGACAGTGCTTTTAATCTGAGCAGATCAACAATCTTAACAATATTTTAAAAGGGAAATAAATTCTGCCAATTTCAGGCAGAGGGGAAGAGCAGGTGTTTCCAGCTCGGGGGTGGCAGCACCCACGACAGCTGGGTAGGAGCCCAGAGAGCTGAAACAGGGGGTGAGCAAGGGCTTCACAGGAGGCAGAGCCAGCGCCTGAAGTCTGTGAGCCGTGGAGGGTGTTAGTAAACACCTTCCACTCTTGAGAACCCAGGGGGTATCTGGAGGTGCATTTCCCACACGAACCCAAACCTCACACCATGTACTAAGGTGAAAACATCAGATGCCTCTTTATTTTCAACCTTGGTCTGAGACCAAGAGCACTCTTCAGGCAGCAGACAATGAATCTGTTACGGACAACAATCTAAATACTGATGTTTACAGTGAGGGATGGATGCGAAGACGGCCAGAACCCAGACTTTTGTGTAAACACTCAGACTCCCATAGTAAATGAATACTGTTAGTACTTTATTTCTCTCTCTTAAGTGCAGGTCCATGTCTGATTTAAAGAAAAAAAAAAATTATCCAGCACATGCTTATGACTGCCTCTTCTGTGTCAGACACAATACCACCATCGTCCAGAACAGACTCTTCCTCCAGTGTGCTTCTTCCAGTAAGCAAAGCAAGCTCTGTGCGGGTAAGAGGTCTGCACCAGCACCATGGGAATAGAGAAGGAACCTCACGGGGACGCCGAGCTAACCTGCTGACCACTTCCCTCCCTCACAGAAACTTCCCTCTCTGGTTTTCCCTCACTGTTTTCCTGCCACCTCACTGGCTGCACCTTCAAGCTTCTTTGCTGTAACTTATTCTCAATGTCAACATCTTCCAGGGCTCGATTTGGAACTCCTCCTCTCTGACAAACTCGCTAGTCAGCCAGTCCTGCCTGCAATGTTAAGTACATCTATGCATCTCCTGAACATCTCTAGCTCAGCCTTCAAGCAGATCTCCCAAAAGCCTTCTAGCCACCTCATTTGGAAACCTAACTCAAACTTAGTATGGCCAGAAAGGCCTCAATTCTCTCCCAACCCTTCTCCCCAGCAAGCCTTGTTCCTCCTGCAGCTTCCTCCATAACTGGCACCAGGACCAGCAGCTTCCCAAGCTAACAAACCAAGGGCCAATGATTCCCATCTCTCTGTCCCATTCCTCACGTGGAACCCCATCAGTACATCCTGACAAGTCTACCCCCACAATACCTCTACAGCCAGTTCACTTCTCTTCCACCTTCTCCTCTCTTAGCCATCTCAGTCTAAGTTACCTTCTTCCCTTGCTCTATCTCTGCCTGGTTTTGTTCCTTACAATCCACATAGCAACATGATTTTTCTTTACTCTGTTCATTCCCTGAGGAAGCTTCATTAACATATTTATGGCAATACCAGCAAAGAAGGACTCTCAACTTCCACACAGAGCTTCAGTGATGTTTTGCATGGCACTTGGGTGGGTTGGTTAACTAAGGACAGACAGACGAGGCCAGGCTTTACTAGTTTCAAAGGATGCCCTACCTGCTTTAGCAGGGGGTGGTATTTCTAAGACTAATATTGGTAGAGCGTGTGTGATGTCTTTACATGGCAGAAGTGGAGATAAAGTTCTTAGACAAGAATTCTAAGACTGACACATTGAAAATAAACACACAAAGCAGAAATACAATCCACAATCTTCTAACTCAGTTTCACGAACACTTTGTGAGAGAAAGGTTAGTAAGATAAGCATTTACTAGACAAATGTACTACGCCAGCTACTGTGTCAAGGATTTCCCAAAGATCGTCACATTAATATTATCTCATTTATGTTGTCCCGCTAATACCCACTTTTAAATAAGAAAACTCAAGAGAGGCGTGTAACTTGTCCAAAGTCACAAAGCCAGTCAGTGACGTGGAAAAAGAAACCGGACACAGACAATCTGACGCTGGAGCCTGTGCTAATGATCAGTGCTCCACATACACTCCTATTTATTCCTAAATTTAGAGATAGCTTTAGTTTGGTTTACTTAGCAGCTTTGGTCTGATTTAAGAAATGGAGTACTTTACATTTCAATTTGATTTTTGAAAAGAAATCATACTTTCTTCATCATGGTGAAACTTCAGGGGACACTGACATTGTGTGGTTCTGAACTAACAGCCGTACCTCTCCCTGAGAATTTCTTAAGATAACCTTCACATCTTCACCAGTGCCCCAAGAGTTCTGGTTCTTCCAGATGAGGTCGGTGGGAGGACTGGCTGTGACACCGGCATTTGCAGCCCAAATCTGGAAAAAAGAAAAGACATCAGTGCACCCAGAACCCAGCTCTCCCACATGCCAATGACAATAAGAAGATGGGACTTAGACGCTAGATTCTACAAGTCTGAGAGAATGTCTGAGCTTCAGAATTCTCAAAGCTCAGCTTCCCCATCTAATACACAAAGATGACACACAGGCCCTGAAGTGAAACTGCCGCATCACATCCCAGTTCCCCTACACACCAGTTGACCTTGAGCAAGCTACTTTATTTTCATTATCCATAAATGATAATTGGTACCTGCGAGAGGTGGGTTGTTGTGAAGAGCAAGTGATTACCCACGTACAGGGGCTGGCTTGCCCAGCGAATAGCAAGCAGCCTTGGCTTTCTATTATTCCTCCCGTGTTAGAGCGTCCTGACTCCCTCGGTAGTGCTCCCCATGCCTACAGCAGGAATTAAGGAGAACTTCTGTCGCAGACAGCTCATCTAGAATACTCTTCTGGAAACTGCTTATGTCTCCAGGCAGAGACACTGTCAAAATACCCCAGAATATCTGCAAGTACACACTCTAAACGCAATCCCAGAAATGGCTAAATCACCCACTATTCTAACAGGGAAAATATAACCGCTACTAAAATAGGCCAAAAGAAATAATTACATTTCCCTTTTCAGCCTGGAAATTCTGCCTCATTTTTTATCTATCTGTCAGTGGAAAAGAATGGGTAGAGTGGAGTAAACTTAACAACCTGAAAACCTGGGTTTGAACCCTGGACAAATCGCTGTCCTCTCTGAGCATCAGTGTCCTCAGCTGCAGGGACATTCCTGGCACGATCTCTTACAAGGAACATTTGAAAAGAGATGTGGATAGAAGTCCATGAACTGTTACGCAATGTAAGACTTCGTGACTGCAAAAAGGAGGCTGGAGATGGCAAAGGTAGCACATCCGAAACAAAGACAGTCATTTAGCAAATTACTGGTGTGGAGGGAGCCCTTACATTTTATTTAGATAATGACTTGAAGCTTCTGGATCTTTGATCAGCATTACAAATAAAAAGGGGCATTTACTGGAATGAAACTGAAAAAAAGAGTTGGGTCTGGGCCAGTTGTCAGGTCATGTGAAATGCTAGTGTTTTTCTAATTCCAAGCAATACTTCTCACTAGTCTATGTGAAATCATATTGTTGGTTTAGTGTTAATAATAATAGTAACAAAATGTCTCTAACCTTGCTGGATCATTTAACCTAAAGTGAATATGCCCAATAGCCGTCTTGTTCAATACAGCAATGATACGTGGCTTTTGAGCACTTGAAATGTATCATAAGGATAAAATACACACTAGATTTCACAGACCTAATTAGAAAAAAGGAATGTAAAACACCTAATATTTTTTATATTGATTACATATTAAATATGCATTCAATAATTGCATTTTGACTATAATGGGTTAAATAAAATATATTTCTAAAATTAATTTCAAATCTTCCTTTTTTACTTTCTTTTTACATGGCTATGAGAAAATTTTAAATTATACGTGTGGTTCTCATACTTCTGTTCTAGAGGTTTAAACTGATCTTTGCTTTCTGCCTCTGCAATATTACAGAAAGATCACTTATCACTACTGCATTCTAACCAGCTTCTTATCACATTTAATGCTAACTACTGAAGAAAAAAATGCATTATATTATCTTATATGATAATTCAGTTCTCCACTAGACCTACAGAATCTATCTATTAGTCCCAAGGTGGTCTCCCCCATGGAAAAAGGAGATGGCTGGCATCATAGGTCCCTATCACTGTAGAGCTAGAAAGCACACTCAAATTGAAATCTTCTGAATTAAAACATCAGGATCTTTTTACCACATTACGCCACTCCCAGAAGACATATAATAGGACTGAGCAATTTTCTCTGAGTATAATAATTACCAAAGAGAAGAAGGGATAGTGTGGTTAAGATAGTTGATCCCATTTTTACCCATTATTACAAAATTAACATCTGGTATTTTTTCACAAAGTGGTGTCAAGCTCTCTAAATATATTTTTTTAAGAGATGTACTAACTCACAGTTTGAGCCATTGAAGCTAAATATTACGTAAGGTTTGTATCAATCATAAAATTATAAAAAATATTTAAAACATGCTTAGTATTTTAAAAAAGAAGCCAGAAAAGGAAGGAGACAGTTACCTGTATGTTCTTTAAGGTTGAAAATAATGACTTCTATAAAATCTATGTCAAAATTAATATATTTTATTGTATGTTCAATCTACTTACTAAGTAAAAGCAAAGGACTCTTATTTGTTCAGTGGAGCATATACGTCTCTAAAATGAGCTGTTCAGATTTTGGTAACTATTGAAGATGTAATATCTCAGAAAATAACAATACAGGGTCATTTAGAAATCAAGACAGAATCAGAATGCCACGTAAGTTTATCCTTTCCCGAGCTAGCACCTTATATACTACCCAAAACCACACATTACACTTCCTCAATTATGATGTTTCAAGCAGCGATTCTTTATAAGGGTGTCTATCATCTAAAGACTTTAGTTCAAAATATAGGCCTATACCCCAACCTCAACAATAGCTGAGATAAGTGAGGTGGGTCTTGATATCAAAACACTACCCAGATGATTGTGAAGTTTACCCAAGGCTGAAGATCACTGTTGAAGGCACCTACCAGCCTTAATTTCTTAACGACTATTCTTTGTGTCAAACAGTATCTCTTAAATGACACAGGGCTACAAGTATCACTCAAAAGACAGCTATTTTGTTATCTACTGTAATAAACAAGATAAAAAGGATTCAAAATCAATTTACCACTTTCAAAAGGAGAGAATTTTAGTAGCAATTATAATACCCAAATAATGTAAAATTGCTTTAATCCCCCTTTCTAAAATGTTCTCTTTCAGTCAGAAAGTTAGACAATGAAGTTAAGTTAAATGATGACTAACTTCACTTACCGTAACAGTCTGGCCTGCCTTCAGCACATATCTGGAGGTATATTTGTAACTGACTGATGTGTCTCCTATTTTTCTGATCATCTCCCAGCCTCCCATTGGCTGATCCTATTCATAGAGCAAAATAAAAAAGGTTACTGTAATTATAAAGAAAGTCATAGAGTAATTGAGTAAATAAATCCAGGCAGATGAAACAAGATCCCTTTCTGGTCATCATCTCATGTTTCATATTTTCCTACTATAAAAAGAAAACATGATTTAATGAGTAAGATAATTAATTTTAAAAATTACAAAACTGGAAAAATGAGTATGAACCAAATTAAATGGTCATATTCACTGCTAGATCAGGTGGGTCTTTCAAATTTGTTAACATATCAAACTGTCATTATTGCAATTATGAACATGTACTGTATGATTAAGCTTTTGAAATATAAACACATAAACTTAGAAACAGAAGGAAGAAAATCTGTCCTATTCCTTGTCCCTCTGCCTCATTTCTGGCCACGTTAGCTGTTGTACCTTAAGGCATACAGGGCTCAAAAATGGGTCAATGCTGTAGTGAGCCAGTCCTAGGGAGAGTTATCAACTCTAGCCCCAAAGCTCCCTGACTTCTAAGAAAAAGTGCAGGATATTAAAGCAGTTACTATACTAATTTATATCTATCTTGAACTCAAAGACAAGAATAAACCAGGCATTAAGTCAACTCCAGAATCACTTCATACCTGGCTACTGTGCCTTTTAAAAACAAAGGAGCAATAAAGAATACTCTGTTCAGGCTCAGACCCTGTGGCTCAAGTGGCTAAGGCTCCAGCCACATACACCTGGGTGGGTTCGAATCCAGCCTGGCCCTGCCAAACAACAATGACGGCTACAACCAAAAAATAGCCGGACATTGTGGTAGGCACCTATAGTCCCAGCTACTTGGGAGGCAGAGGCAGGAGACTCACTTGAGCCCAGGAGTTGGAGGTTGCTGTGAGCTGTGATGCCATGGCACTCTACCCAGGCCAATAGCTTGAGGCTTTATCTCCAAAAAAAACCTCTGTTCATTAGCTTTAGAGACCTTACAGCCTATTCTCTGCAGTATCAAAACTGCTAGTGCTCCTTTGCTCATTCAAATAATTACGTATTCATCCACAAGCAAGATACTGTGTTTTGTTTTATTTTTTGATGAAACAGGGTCTCAGGATGTTGCCCAGGCTGGCCTTTAGCTTCTGGGCTCTAGGAATCTTCCAAACTCAGCCTCCCACATAGCCGGGACTATATGCTTATACCACCACGCCCAGCTACATGCAAGATAGTTTTGAGAAAAGGAGTGACTATCACAACAACTTTTGGTACACCCTGAAAATATGCTTTAGGAAGTGACATCCATCCCATGGCCCCTCGCCCCACCCCCGACTGTGCTTTCCTCATATCCCTTCACGGTCCCAGTTTCATAATGCCCAGCCAGGGAGGATCATCCCTGCTGAGCTCTTGAAAGCCCCAACCCCAAAATCTGGAAATCTCTGCTGTGAATATTTTATGTTTTCTTTTATTTCAGATTATTTCAAGACAGGGCTTCATATCATTCTTGATAGAAGTTAAATCATTAACATTTATTCATTCATTTATTTGAAGAGAAAAATACTCCCTTAATATATCTGAGTCTGTGCTCGTATTTCTTTTCCTTAAGGATTTATAAAGTCAACAGCTATAAAAGAACATCTACCATTTTCATCCAATCATGCTAACTTTTCACTAACCTGGCTAGGGCAGGAAGTAGTAATAATTCATTCTTGGAAAGACCAGTGTGACAAAATGAACAAGCATCAAAAACGGTTTTGGCACCAGGAAAAAGAGTGAGTGAAGAAAATCTTTAAACCACAAAGAATACTACCTCTTCCTCCTCCTCCTATTTTTACTTATTTCATAAATTTAAGTAAACAAGAGAGTGAAAACCCTCACTCCACAAACACTTACTGAATCCAAACAACAGCTATTATAACGGCAAGGCAGCCTGGCCACCTGTAAGAACCGGTGTTTATTTTTTCACCTGCTCAGAAGTGTTCTTCAAGCGGATGAATTTCCCATCAACATCTATCTCCTCGATGCAAACGTTCCCAGTGGCTGAGGCAGAATGAGAGATGCTCACGCTACTACTGGCTTCGGATTCTTCCACATCCACTCTCTTCCGCTTTCCTCTGGTTGTCCGCACACTGCGACTGGAGGATGCTCGGGATACTGTCACACGGGAAGAAGGGCTTGGAGAGAGCTTCAACCTACGTGGGAAAAACCAAACATGCCATTTATGAAACCCATATGTCCTTAACTTTTAAAAAAGATAATAATATCCTGGCTCGGCGCCTGTGGCTCAAGCGGCTAAGGCGCCAGCCACATACACCTAAGGTGGC
>NW_003852398.1:48140261-48147787 GCF_000181295.1 Otolemur garnettii
AATAATATCCTACATATGCATACGTATTTCTAAAGCAAAACATGACTTAAAATTTGTTAGATAAAGCCAATGTACTTCTTAACTAAGATAAACTTATTTACGCTAGGGTGCCCACCATCAATTTTCTTTTTAAAAAAGTAATAATGTGAATGCCTTACTTTCTAAAGACAGAGCTCATACAACAATAATGCAAGAGTCTGGGAAACAGAGGTGGAGGATCATCCCATCCACCAGCATCTAACCACACCACCGTAATTTTTATTCTCCTTTCATACATGTATTTTCTCATGATCACAATGTATGTGATATTAAAATCAATTGGCTTTTTATCCTAAATCAGCCAGTTTCGCTTTGGAACTTTTTTCTAAGACATCCAATTATAAGCTAACGAGATTTGAAATATAAATATAAAATTCCTTTCAGCAAATTTGGCGTTTTGTGACATATGAAATTACCAAAACATCTAAAAATTTCAAAGGAAAGATTTCATCCCCATGCAAGGGCACTACTTAGTAACAATAATAGTAAACTAAGACTGCTTGAGCAACGTTTTCTATTCTGAAATAGAAACCACCTCTACACTAGGTATCAAAAGAAATGCCAGAGAAAATATTTAAAGTTGCCGTAATGGTTTTAAAGAAGGTCTCCACTTATTTTTCTTTTAATAAAAAGAAGGGTAGGGTAACCCTTACCTCTCTTCTTCACCTTCTAAGAGTTTCCTATAAGCGCTGATTTCCATGTCCAGGGCCAACTTTACATCAAGAAGTTGTTCATAATCACTCAGCTGTTGCTGCATCTGATCCCTGATTTCTGCCATCTCTCTCTCTTTGTCAGACAGCATGCGACGAGAGTTGTCTCTTTCTTTAGCAAGCAAGTCCTCTAACTCTTGAATCCTTTCCAAGCATGCTCTAGACTTAAGATTCAAGGAAACACATTTACTTTCTAAGAACATTCTAACATTACCACAAGGCAGCTATTTAAAACCATTTCTTGAACTAGAAAACAAATAAAGCCCTATGGAATCTCTAACTCAGTAGAATTCAAGTAATTTTAAGAAATTAAAACACTAAAGTCTTCAAATACAAAATACAGACCTGGGGAAAGTATCGACGAAAAAAGACTAAAAAAAAGAAATATTACTCAAATATAAGTTGTACATATCTACATTTTTCTGCATTTGTCCAAATAAATGTAAGTCGTGGTTTTAGTAAAAGTCTGGTTCCCCTACAGAGCCTTTACTTCAAACAGTATAAATTAACTAAAGTAAAGAACTTAAAGAGATACAAAAACTCACTGACAAAAGAAACCTTTCAAAGAGTAGATGAAAGTGTGTTTGGGAGCAGTGCTGAGGGAACCAAAGCAAGGGACTCTGGTTACTGCGGTAAGTGCTGCGGAGTCCCTCTAGGACTGCAGTGCTGTCTCCTGCTCAGTCAGCACACACAGGACATACAACATAGGGTGACTCGTAAAACATTATTGTAGATACAGAAACTTTACCTTTGGTATAAAAAATGTAAAAATCATTCATCCTACGTCAGAAAGTTCATCTTAGAAACCTTGTAGCTCACAGGGTAATTATTCTTCTATGGTTCTCCAGGACAGAATTCATCTCAGTAGCCTCAGAAAATGACAAGGGTAATCAACTCGGAAAGATTGATGGATGGATGGCTTAGGCCCTCAGAATCACAAGTGGCTGCATCAGAGCAGGAGAGCAAGGGCACCTAATGTGCAAAAAAGTAGATCTGGAAGGCTAGAGGTGAGCAGGAACTACACGCTGTACACACACACGCTACCTCTTGTTGGTAAACTTCTCACAAGAGCACCCTTCACAATTTTGAAACTTTTTCAGACGTACACTAGGGCTGAACAAATGAGCAGATGGATGGTAGAAACCAGGTTTCTTACCCTCAGAGAGAAAAGTTACAGATAAGACAGAAAGGAGACCAGAAATAAATCCTGGGGTACTAGATCTGAGTTAGAGACATCTGTGCAAACTCATGTGTAGCTTAATGTAAAGACCTATGTGGACAGAACAAGTCTAAATGTGTGTATAAATGTGCCGACACACACACACATCTGACCTACTAGTTCTGGCCAGGAGAGGACCTAGAAGTAGCGACACCCCATACCAAGGGGCACACTCAGTGCCCAGGTCCCAGTTTCTGTATGGCATTCTCCAATAAAAAGAATCAGGGCTCCTTGGAGAAATGAGGATTCTTGGGCTGAGGGAGGGAAAACACAAGACGAAGCCAGAAAGCTATGAAAAGTCCTCGAAAAACAAAAGGACACAATAGCCAACCTCAAAGAACTCCCAATGGCCAAAGGTGAACCTGAGCCAATGAAATAAATAATGCAATATTAGATTATAACTCAAAGCATAAAGTAAGTTTCCCTGAGTCCACACTGCTATAAACAAGTAAATGAGGAAGACAACGCAAATCTTTACAGAATGCCATTTAATAAATGTAAATCCTCTTCTAGGAGGTACAGCTTAATTTCTGCCCTTCACTCTTGAGTGAGCTGAACTTAGGGACTTGCTTCCCAAGAACAGAATATGGAAAGGGAAAACCAATACCTGTGCTGATGTTGAAGAAACCTGGTGAACACTACCTCAACCAGGCACCACCACTGAGGTCATGCAGGCTCCTGTGCATGCAACTCCTGATACGATGTGACAAGACGGGCACTTAAAACCCACAACCCAAGTCCAATCATGCGAAAAGCACCATACAAATCTAGACTGAGGACAGTCTAAAGGACTCCTCAAAATTCAAGGTCATAAAAAACAAGGAAAGGCTGACAAACTGCCTCAGACCAGAGAGGCATGTGGTACCTTTAAACATGAGGAAAAGGTGCTCCGAAGGTTGGCTTATGTAGGAAAAATTAACAAACTCATTTACATTTTATATTATACAGCAGAACCTCCATAGTTGGCCATCTCTGTACACTGACCACCTCCTTAAGTTGACCTAACTTTCATAGAGTGGACAGGCACCCCATGCACGTATCAGCACAGTAGGCCTAGTTCCTCATGTCGACCACCTCCACATTTTGACCAGTTTGTTATGGATCCTTGGGTGGTGAACTTACAAATGTTCTAATATATCTATTCTATTCTATTATATATTTTATATTTTTGAGACAGAGTTTCACTGTTGCCCTGGGTAGAGTGCCATGGCATCACAGCTCACAGCAACCTCAAATTCCTGGGCTTAAGCAATTCACTTGACTCAGCCTCCAGAGTAGCTGGGACTATAGGCGCCCTCCACAATGCCTGGCTATTTTTTTTTAAAGAGATGGGGTGGGGTGGGATGGGGGGTCTCACTCTGGCCCGGGCTGGTCGCGAACCTCTGAGCTCAAGCAATCCACCCACCTCAGCCTCCCAGAGTGCTAGGATAGGCGTGAGCCACCATGCCTGGCATGTATTTTCTATTTATATCTCAACACACAGAAAAATATTTTGTAAAATTCTACAATGAATATTTTGTAAATCAGTGTACACGTAGCTACAATTTCCAATTTCCCCTATGTATATATTGACCTTTGGGATACTCTGTAGAAAAAGGTGAAATCCAAATAGGCTAGCATCTACTTCATAGTAATATGCCAATGTCAATTTCTTGATTTTGACAAATAGAGCATAATAACATACAATGCTAACGATGGGGGGAAACTGAGAAAGAGATCAGTGAGAATTATCTGTGCTACATTGCCATCTTTTCCATAAACCAAAAATCATGCAAACATAAAAAGATTATTTTAAAAATATCAGTAGTCATTCTGAACTTACTCTGGTCTGGGGGGAGCTGAATTCACAAAGGAAAAGAAAAATTTTTAAAGAAAAAAATAAGTTACCAATTAATTAATTCAATTCCAGAGTAGTATATGATAGTCTATATTAGAAACAGGCCATTTCTCTTAAGAGGGATATTATAAAGGTGGTTTCTTTCCTTCAGATAACTTGCATTTAACTGCATCTGCAAAATATATGCTATAAATGGGGAAATCCTTTTTTCTCCCCATGCTTTTTCTCCAGGAGAAAAAACGTAATGTAAGTTCCAAATGCCTCTTCAATCTCTTTATTTCATATGCCAGAGGCAGAAGATAGAATGGACAACAGGTAGAATCTAAAGAGTTGATGAAAGACATAAATTATCCATGATTCAGGATAATCCATGAGCCCCAGAACTATAAATCCAACAATGTGTTATAGATTCTTTGAGGGAAAATGGAAATCTAGGTAAAAGTTTTAAAGTTAGTCTGAATCACTTTGTATATGAAATAGAAATATTTAAATTTCTATTTTAAATAGCCACATTTGTGTAGTGAAATAAAGGAACACAATATGAGAAATCAGACCTAGATTCCTGCTGATCTTGCCATTTACTACCACCTATGAGACTCTTGGCAAGCTGGAACGAACCTCACTAAACCAGTTTCCACATTTGAAAAATGATGAGATCTAACAGGGTTATCTCCATGATGCTGCCTCTAACTCTGAAATTACGACTTCTCATGGTCTCAGCTTTTAATGTTATTGTTTATACTATATAAAGTAATTGTACTGTATTAGTCTATCATGATTTAGCTGCAGTAAGTTTCCAGAGTTTGGATGTCAAAGATGGTCTTGAAGTGCTACACTACACAGACTCTTCTCTAAGGCAAGCAGACCCTGACCAACCAGTTAACCTGGCCAAAGGAAAAACTCTAGAAATGCTATAAGCAATGTCTAAAATTCCTAACTCCAGAACATAATGCTGCTACCATCTATATATTATTTAAATGTATCTTCTAAAATCAGTATTTTAACAGGCTATGTCAATTTCAAATAAAATTTAAGAAGCACTTCACGAACATGAGGTATACATACAACCAAAAGGAAATGCTTATGGCCCAACAGGCAGCATGATGAAACTGATATGACTCAACAACAAACACTATTAAGACATACAATCGGAAGATACTAAAAGATAACTTTTTTTTTTTTTTTTTTTGGAGAGACACAACCTCAAGCTGTCACCCTGGATAGAGTGCCGTGGCATCACAGCTCACAGCAACCTCAAACTCTTCTTGGGTTTAAGTGATTCTTTTGCTTCAGCCTCCCAAGTAGCTGGGACCACAGGTGCCCGCCACAACACCCGGCTATTTTTTGGTTGCAGATGTCATTGTTGTTTGGCGGGCCCAGGTTGGATTTGAACTGGCCAGCTCAAATGTATGTGGCTGGCGCCTTAGCTGCTTGAGCCAAAAAAGATAACATTTTAAAATGATTTTTTTAAAGCTCAAATTTATCAACTGATAAAAATACTCTTTATCATCAAATCTATTATCAATGATGAATGGAGGAGCGGCCTCTCCCCCTGCAGACAGAGAACTGAAGGGCACTTCCTTCCTATTTGCCAAGCAGTTTGCTCCTGGAAACCCCCAGCATCCGGCCTTACCAACATCATTTAAAAATCACTAACCTGAGGTTAACAAAAAAAACTTGCAAAAATGGGAAGACAATTAACAGGCAAACCAGGAAAAGGCCCTGACCTTGGGTCAGATCATGTCTGCGCTATATAGCTAAGGTTCAGAGCCCACTGCTCTTTAACCACAGACACGTCTCAGTCTCTTCGGCTGTAAAAGATCAACCTCAAGAGAACTGTACCAAGTGTAATCAAGGGGATTAAGTAGCAGCGAAATATAAAAAGATAGGAAAAAGGTAAATTAAGGACAAAACAGTAACTAGAATACAACTCAATAAATGAAGAAAAGCAGTAAATATCAATTCAGCCTAAGAACAGGAAGACCTACTTCTGGAAAGTACCTGTTAAGACAGTGACAGAGTCTGAGTATTGATGCCCCCTAGGAATCTCATCCCTCAAGACAATGATACTGAGGGGCGGGCCTTTGGGGTGGTGATTAGATCATGGGGGTGGAGCCTCTGTGATTGGGACTGGTGACCTTATAAAATGAGGCCATTCAACTATATGAGGACAAAGCAAAAAGACACCATCTATAAATCAGAAAGTGGATGGATCTCACCAGGCAGATACCCAATGTGCCAGGACCTTGGCCTTGGACTTCCCAACCTCCAGAAATGCAGACAAATTTCTGAAATTTCTGTTGTTTATAAGCTACCAAGTCTATAGCATCTGGTTATAGTAGCACAAAAGGACTAAGATAAATGGCACTATGAAAAAAAGATTATCTGTTAAATTCCTAAAAGAAAATCTTTGAAGCGAGTGAGATCTAAAGGGAAAAACTGAGAACTGAGAACCATTTATCAGTCTGCAACCTCTGGGCAAGTCATTAACTCACCTACACCTGTGCTTACTGAGTCAACTCAAAGGTCCTGCCATCTCTACTGTTACACAAAAACTCCAAAATACAATCAGAACAAAACAGGTCTAAAATAATTTAAAAACGTATACTGTAAGTAATGAATCACATGACAGGCAACAGAAAAGCTTCTGTGTTAACTATATTTTTTAATATCATCTATCTTGTAAGCCTCATTTTCTGCTTTGTTTCCTAAACTCCTGTAATAAATATGCTTGGCTTTACAGTCAGAAAAATATTTTACCAAAAATGATAAAAAAGAGGAAAAACCTAATCAAGAGTAAACTAAAGGTTTTTCTTATGTGGGAAATTCAGAAAAATATTTTCTCCCTCAAGGAAAACAGAAGCTGAAGTTACTTCCCAAGTAATAAAGGTGAGTAGTAAATTAAATCCTGCTGAACGCGTATCTGGCTGTGTCTACACACTGCATCCATCAACACTACCCTATGCTGAAACTGATCTGAAGCAGTGTCTACCCTGCTAAGGACGCACCTAGAGCAAGCCATCATGTCCCAGTAGGCAGCCAGTCAACACAGCCAGCAACAACGCCATCTGCACTGAGGTGTGCTAATCAATGAATTAGTCACTAAATTTTTTTTTTTTTTTTTTTTGAGACAGAGTCTCACTATGTTTTCCTAGAGTGCCGTGGCATCACAGCTCTGAGCAACCTCAAACTCACGGGCTTAAGAGATTTTCTTGCCTCAGCCTCCCAACTAGTTGGGACTACAGGTACCCACCACAACACCTGGCTATTTTTTGTTGCAGCTATGGTCATTTAGCTGGCCCAGGCCAGGCTCAAACCCGCCAGCCTAGGTGTATGTGGCTGGCACCACTGAGCTACAGATGGTGAGCCCGTCACTAAATTCTTACTGAAAATGCAAATTAATGCTACTTCCCAAGATCCCAGTTATTAAGTGGTGTAAGCACCAAGAGAGTATGTCTAGAAACACAGCATTCACCACCCACAAAGACTTTTTACGTTTTCCTTCACTTTGGTTTCTAGATGTTATAAAAAAGGAATGTGTTGGGAATAACACTCTGTAGACAAGAGGCTGTTAGGTCACAAAACTTAGGTTCTGGCTCGGCGCCTATAGCTCAACCGGCTAAGGCGCCAGCCACGTACACCTAAGGTGGCAGGTTCGAATCCCCAGCCAGGACCCGCCAAAAAAAAACCCAACAATGACGGCTGCAACCAAAAAATAGCC
>NW_003852398.1:48148126-48159723 GCF_000181295.1 Otolemur garnettii
AAGAGCATATTATGCTCTTATCTGTCACAAACAGAACAGTGACATTAGGAAGAACAGAGCAGGGAGACTCTCGTGGTTGTGGGACCTTCAAGTTCACCTTCTCAGGCAAAGATGCTTACCTCTTTCTGTAGATTAGAAAGCTGAGATGAAAGGCTCTCAATTCTCATACGACTTTCCATCAGTTCTTCCCTGGCACTGTTGACAGTAGAAGTATTCATCTCTGAGGACAGTCTGGCATTCTCAAGCTAAAAGAAACAGCAAATCATAGTCTCGTCTAGAGTCTCGTCAATTAGAACTAACAAATAAGGAAGCATGATTCACCTACAGGTATTTGAAACATAAGCCCTGCTGGTAAGTGGTTGATGCAACACAGGAAAAGCATCATGAAGTGTGTGGACATGGTCTGAATGACCTCAAGTCTACTTGACTTGAAGACTCACTTCCTAAAATGAGTTGTGATAATGCTAATATGCCTGGGTCTTTATCCCAAGCTTATTACTTTAACATTTTATCCATTAATACTTTAATACCTAACATAACACTTCTATTAAGCCTGGGCCACAAAACAAACAGCAACTTAACTATGGTGATGTTTGTAGGAATATGAACGTCCCATATCCTTAACCCAAAAAATCCAATAAAGGATATAAAGCAATAAAAGCAGAAAATACAAACTTATAGATAATTTCAAACCAGATAGAAACACTTTCTTTCAGAAGCAAAAACAGCCCCTCAGGTAAAAACAATGTGCGGTTCCTCCAAATGGCCCTGATGCTGTATTGTGTGTGTGTCTGGAACACGTGTGTATGTCCCCTCCCTGGTCCCCTCTGGGGCCTGTGTGTGACTGACTGATCCTAACTTGAGCTCCTTCACTGTCTAGCTCTTCTAGCTCGATGCTTCGCACCGAATGCGTGTTAGACAACTGATGTACTGTGTATAAGATCTCTCACTTACACTAGCAATTACAGCTTCATGAAATGGATAAAAAGTAACATAAGTAGTTTAAGACCACACAATAACATGACGCTAATCTCCTAGGTCTGTATTAGTAACTCTTTTCAATCGAATCATATAATATTTAACACATGGATGGGGTAAAAAATCATTTGCCACACAAGCCTATACTAAGTGATGATTTTATATATTTTTGCATGGTCTGTTAATATAAGTGGGAAGTTTCTACAACATTTTTTAAAATAAATAATAGTTAACAGAGGAAGAAATACAGGGATTTTCCATTTGGCCTTGCTGTGGTGGTCACAATCTATGTACAATGGTGACATGAGGTCAAAACTAGAAGCAGCCTGACATTCAATTTGCTGCTAGCTGGATGTGGAGAACAGCATCACCATACCTGTTACTGGAAGGAGAGCATCTGGGTGCTTGGGTTTGACTACTATAACGGGACACGAATGACCAAGGGGACAGAAAGATAAGCGCTTACCTCTAATAAAACTGGAATAAGCATACTTTCTTCTAATCATTTTTATAATACCTAGTTTATAAAAAGCTCTACTTCCAAGAAAAATCTATTTTCCACATATTCATGAAGGCAAGGGGAATTATTTAAGAAAATGAGAAGGCAAACGTCAAGTCATGCTCTTCCCGGTGACTGTGAAGCACTAATTCTGAGTGCCCGAGTCCTGCAAAGGGAGTGCTCACTTTGGCATGGTAGGTCTGCTCCAGCTCTTCCTTGTACAGCCTCACTTGGGCATCGTGTTGCTCCCTCATCTCATGAAGAGCCTGAGCCAGCTTGTACTCGTACTCAATCTGACGCCCAGAATCCACCTCTACCAAGCGCGTTTCATGCTTCCTTCTGGTTTCATTAATCTCCTGGGGGAATAAAAAAAGGCAAGACATAAAGTCAAGTCACTTCCAAGGTTGTGCCAGTACAAGTCTATGTGACATCGGGGCCACCTGACATTTTACACCTGAACTCATCTTTGTTCTAGGGCAGACATATGAACAGATACTTTTTTGCTCTTAGTTTTCATTTGATACAATTTTTCAGATGGAACTAATGAGAAAAACGGTAGCATTTCAAGCCCTAGGAATTTGATCTTTCTTCTCAGAAATGTAACTCTTTATTTCTTTGAAAGCAAGGAATGGCCTGGATGATTTACTAAAGTACTGAAAATTATAGATGAGTAAATAGTTAAGCATACTAAACACTAAACTAATTATTTTTCTGAATAGTTTCACTGGTAAGATAACTGGTAAGGACACCTCTGAAGAAAAACACACATGGGAAGTTAAACTTAATAGTCAGGACAAATTCAAATGAAGATTTACATACAAACTATTTTCTAAGACATATTAATAGACAGGGCAAGCTAATTTACATGACTTCTTTTAAAAACTGGTATTAAGGCAGCACCTGTAGCTCAGCTAAGGTGCCAGCCACATACACTGGAGCTAGCGAGTTCAAATTCAGCGCAGGCCTGCCAAACAACAATGACAACCACAACCAAAAAATAGCCGGGCGCTGCGGCAGGTGCCTGTAGTCCCAGCTATTTGGGTGGCTGAGGTAGAAGAATTGCTTAAGCCCATGAGTTGGAGGTTGCTGTGAGCTGTGACAGCACAGCACTCTACCCGGGGCGACAGCTTAAGACTGTCAATATCAAGTGACATAGGATCTTATCACCAATACTACTTGACTAACACAAGTACATGTGACAAATTCACTATTAAAGAATAGAAACAGTAGTTAAGATCTTCTACTGTTTCAAGGAACTGTCTAAAACTGGAATGGAGAATATAGCTAAGAACAAACTTTTAGCTATGAAAATACAACAGATCTGTCTTTAATGACAGTAACTGAAGAAGCCACAAGAGGGAGATATAACTCACTGAGGTTGCTGTTTGTGTATTTGAGTATATGAATTTTTCTGTGCATTTCCTCAACTTAACTATTGCGCAAGATGCACCAGGAAGAATCAGAAAACCAGGGTTCAAATTCCAGTACTGCTATCAGCCTCCTAGGGCTCACACCTATTCCAGGATGCAAACAACTAAAACCACAAAAATACAAAAGGTTTAATTCAACAAAGACTGAGCTCCTACTAATAGTTTGCCCTTTCTCCATCCATCTTTCTCTGCTTCCTTTTTCTCTCCTCCTTAACCATTCCTAGTAAGGCAGTTAGTTACACAGAGGATGCCAAAAAAACGTATACACATTTTAAGAAAAGAAAAACTGTTAAAAGTGTAATACTCAAGTCATGGTTAACTTCTGCAATTACAAAAGGTGCTCAATGCGACTTACACCGATAATAAAAGATGAACACAAGCCACAATGAGCGAGCACCTCTTGTAATTACAGAAGTCAAACATGACTTGAATATTACAATTTTCCCTTTCTTTAAAATGTGTATATATATATATTGGGCATCCTCTGTATTTACTGAGGAGAGTACATCCTCAATGTATTTTTAAAAAAAAAACCTTAAGGGAAATATTTTAAAATCCATTCTCGAAAGGTAAAACTCAAAATTCAAAGATGCTGCCCACATGCTCTAAAAATATTAAGTTACTTTTTACTGATGCCATTTCTCATTTATTATTTTACACAGAACCAGTGACCTTACAAAGAAAAAAATGCCACACTCCTGGTTGTCTACGGACAAAACTAAAATTAAGTAATAATAGATAAGGAAGAATTTTAACACAACAAAAATAGGAGTCAACTTCGTATAAAAATATCTGCTTTATAAAGCAGTACTTAATAACAATTTTGTAAGACAACACTTTGGTAGTATACAGAATATACAAAGAGTTTTCATACATATTCCACTTTGATCCTCACCATGTCTTGCAGGAACATAGCAGTATATTTTATTTTAAATAAGAAAGTGACTAAAGAAGGTCTGACTGCTTACCCAAGCATGATGCCCCAACAGCTGGGTCAAAGCACTGCTATAAAAGTGATCAGACTTCTGTTAAATTACTTTTCCTCCAATTAAAAGGTGTCTTAATTGAAATAATTCTTATTTTAAAACCACTGTTAGTTACTGTTTTCAAAATGATCCTACTTATGAAAACATTAACCACAACATTACAGCTTGGGTTAATTCCAACCCTCTTCAATTTCCACAATATACACATGCTGCTTTCTTCAATTTTATGATTTCTGTCTGGCAACAGTTGTGCCACTGCCCCCTTGACTACAGTAGTTGAGGCTTATAAATATGCTATTTAAAAATTTACACGTACACCTGTAAGTGCTGAGGAGCCAGACTTCCAGATGGCCCTAAATGGTTGCTGCCCCTCTGTACTCTAATCCACTCCCATAGTTCATCACCTCGCTCTGTATGACCCATAGGAGAAAGCAGAGTGATGGCATACACCTACAAGCTCTACGATAGGCTTTAACATGACTACTGTCTCAGTCACTCTCTCTCTGCACTTGCTCTTGGCGGGGAACCATATCACGAGCAGCCCTATGAAGGAGACACTGGGGTGAGGAAATAACACTTCCTACCAATAGTTCCCTGAATGGGCTCAGAAGCTGCTCCTCCAGCCAGGTTAAAAGCTTGACTGCAACGTCCTGAGACCTGGAAGCAGAACCACACTGCTAAGCAGCTCTCAGGTTCCTGACCTTCAGAAACTAGGGATAATAAAGTTCTGTGATATCAGGTTGCTAAATTTTGGAGTAATGTATTACACAGCAATAGATAAGTAATAGAAATGCTCAAGCATGTTGATAGTAATTAGCTGCTGTGGCCATGCCTTGTAAGTCAGGTGAAAATATCTGATCATATCTCTGTTTATAATTACGGCTTGAGTTCTTAGATGCAGCTTTTTAGCATCAAGCAGTACCTTGAATAATCTACCTATAAAATGTCTCCCCATTCCCAAACATTACATTGTCTCCTTATCTGATACACTTTTGTGGGAAAGAAATCACAAGTAAAATATTAATTACAGCTCTTTCGCATCCTTGCTTCAAAGATGACAAAGAAAAGAAGGAACAATGGTCGTGCCAAAAAGGGCTGTGGCCATGTGCAACCTATTTATTCGGTGCACAAACTGTGCCCGATGCATTCCCAAAGACAAAGCTATAAAGAAGTTCGTCACTTGGAACGTAGTGGAAGCCGCAGCTATATGAGACATTTCTGAAGCATCTAAGCGTCTTCCACACCTATGTGCTTTCCAAGCTCTATGTGAAGCTACATTACTGTGTGAGTTTTGCTAGTCACAGCGAGGTAGTCAGGAACCACTCCTGGGAAGCCTGCAAGGACCGAACACCTCCACCCAGATTTAGACCCGCGGGTGCTGCCCCACGACCTCCACCAAAGCCCATGTAAGGAGGTGAGTTCTTGAGGACTGAAGAATAACTATCCTTTGGGAAAAAATAAAATGGAAATTATACTTTATATATATATATATTAATTACATATATAGCTATCATGAAGCCTTTTCTAGAACCACCCGTTCATTCCTTTAAAAAGTAAAATTATACATAGTTACCTCTTCATACATATTTTTACGAAATTCTAAGTCCTCAGTAAGGCTCTGACAACGGTTCTCCAAATCCACTTTAAGTAAAGTTTCATCTGCTAACTGTTTTTTGGCAGCAGCTAAGGAGGCTTCCAACTATTACAAAGGAAAAAATATGACAAAAATTACATGGCAATCAATTAGTAATAAATTTCAGATACCTATGACTCCAATAAAATCAAGTGTTACAATTCTATACATTTATCAAGGTCTGATTACTTGGTCTTAATGTTTATCACAGAACCAAATAACCTGTCAAATTGGTAATGGGTGGCAGGAAAGAGAACAGACCTATCTATCACTCCCATTTCCAAAATCGAACCAGTTCTTTTAGGGGCCACTTCCATCTCCTCCTGTGTGCAGAGCAACATTATAGCATCTCTTTTCCTACCTATTTCCTATTTCGGTGCACTAATGAAATGGGCTTTGAGAAGAAAGGACAAAATGAGCAAGGAAGAAGGGCAGTGCCTACCTAGGTCTGCATAATCCAGCTGCAACGAGTGAGGGGACGATGCTTTGTATGTTAGAGACCCCCAAAAAGGAAAGAATTAAAAAAAAAAATTTCCCTCAATGAATCCCCCAAAACAAATAACAATACTGATAATAAGCACCCAAAAAAGTTAAAAAATCAAATAAAATTTCAAAAGTACAAACTCTGGCTTAAGACAGATGGGGCAATTAACCTACCAGGTAGGTTCAAGGACAGAGTTGATCTTACCTGGGCAATCTGATCCTTCAGATCCTCCAAATCTCCCTCCAAACTTTTTTTGTCACCAAGTGCAGTAGCAAGAGCTGCATCTTTGGAATTCAGTGCTGCTTCATATTCTCGAAGCTTGATCTGGGCTCCATTAAGATCAGATTCTTTCTTAGCGTAACTGTAATACATTCGAAAAAGCACAAGGCATCAAATTATACCCTGGACTTGAGGTCTTCTCTCTCCCTGCTTAGGGGAGAAGCAAAACAAGCTGTTTAAATAGGGCTGCCATCAGGTACTAAATTGGAGTTACAATTTAGAGTTAGAGTTTTTGTTGGGGAACAACATTCTCTTTCAATGTCACACTTATGACTCCAGGCCAAGGAGGTAAGCTAAGAAAAGATATTTGGGAAGAAATTAAAATTTATTACTTTTAAATATAATGCATATCATAAACCAAGATACACAGGAGACTTAAGGTATGAAATGAGATTAAGTAAGAATGAAAATATTTTAATGATTTTATAACTTAATAATATATCATACTGAAACGTTTTTGATATTAATAAGAACAAACTGACCCACAAATACCTTCATTTCTATATGGGGTGATTTCAGATTTTCCCAACAACAAATAAGGGCCTCCTGAATATTCTGCAGAAAAATTAATTATTTCAGTTTATACAATTAGCTACAAAACCCCCTAAGGTTCAATTTGAGGTTTCTTTTTGTCTAAATATCACTTTTATGAAATAGACTTCTAAAATTAAAGGATATATTCTGTACAGTAGAATATAACCTTTTATAAAGGACAGTGTTTTTCTAGTCAACATAATTCTGTTATCATCAGTTATACAAGAAAAGACCTAATAATATGAAAATTCTCAGTAACTTTTCTTAATTAAAACAGCCATTGCAGTAGAGTACTTCTACTGATATTGGAAGACGGCTTTAAAAAGAATTGTTAGTTAATAAAAACTGTGAAATAATCTTATGAAATTAAAATAAAACAAAAACTGGCCAAATAATAAGCAACTACAAAGAGAAGATTTAACAGTATTCACTTTTTTACTCCTCTTAGTATCATAAATCAACTATATATATAAAAGTTCAACAGTCCTATTACACTAATGTTTCTTAAATCCTATTTTTCTTAAAACCACAAGATGGCAGGCTTTAACTAAAGATTAGGAGGAGGGGAAAAAATCAAATCAACTGCTTAAAAAAAAAAACAAACCCATATAGTCATAATTTACAGCCAAAACACCTAGTTCATATACGTGAATCTCCAAAGAAACAGAACTGATACCTGTGAAGAAAGCCACTGTCTCATCCCACTATAAAAAATCCAGAGTTGGGCTAGGATACATTATGATTTCTTTTTTTTTTTATGATTTCAAAGTATTAAGCAATACTTATAAAAGGTACCCGCTCAAAATTAATTACTTAAAATTACAAAAACATCCACTATAACACTAATTTTAAATCTCAAATCATAATGTAGCACTTTCCAATGTGATGTCTCATGAGAGAAGAAAGAACCTGTGCCTTCCAAGCACCAAAATGACCCGCCAAGAAGGACACTGCATAAAACACGCCCATTTTACAAGCAACTGAAGGCATTAGCCCGTGAAACTGGTATACTGTATACACTATCACCTTGTGTGTTTGACTTCATGGATTTGTACAAAGCTCAAAACTTGATACTGTATGTCTTAGAGAGCATAGAAAATATAAGAAGCCAAAAATTGATCTCAGGCCATACACTTAGATGACTAGAATATGGGCCGTTTTTTCCACAAAAATCAAGACCAAACAAACTAAGGAATGGTGGACTAAAATATGCTAATTTTTTGTGGTACCTTGAGCCATCCAATGGTACAGGCTGGTACTGTCTCTTTTGAGTCAAGTTCTTAAGTCATGTAAAACGCTGTTATTCTGTGAAAACCTCAATTGTTCTCTTATAAATTCTTTCTTAAAGCTGTAACTTTCACCTTACTAAACAAATCAGAAGTGCTAAATGTGCCCAAAATTACACAGAAAAGCTAGCCTTTATATCCTGGCTCAAAAGAAAAGAAAGGTAATGGATGGGTGGTGCCTGTGGCTCAAAGGGGTAGGGCGCTGGCCCCATATGCCGGAGGTGGCGCGTTCAAATCCAGCCTCAGCCAAAAAAAAAAAAAAAAAAAAAGAAAGGCAATGGCAGCTTCTTATTTACCTACTTTTTAAAATTTACATGTTTTTTCCCCTCTCTATTAGAGAAGCATGTAAAAAAGTCCATTAATTTCATTTCCCAGAAAGTCATTATTGACAGGCTTTAAAAACATGTACATGGTTAGAAAGTTCTAATAAACCAGGAAAGTAGAATGACAAGTGAAAGATTCTCTCTCTAAAAGAAATTAATGAAGTTAATCTTCCCTTAAACTTCCATCTGGGAAAAAAAAAATCATACACATACAAACACACACACACACGCGGATCATTTTGAAGAATACCCAAGGGCAAGAGTGATTCCTGCCAAAGACATGAGCACCAGCCTAATCTAACCTATATCTTTGTCTTAAGGAACTACTCCCAACCACAACTCCTGGAAGAGATCTACTTATATACTGGATCCAAAATGACAGGAGGTGAATACCTGACTCTGTGGAAGCCAATCATTTGTCTGACCAGCAACCAATCAGACTTCTCTTCATTCAAAATCGGAGCTATACAAATCACCTTGAATCAGATGATAGTGGAGACTTAGAACTAGTAAATTGTCAGAAGGTGGGACGTGGTAAGTAAAAACCAAACCAAGTAGATAACCTAATGAAAGACCACATGCCCCCCAAAACAACCACTGGCTTAAGATTTATTACTTAAAAAAAGTACAAATCTAATAAAATCTTCAATAGCTTCCTATAGCATATTCCTTTAAAAAGCATGTTTTGTTTTGTGTTTATGCGTGGAGCCGCTGAGACTGAAGAGAGCCTGAGTCTTGTGTCTCATCAGTCCTCGTCCCAACAGTTCCAGTTTTCTGCGTAACGGTTTGAAAACTTCTGATCCTTGAGGACGATGCAAGATCCTTGGCATGCACGGCCACCAGGAAAGCCCGTCAGGTCTAGGCCCTGAAGAGCTTCTGGGCCTTGGACCTCCCTCCCCTCACTCCATGCCATCTATTCTAATTCCTAACTCCATGTAACTCCTAATTCATACGCTCATTTACAACTAAAACCAAAATGGTAAAACGTTCCTGCTTCACTGTTCCTAGCAGAAAACATCATTTACCTTTGGTTTCCACTAGCACTTTGTACATAATTCTCCTACAGTACATGAGGGTATCTTCTTTTCTGGATTTACAATTCTATATTTCCTACATTGGACTGTGAGCAAAATGACTTTACCTTCATATTCTCAGTGGCTGGCCAATACCTGATACAGAGTAGATGTCCTATAAAACTTTTGGGTTTAAAAAATGAGAGGGGGGCACCTGTGGCTCAGTGAGTAAGGCCCCAGCCCCATATATGGAGAGTGGCAGGTTCAAACCCAGCCCCAGCCAAACTGCTACAAAAAAAATAGCTGGGCATTGTGGTGGACGCCTGTAGTTTCAGCTACTTGGGAGGCTGAGGCAAAAGAATCACCTAAGCCCAAGAGCTGGAGGTTGCTGTGACCTGTGATGCTACAGCACTCTACTGAGGGCGACAAAGTGAGACTCTGTCTCTAAAAAAATAAAATAAAAAATGAGAGAAAGAAGGATACCACAGCAGACAAGCTAAATACTAAGTTTAGAGCAGTATATTAAAATTTCATTTTTGCCTAAAATCCACCAGCAGATGAGTGAAGTAGCGGGCCACTGGTTATAAAGGACCAAACTTTTTCCAAGGCCCAAACGGTCAATCCCGATCTGCCCTACAGTGCCTATGCAAGCCACCTCAGCCCACACACAGGACAGCAGGCACTGCAGCAGCCAACATCCTTGGTGCAGAGTAATTCAGAGTCTCTTCTGGTCAGAGGTTGGGAACACACTTTGGCTTTTTCTATCCCAAACAATGTATAGTAACATTTACACCCAAATACAATGGCAAGTCTAGAGACTGGAGTAGGGCTCAGTATAGATCCTTAGCTTTGAGACCTATTTACTTAATCCAGTAAACACTCCTGAATACTGTGTGCCACCAGAGACAGAAAGATAAATAAGACAGGGTCCTAGGCAGGGAGGATGACCAGAGATGTTTCTTCCATTCTCTGGACCCTCAGTGCTTCCACTGCTCGTGTCACCACACTTATGAGCGTAGCATCTAGGGTGGCATCAAGGCTTACCTTGCAGACACTTAAGTAAAATGATGCAAAGGGACGGAGAGGAGGGGAGGGACCAGCAATGGAGCTCAGGGCAGACAACTCTCGCCACTGTCCTTACATCCCAGGCCCTCCAGCTCCACAAACAAAATGTTCTGTGTTCACATATTTCTCGTCTTCTTCCTTTAGCCCCAGCATTAATGGCAAAAAAGCCAATACTTCCTAAGTTAACTAACTAATAAAGAGGGAAGAGAACTGAGTACGACCTCTGCCCCTTGCCCACAAGCATGTGCATTACACTGAGCACAAACATCCCTGCACGGGGGTATGCTCAGCTACTCCAGAGACAGACGGCTCTTGAGGGCAAGGCTTGTGACCGATTGCTGTGTCTTATGCACAGAAAACCTAAAGGTAATGACTATTTTGGTAAATGCTAAAAGAAATCCCCACACACCTCCCTCCAAAAAACTTCTCTAGTTTTTTATCCTATGTAAAATACCATATCTTTACTAGGACGAAAAAAATAACTGTGACACTTCTACTAATAATATAATGTCTAAAATTCACATTCCTAGACATGCTCCCTGCCAATTTCCTAGGCTGAATGAATCATGAAAAAAAATTCACAAGATTATGCCCAGGTCTTCAGTTAAGAGCCATAAATCACTGAGTCTCATAAGCCACATGAGTGGCCAAAGACATATGGTGACCATGCAGAGAGTTAATATCCTGAACATAATCTTGTTATAATTTCCTAACCATATTATTGTGTTTCATTCATTAACATGATATGTGAAGTCCAAGTGTAATTATCAGCACATGGTCACAGCACAGAAACCTGCAGAACTGACCTCCTAAAGCACACACACGTGAATTGCTGCAGCTATCTCCCAAGCACAGAGTGACTTCTGACAATACCCTAGAACAGAGCAATTAATACAGAAATACAAAATTATTAGGAGGCTATGATTTTAGGTGTCAGTACACATTTTACTGTGACCACATTTCCTGGCTGTATTTGTTTGGTGGTATGGACCTGCCTGATTAAACTATTTCTACCTCCAGACAAAGAGATCTTACTATGTCTTCATTCAAATTCAACATATGAATCTAATGCTAAAAATATGCACAC
>NW_003852398.1:48160106-48169477 GCF_000181295.1 Otolemur garnettii
GATTCAAACCCGCCACCTTAGGTGTACGTGGCTGGCGCCTTAGCCACTTGAGCCACAGGCGCCAAGCCACCCATTTCTTTAAATGTTTTACAGAAGAACCAAACTTCAACTGTAGCCAGAAAAAAAGTAATTTTTAATAAATGCAATTGGCACGCCATCCTAACTAAAAACTTCCCACACTAATAAACAAAGTTAGCTTTCATTTCAAGTGAGCTTGAATTTCACCAGTCATATCAAGTAACCAGGTCTCACTGAATATCTTACCATTAAAAAAAAAAATCAGCTAGAAAGGATACATTTACATTCCTGTTAACAGTTTACAGCAAGACTAACAGACACAGCTTTAGTGATAAACTATGGCTGTACTTCTCCAACAAAGCTTAGTACACTGTCTGGGACACTTACCTACCACCCTCTCCTGACGCCTATAGGACTAACCTAAATGCAATTGGTTAACACTTTCTAAACCAGTCCTGACCATACCTTCCACCACCAGCAATACCATGTACTTCACTGTTTTAACAACCTTGGTTTTTTACCTACCACCAGTTTGATCTTGACTTAATGATCTTAATTACTTCAATCCTGGCTTTGGCACTGAACTACTTGGCTCTGGAACTCTGTCTGAACTTCACTTGGCCTCTGCACTACTCTTTGTTAGGATAGCCCAGTCTCCCGCCCCCTGGATTCCTTCTTATGGCTAGCTGTACTCTACTCCAGCTGTACTCTCTCCTGTCAACAAGACATGTACCCAGTGACAGAAGTGCTGGAAAAATGAATGCTTAATGGACCTCTTAGGGAGATGCATCATTACTACCTAATAACTGTACAGTATATTTTTCCAAAAGTCAAACCACATCTATAACATGCAGAAAATCATTCTGGGCCTAGTAAGTATACGATAACAGTAACTACTTGGAAATGAATTAGTAAACATATTACAACCATAAGCACTTGGCTGATAAGAGAAATAAAAATAAGACTGACCACTTAAACAGAGAACAAAGAATGAGTGTAAAATAAATCAATAAGTAAACTTACAGGAACATACTTAGAATATAATCTGCAGCTCATTACAGAACTGCATTAGTTAGGTAATGGTGAATTACTGTCCTTCTATTAATATTTTCTTGGTCAGTTTCTGTCAGCACCAATCACATTTCACTTCACAACTACTCTTACTTAAATACAAATAAATTATAGGGATGAAGGAAAAAACCATATAGCTCTTCACTTGCAGTGAGGTAGCAGAATAGAAATCATTCTACATAAAACTGTTACTTCTGATCATATCCGCAAAACAAGGATTTTCAAATCCTTCAAAACAGAGCCACTCTACAGAGAGAGCCAGGCCAATCGGGCCCAACTGTTTAAGATCTGTTCGTGTTTTATATGCCATAAGGTTCTCCAAACAGCTGGCTGGTGGCAGCTAAACACCACTCCACACTAATGCAGTTATTCAAGGGACTAACAAATAAACAGCTTCTAGAGATCTCTTGACATCCAGAGCTCAGAATCAACGTGCCCTTTATTATCTAGCCATGACCCAGACTTTCAGAGAACAAATAAACTTTATTTTGAATTTCAAGTAAAAGTTATTAATAAGCTCACGTAAAAACCTTATCCTAAAGCTAAACGTCCATAATAACAAGCTAAAACTGCATATTAAATATGAATTTGCTCCAACATTCTTTCCTCTTCAATACAGTCCTCAAATTATATTCCTTTCCAAAGGGAAAAGGAATGTGATCCACAATCTTACTCCTGAGGAAATTAATGAACTTCCCTGAAATCAAAATAAATATAATTTAAGACACAAAACTTCAATTTTGTTATTACAATTTATATTAACAAGAGTCTTCTCTGACACATGAAAAAAAGACTAAGATGCTTTTGCACAAACTCCAAAGTTGCACAGGATGGTTTCTAGTGACAATAAAAGTTGGCTACTCATTGAATAAACTGATCTGTCAACAAATTAACAACAACCTAATCAGACTCAGTCAAACCCCAACTGAAATCAGAGTAAAAGTAGGAAAAACAATTTGGTTCTGGACCACAGAAACATTTCTTTGAACAAAAGGTCAACGTGATTATAAGTAGGCATTAGAGTGTAGAAAAGACTTTTACATATTTACATCCTATAAAAACAAGCAAGCTATGTATATTTAAAAAGCCAACAACCATTCCTTTGTCACTTACCAGGCACTAATCTGGGTGACTGAAAACCGGAGGTGAACAATACCGAGGCCCTGCCCTTCTGAAGGCACCCTTTAGTGGGGAAGGTCACACAATAAACAAACACATATATGTCAGGGGGCAACTGGTACTTTGAAGAAAAATAAATCAGAATAAGGAGTACAGAAGAAGGGAGAGATGATAATTTTTGTAGTATGGTTGGATAGAGACTAATTTTATGTCTGTAATTACCACCAACAGCTGTTTGTTCACAAAAGAAAAACCATTTTCCAAACCTATACTGGTATGATTTGTGATTTCACCGCTCCTGTATAAATTACATGTAACCCAACCTTATGGAGAAAGAGCCTCCCACAAAAACGATAACTAAGTCAATAATTATCTTGCGGAAGCCTCAGAGTAATAGGAAACGCGTGCGGCACGAGGAAGCAAAATCAGGCACTAGCCTGTCCACAAGGAGATTCCACTCTCATAAGGGCATCGAGCAATCATACAAAACTGTCTCAACAAATCAAACTTGTCAGAAACCTCCCTGACAAGTTCTGGGAGAGAGAAGAAAGTACACAGTGCTTCAGGAACACACGGTGTGACCGCTGGGAAAACATGACGCATTCAACACGTGCCTCCACTCTAACATCCCCTTCAGAAACCCCACTAAAAACAGCGAAGGCACAAACTCACATTGAAAAACACTGAAGAGAAAGCAACAAAATTTTGGAAGCTGGAAAGCAGATGGTAACAACTAACTTAGCCAATCCAGGAGTGCTGAGTCCTAAGCCAGACACAGGGATACCTGAAAAGCAACCTAATTTATAATGACTGCAGCCGCCACTGGCAGCAAGAGATAGAGGGGGCACTCTGGAAGTAGCAGAACTAGTTAAAAATATCCTATTTAAGAAGCAAAGTAGACTTCCACTCTAATCCACCTTTTGGCCCAATGGCCCCTCATCCACCACAGCAGAAGACAAAAGGTTTTCTCTGAGGACCTAGTAATAACCCAGCACAACCAAAAGCAGCAGTTCCATATTTTAAAAAATAGAGGAATTCAATGAACTCTGACAGAATGCTGAAATTCCCAGCCCCCTAAACATACAATATACTACAAAGCCATTTCACCTACAATGAAGCTTGGTCAAGAAGCTCCACTCATCGGCAGCACCCACAGCTCAATGGGTAGGGCCACATATACCGAGGCTGGTGGGTTCAAACCCAGCCTGGGCCTGCAATAACAACAATGACAACTGCAACAAAAAAAGAGCCAAGCATTCTGGTGGGTGCCTGTAGTCCCAGCTATTTGGGAGGCTGAGACAAGAGAATCGGTTGAGCCCAAGAGTTTGAGGTTGCTGTGAGCTGTGACACCACAACATTCTACCCAGGGTGACAGCTTGAGACTCTGTCTCAAAATAAAAAGAAGCTCCACTCATGCACAGGGCTTGCAAAGATTTTCAGAACCCAACTTAATAAGAATTTAAGTGTTAAAGACTGTTTTGTCTATTCTTGGCTATTCTGGTTCCCATGCATTTCTATATGAATTTTAGGGTCAGCTTATCAATTTCTTCAAAAAAAAGGCTGCCCTAATTTGATGAAGATTGTGTTGAATTTATAGGTAAATTTGGGAAGAACCTTCATCCTAACAACATTACATCTTCTAATCAATGAACAAAAGATGCCTTTGCATTCACATGGGTCTCTTTAATCTCTTTTAACAATGTCCTACAGTTTCTAGCACACAAGTCTTATACTTCATCTGTAAAATGTATTCATAAGTAATTTCTTCTTTTTAATCCTACTATACATGAAATTGTCTTAATTTCATTTTTGAATTGTTCAATTTTGATTGATTTTTTTGCAAGTTTTTTTTTTTTTTTTTTTGGCCAGGGCTGGATTTGAACCCTCCACCTCCGGCATATGGGGCCTGCGCCTTACCCCTTTGAGCCACAGGTGCCGCCCCAGGATTGATTTTTTTATATCGCTCTTGCATCATGAAAGGTACACATGGTTATCAGCTGAACATGGTTATCAGCTGTGAGATTTTCTCTATTTAAGATCAAGTCATCAGCAAAGACATAATTTGGTTTCTTCCTTTCCAATCTAAATGCCTTTTTTCTTTCTTGCCCAATCACTCTAAAACTTCCAGTACATTACTGAATAAAAGTGGTAAGAGTGGACATCTTTTTCTCATACCAAATCTTAGAGGGAAAATCTTTGATCTTTACCAGTTAAGTATGATATAAACTTAAGTTTTTCATAGATATTCTCTAGCAGAAATTCCCTTTTTTTTTTTTTTTTTTTTTGAGACAGAGCCTCAAGCTGTCCCCTTGGGTAGAGTGCTGTGGCATTACAGCTCACAGCAACCTCCAACTCCTGGGCTCAAGCGAGTCTCCTGCCTCCGCCTCCCAAGTAGCTGGGACCACAGGCACCCGCCACAGCGCCCGGCTATTTTTTGGTTGCAGCCGTCATTGTTGTTTGGTGGGTCCGGGCTGGGAATTCGAACCCGCCACCTTAGGTGTACGTGGCTGGTGCCTTAGCCGGTTGAGCTATAGGCGCCGAGCCCAGAAATTCCCTTTTATCCCTAGTTTGAATATTTTTATCATGAAATGAAGGAATACTTTGTGAAATGCTTTACTGCATCTACTGAGATGGTTATATGGTTCCTACCCTTCATTTTCATTTTATTTTCTTTTAGAGACAGGGTTTCACTCTGTCACCCAGGCTAAGTACAGTGGCATGATCCCAATTCACTGCAACCTCAAACTCCTGGGCTCAAGTAATCCTCATGCCTCCCCCTCTCAAATAGCTAGGACTATAGGTGCATGCCACTATGCCCGGCTAATATGTTTTATTTTTCATAGAGACAGGATCTCGCTATATTGCCCAGGTTGGTCTCAAACTCCTGGCCACAAGTGACTCTCCTGCCTCAGCCTCCCAAGTCCTGTGATTACAGGGATGGGCCACCCCACCAGGCCCCTTTCATTCTATTATTATGATTTATCACACTGACTTTCACAAACTGAGTCAACTCTGCATTCATAACACAATGGTGTATAATCCTTTTTATGTTTGTAGATGTGATATGGTAGCATTTTGTTGGAAATTTGGGGGCCTATATTTATATAAGATATTAATCTGCGAAATTTTTCAGGAATAGCATTCCAATATCCATTTCCAGCTTGCTGGCTGTTATGAGGCAGTTGTTTCTAAAGCAACAGCAGTGGTACCTTCCTGGTCCTAAATTAAAAAAAATTTTTTTTTCCGACAGTCTTATTGTGTCGCCTTCAGTAGAGTGCTATCATGTCACAGCTCATAACAACCTCAAACTCTTGAGCTTAAGCGATTCTCTTGCCTCAGTCTCCCTAGTAGCTGGGACTACAGGTACCTGCCATGATGCCCTGCTATTTTTTTGTTTGTTTGTTTGTTTGTCTGTTTAGCAGGCTCAGGCTGGGTTCCAACCCACCAGCCACGGTGCATGTGGCCCAGTGCCCTGTTTGAGCTACAGGTACTGAGCCCTAAATCAAACTATTAATATATTGTTTAAATTTAGTGGTTCTAGGCTTAGCGCCCATAGCACAGTGGTTATGGCGCCAGCCACACACACCAAGGCTGGCAGGTTCGAGCCCAGCCAGGCCAGCTAAACAACAACTGCAATAAAAAATAGCCAGGTACTGTGGGGGTGCCCATAGTCCCAGCCTTAGGAGGCTGAGGCAAGAGAATCACTTAAGCCCAAGAGTTTGAGGTTGCTGTGAGCTGAGACGCCGTGGCACTGTACCCAGGGTGACATACTGAGACTCTGTCTCAAAAAAAAAACAAAAACAATGGCTAGGTGCCTATAGCTCTAGAAGCTAAGGTGCCAGACACATATACACCAGAGCTGTGGGTTCCTGGGCCTGCCAAACAACAATAACAACTACAACCAAAAAATAGCCGGGCATTGTATCAGGCACCTATAGTCCCAGCTACTTAGGAGGCTGAGGCAAGAGAATCAATCACTTAAGCCCAGGAGCTGGAGGTTGCTGTGAACTGTGATCCCCTGGTGTACTCTACCCAGGGCGACAGCTTGAGGTTCTGTCTCAAAATAAAAAAAAATTTAGTGGTTCTAGCAGTGACCTCAGATGTAAAAGGTCCCAAAGGTCAATCCATTGCTCTAGGCATCATTCCTGCTCCCCCAGCCCTCTAACGTTTTCTTCTAACCTCTTACACTCTTTCTATACTGCTTCCCTTAAAATGTCTAGGTTTCTGTTCCCTGACAAAGACCTAAACAGAAAGAAAGAGAAATTCACTTAAAACAAAAAGGGGCTCTAAAAGAAATGACTTCTGAAAAGGGCAAGTACAGCATTTGTGAAATTTAAACGAGAACAAAATGCTGTGAAGAAATATTAAGAAAGCTATTGAAAATGTAAAATATGATTGCAATAACTGGAAGGTAAAATTAAGAACATCTTTTAGGGGCAGTGCCTGTGGCTCAGAGGGGTCGGGCGGTGGCCCATATGCTGGAGGTGGTGGGTTCAAACCCAGCCCCGGCCAAAAACTGCAAAAAAAAAAAAAAAAAAAAAAAGAAAGAACATCTTTTAGTAGAGAAAAAATATTAAAAAAAAAAAAAAGGTTAAGAAAACCAGACGATCAATGTAAAAGGTCTAGCATTTAAATAACAGGAGTCTCAGAAAGTAATAAAAAAGGAGAAAATCATCAATAAAATAATTCAAAAACATTTCCAAGAACTAGAGGACATAAATTTCTAGACAAAAAAAAAAAAAAATAGTAAGTTCCCAAAAATGACCAAGACAATGGATGAAAAGAGATCCCATACCAAGAAGCATTCTCGCGAAACTTCAGAACTGAAACAAAAGAAGATCCCTCAAGCTTTTAAATTTTTCATTTATTAGTACTTCTACAGTATCAATGAAAGATAGAAAACTATAGCACTACCTGCCGTCAAACTCCCAAGGAAGTATCTTTTACAACCAGAATGCTATACCCAAACTATCAACGCTTACACAGTGCCACTGGACTGGGAAAGAGCACCAGGCTCCAAAGGTGATTCTTTAATAAAATAAAACTAATAGAAAGTCTAATGTTAAATAACTTTATATTTTAACCATTGGCATAGAGTCCTGTATATAACTATACAAAACTAAGTGGGGACTCAGCACCACCACAGTAGCTGCGGAGCCACCCATATGCAAAGAGGCTGGTGGGTTCAAGCCCAGGCCAGGCCAGCTAAGCAACAATGACAACTGCAACAACAAAAAAAAGGGTGCCTGTAGTCCCAGCTACTTGAGACGCTGAGGCCAGAGAATCGCTTAAGCCCAAGAGTTTGAGGTTGCTGTGAGCTGTGACGCCACCACACTCTAGTGAGACTGTCTAAAAAAAAAAAAAAAAAAACTAAGTGGGGGAAAATACCATTTTTACAGATGATCAAAAGGTAGGATAAGGAAGAAAAACTAAGCATAGAATACTATTGCGTTCTGGTTGATATTGTTTGTATTACATAAGTTTGAATTGCATATGTTTATATCATATTCATAAGTTTCTGCTACAATGTAATGCAAATGTTTCTGAAAACTCTCGCATTCTGAACATTTTAAAAACAGAGCAAATGTAAAAAATAATGTCAGAATAGACCACTCAAAACCTACACAGCTCTGAAACCAGAGCACCAGCAATAACATAAACAATAATTAGTCACAAGAGATACCTGGACAGGCCAGGCAATTTGTTGTGGATAGACGTGCCCCAAGAGATGCTTTCAGCTGCATAAAAACAGTAGAAACAGAGTTTGCAGGAATTGAGACAAGAGATAGGAACAGAGGTCTGTCACCAGAGTAAGACTGGCTACAGTAGCAAGGCTAGACATGCACCTCCCTGGGGGAGAGAACCCGGGCACAGGCATTTAATGTTCTTAAAATAAAATTGAAAGCAGAGTAGATGGCTTTCTTTCTTTCCCTCTGATTACTATACTCTTGCTACCCTGACTTCGCTTTACTAGCAAAACATACATGTATCAATGCAGCTTCCAATTATCTATATGTTATCATTTCTCTATTCGACCAGTCACATGTGAGCTAATTGGTATTACGGAAGCATCTGCACTGAGTTAATACTTTAAACACCAAAAAACTGGTCTAAACTAAAATGTAACATACGTCAACTGAAAAAATAAGGGCAAAAATATGTGTTGTGAAGACAATAAAGTGAAAGCTCGATTCCTCATCATCCCCACTGCAAAGTCAGCAATGTCCCACAGTCATTTAGATACATACAGAGATAAATACCAAAGGAGCACTGAAAATAGTTGAAGGTCATCTTTTTCACGAGGAATCTTAGAGAACTTAAATTACACATACACACTGCTTGTTAGTCATAGGGATTTTTTCAAAGCACATCTTAGAAAAATCTGATGTAGAGAAGTCAGAGAAGCCTTCCCCAAGGAAAGGAACATTGAGTGGAGACCTGAGGAATGAGTACAGACTAACCCAATGATGAGAGGCCAGACAAAGGAAATCTACACGCCACAGCCCATCTTAGAAGAAGGATGATAAAGGCCCAAGGACAGGAGTTCATGTTTAGAAGGAAGTAAGCAAGTTCAAGTGTGGTACTAGATGAAGCTGGAGAGTCAAGACAGGCTTGAACTTAGAAAAGAACTTCTAGGTAGGTTGATCTGGGCATATCTGTTCTAATTTGTCCAGATTCTGTTTATGTCAGGTGTCCCTGAATAATTATTAATAGCTCTCTCTTCAGACACAAAAGTACCCTGATTTGGGTAGCAAATTATATGTTCACCCTACTGTTAGGTAATATTAAGGATTTCAGTCTTTATCTTAGGAGCTACTAAACTGTTTTACGCTAATCAGGTGAAATTACCACATGTTTAGTACAGAATCTTGGAAGACTAAGTGTCCGGTCCCCTAACCAATGTTTTATTTTATCAACACAGAGTAAGAACCGACTTTAAATCAACCTTTAAGAATGTCTCCTTTTCACCACCAACATTCTTGAACAAGTATTCTATCTAAACTCACAGTCTCTTTCTGGCCAGTGACTTTGACTTCCACTAACATAAGGCTATCTCCACAGTCAATAATCATCTTTAAGACACCAAAGGATGGCTCGGCGCCTGTGGCTCAAGTGGCTAAGGCGCCAGCCACATACACCTAAGGTGGCGGGTTTGAATCCCC
>NW_003852398.1:48169605-48175061 GCF_000181295.1 Otolemur garnettii
CCCAGGAGTTGGAGGTTGCTGTGAGCGTGATGCCATGGCACTCTACCCAGGGGAATAGCTTGAGGTTCCGTCTCAAAAAAAAAAAAAAAAAAAAAGACACCAAAGGTAATTTTTACTTTTTAGGGTTATCAAACTGAAAAAAAAATCTCCTGTTCTATGACTCAACTCTCTTCACCCACTATCTCCACTGTGGGCACTCATTCCTCTACCCAGTCCTCATAAGTAGGCATTGTCCATGTCTCCGAGTACTCAAATTGCCATCTGACATCTCCAACTGAAAGTCCAACACACACCACTCACTCACCACTGACCCTGAGCAGGGTCCTCCAAACCTATTCCTCACCCAGTCACGTCGGTTAAAAGCAACACTATCTTCCTGGTCCTCACGCGTGGAAAGAGACACCCTAGACTCCTTGTTCTTATGGTCAGGATCTCTTCAATCTACCTTCTCGCCTCCCTCACTGCCTACCTCAGTTACTTCCAAAATGTCCTTATTAAGTGTTATTACCTCTACTCTTGTTCAAGAATGTTGGTGGTGAAAAGGAGACATTCTTAAAGGCGGATTTAAAGTCAGCATAGCCAGACTGACCATGTTACCCTTCTGCCTGGAATTCTTGATGCTCCTCCTTACCTAAAGTGTAATCCTCCCTACCCCTTTGTATGGCTCTAGTATTATGAATTATGTGACATTTCAGCACAACTCCCTCTCCTAACATTTTTCTGTTTAGAACTAGATTCCTACTTACCTCCCAATACATGGCTCAGACAACACTCTCCTGATTCCCCTGGGAAGTCTGTCAAAATTTCACAAGATCCGGGAGGCGCCTGCGACTCAGTGAGTCAGGCACCAGCCCCATATACCAAGGGTGGCGGGTTCGAACCCAGCCCCAGCCAAACTGCAACCAAAAAAAATAGCCGGGTGTTGTGGCGGGCGCCTATAGTCCCAGCTAGTCAGGAGGCTGAGGCAAGAGACTCACCTAAGCCCAAGAGCTAGAGGTTGCTGTGAGCTATAATGCCACAGCACTTAACCAAGGGCAACAGAGTGAGACTCTGTCTCTAAAAAAGAAAAAAAAAATTCACGAGATCCGTTTCTCCATATTACTAAACATTCTGTCACAGCAGTTAGCATGTTTGAGTGTATTATTACGTTTACAGCATTACAATTCTATAGTGCCACTTGGTCTTCCCCACTAGACTGCAAGTAACTTGACAATGGGGACTGAGTATCTCCTCTCTATTCCCAGCACGTGGTTCAAGACCATAGTTACCTGTTCCACAAAATGGTTTGGAAAAAACATGAAAGAGCATTTCTGTCATGAATAGTCAAGATTTGGAGGTTTTAACTTCTTTTAAGTTATTAAGGCATGGAGTACGGTGGGAAAGGAGGTTTATAAAAAAGAACAAAAGATAAAAGGTCTCTTTAAGTAATTCACCTTCAAACAGGTGGGGTTTTTTGGTTTGTTTTTTGGCAGTTTTTGACCGGGGCTGGGTATGGGGCCATATGCATATGGGGCCTGCACCCTACTCCTTTGAGCCATAGGTGCCGCCCCTCAAACAGCTGTTTCAATTACTGTACCACCACCCCTCCAACCAATCCCAAATTACCTCCCTGGAGGCTATGAACTATCAACATGAAAACACACATCTAGTACCATTTCCAAAAGTAGCACCCAAAGGGATCTAAAAATCAACTCCCCTTTGTAAGGTTTCAGGTCCCCAGCAGAGAGGACAGTGAGCTGAGAGCCTGCCTCCCCTCCACAAGTCAGAATACCTGCAGAGCAACACTACAGTTCAAAATTAGCTGGTTAGATCAGATGATCCAGGAAAGGTGCTATAATTCTATAACCATCCATAAATCAAATGAAGTGGAGGCAAAAAAGCAAATTTAAAAAGGATGGAGTAAGTAGATTACCTAAGGAAAGCCTACTTTATCACCTAGGTCTATACCAAAACTATCAGAAGAAACCTAAAATTATGTCTGACCAGAGTGCTATCTTTTCACTCCTCTACAACTAATGAGCATAACAGTAAAAATGAAGTAGAACTAGGTTATTAAGTATGAACTATCCAATTTCCTTAAGGACTCAATTTGACAGTTGACATCTCTGACATTTCACTTTGACAATTCTTGCTTTATTTTTATTGTGAAGATACAGCCTCATTCTTTCAAATATATGTTTTGGCTTGTGATCATCTTTTGAAATTTTTTTAAAGTAATTTTTGTGGTATATTGAATAAGTTAAAATTTCGTGTTATTTTTGGATATGAGTTCCATAGTGGAACTAATGCAACACAGACAGATCAAACTATCAATGAAGTGTGGAAGGATGTAGCTAATGAATGCACAGTATACTTCAATGGTTTGAGAAGTTCTGTTCTGGCGATTTTAAATTGAAAATGAGCACAGGTGAGCTGAGACCAAGGCGGATGATGATGAGCTGAAAGCTGTAGTGGAAGAGAATCCATCTGGATCTACATGTGAATTAGCAGCAAGGCTGGACATTACTGTTACTGTTCTGACAATACTGGACCATTTGAAAGTAATCAGCAAGGTAAAGAAGCTGGATGGGCAGGATCTGCATGAACCAGCCTCATAACAGACATCAACTTGAAGCTTGACTTTCTTTGTTGTCATGACACAAAGGGTAACCAGTTATACACCATATTGTTGCATGAGATGAGAAATGGATTTTCTCTGATAAATGCAAGCATCTAGCACAATGGTTACATAAAGAGCCAAAACACAGCCCAAAACCAAATATTCATCAATAAAAGGGTAATGGGGCAGCGCCTGTGGCTCAAAGGAGTAGGGCGCCAGCTCCATATACCAGAGGTGGAGGGTTCAAACCCAGCCCAAGCCAAAAACAAAAAAAGGGTAATGGTGTCTGTTTGGTGGCCCAGCGCTGGTACTATCCACTTCATGAAACCTGGTCAACCAATTATAGCAGATATCTACTGCAACCATCTGGATGACATGATGAGGAAGGAAGCTTGCTATTAAGGAGCTGAGACTGGTCCACAGAGACAGGCCAATCCTCTCACAAGACAACACTCTACCACAAAAAAACGCTGCTCCAACTATAAAAGCTGAACTTGGAATTCCATTTTCTGTTATCGACCGTACTAAGTGACTACCTCTTCCAGGCTTTGGACCTCTTCTTACAAGGGAAAGTATTCAATTCTCAACAAGCTGTGGGAAAATGCCTTTTGCATCACCATTTGCACTCCAAGCTTCTTTGCTGCTGGCACACACAAGCCACCATTGAGATGGCAAAACTGTGTCAACAGTTCGGGTGCATACTTTGATTAACTATACTGCTTGCTTCCTGTTTGAAATATAATGAATTAAACTTTTTATTCTAAATCAGACATTTCATATTTAATGACCTAATAGAAATTGTTATATTCCTCCGACAAGGAAATGGATACTCATCCACTGCTGGTGGTATCATTTTTAAATTGCACATGAACTTTATGGACACCCTGTATTTAATCAGTAATTTAGGTGACATTTAACCAGTAATTTAACCAAAGGAAAAAACCTGATGTTGTCAGCAAGAGAAAAGGCTACTGGACAATCACAGCCTTCTACAGCCTCTAACAAATTGGTTAGAGTCAGTCACTGCAAAGCCTATTTCCTTGGTCAAAGTAAATTAAATGGCCAACAAAGGCTATCTTGACAGATCTTTAAAATGTGCTAAATGATGTTGTAACACACATTTAATGCCATGTAAAGATGTTCAAAAACAGGGTTGCAAGAGAAAAGGTTACCCATTAATATTTATCACAAACCCTTTTTTTTTTGGAGGCAGAGCCTCAAGCTGTCCCCCTGGGTAGAGTGCCGTGGCATCACAGCTCACAGCAACCTCCAACTCCTGGGCTCAAGTGAATCTCCTGCCTCAGCCTCCCAAGTAGCTGGGACTACAGGCACCTGCCACAATGCCCAGCTATTTTTTGGTTGCAGCCGTCATTGTTGTTTGGTGGGCCCGGGCTGGATTTGAACCCACCACCTTAGGTGTATGTGGCTGGTGCCTTAGACACTTGAGCCACAGGCGCCAAGCCACACAAACCCATTTTTTACCAACAACATGGATATCAATCTCCAGAGCCTTTATTGCTAAGAGAACTAAGAGCGATTTTAATTTTCTTCTCGGTATTTATCTGTGTTTTCTCATTTCCATGATGAACATTTCCTGTGTAACAAAAATTTAATTTTTAAAAAGTCTCCAAATGACAGCCACAGCATAATCTCCTTACCACAAAGGTACAATGAAAAAAAATAGGGCTAAAACTAATTAGGAGGCTCAGTGACCATAGCTCCCATAGCTTAGTGGTTAGGGCACCAGCCACATACACAGGGGTTGGAGGGTTCGAGCCCAGCCCAGGCCTGCTAAACAACAATGACAACAACAGCAACAAAATAATCAGGCATTGTGGCAGGATCCTGTAATCTCATCTATTTGGGAGGCTGAGGCAAGAGAATTGCTTAAGCCCAAGAGTTTGAGGTTGTTGTGAGCACTGGCACTCTACCCAGGGCAACATAGTGAAACTCTGTCTCAAAAACAAAAAACTCTAATTAGGAAACTTCCTTAGATCGTAAAAATAACTGGGAAAGTTAGTCGTACCAATTGACATTGGGAACTTTAAGTTGTACCAGTTGACAGTAGGGGCATGAAACAGATCTATACCGATGATGTAAAAGTCTAAAGATCCCTAATTCAGGTTATATCAGAGGTGATGTCACCTGGACAAGTGACAGAACAAACATAACCAGCAACTGAGAGAGGAAAAAGAAAAACTCAACATATTCTAAAAGTCCTCTATCTTTTACACTAGGTATTTACTTCCTTAAATCTGGATACACCAAAAGATTACCTAGTCTTAACCTCTGAGTAAAATAAACAGCTACAAAAGACACCCTGTTCTACCAAACAGCCTTTGGAAGCATGGGAAGAAAGGGTCATGACAGTTTAATTACTTAGGAACTGCTTCCTAGATTTTAACACGCTGATTTTGGTCCTTCCAACCTAATCCTTCGTCCCCTAAAAGTAAATATTTAACATGAAATTTTACAGTTATTTTCTTTTTAAATTTTTTTGCAACAGGGTCTTGCTCTGTTACCCAGGCTGGAGTGTAGTGGCATTATCACGGTTCACTAAAAGCTCCAACTCTTAGGGATTATCCTGCCTCAGCCTCCCAAGTAGTTAGAAGTAGAGGTGCACAGCACCACACCTCACTAATTTTTTTTTTAAATAGAGATAAGGGGCAACACCTGTGACTCAGTGAGTGGGATGCTGGCCCCACATACCAAGGGTGGCAGGTTCCAGCCTGGCCCCAGCCAAACTGCAACAAAAAAATGGCCAGGGCGTTGTGGCAAGCACCTGTGGTCCCCGCTGCTTGGGAGGCTAAGGCAGGCCTAGGCCCAGGAGCTGGAGGTTGCTGTGAGGTGAGATGCC
>NW_003852398.1:48175367-48179841 GCF_000181295.1 Otolemur garnettii
ACTCGCTTGAGCCCAGGAGTTGGAGGTTGCTGTGAGCCATGATGTCACAGCACTCAATCCAGGGGGGACAGCTTGAGGCTCTGTCTCAATAAATAAATAAATAAATAAAAGTATAAACTCACAATCTTTTATATGCAGTTTCCAAGTTGGAAAACCTACAACGTTTATCAACTCATTTGGTGGCAAAAACTGACCTGAACAGACGTAAGGCTGTCGGTGTATCTTCCCCCACTTCACTGTGACTATAAATACTTTTCCCTGCAGAAATGCTTCCTGATAGAAGGCTACTCCAGACCCAACAGGGGTTATCATATACAGTATGAGATTCACATTACTCTCTTAAAATTGCAATTGCTTTTACTTCTAAAGCACATCTGGCCACCAGGTTTTTACATAAAAGACTGTGAACCTATCTTGCTGAAGGGGCAAAAAATGTACAAATCTACTAAATCAAACTGTTCATCAATCTATTGAAGATTGATGAACATATTTAATTTCTGTTTTCCCACAGTTAATAGTAAATATCTGATATAAGTCATTTTTTCTTTACTTTTTGTTTACAGTGCTAACTGATGGCACTCATCACCATTCTTGGAAACTGTTCCCCCAAAAACCTTCCAATAGGGCGGCACCTGTGGCTCAAAGGAGTAGGGCATGGGCCCCATATGCCAGAGGTGGCGGGTTTAAACCCAGCCCCAGCCAAAAACTGCAAAAAACAAGAAGAAAAAAAAAACCTTCCAGCGAAACATAATTAAGCTTGCATTGACTCAGAGAAACTGTATCTTAGATCTGAGATCTCTTTTCCCGTGGATCCTGCATGGAAGCTATTGCCAAATTCTCTCCAGCAGAACTAAGTTTCTCTATGAATTCTTCTCTCTTTCAAGTCTATCTAGTGTGCTAAAGAACCAAAAAGAAACCAAGTAATTTTAGAATCTATAATTCTCTCAAGACTGATTTCTTAATCTAGAACTACCTAAATGATGATTATACTTAATTAAAAACACTCAGGCCTCAAATAAAAAAATTGAATACAGAAAATTATTTTTAAAACAAACACAAAAGCTAAATGGACCCAAACAGATAATAAAACATTTCTTCCTTTTAATCTTCAAAATTATACTCTAATTATTGCTAAAAAATAACTAACTTAGTAAAAGTGGGTTACTAAGCACAGGCCTTAGCCTCCCCACCAGACCCTGATAAAAAGGCAGTGAAATATACAACATGGAATAAACCCACCCCACCAAAATCAACAGAAAAGGGAATGTTAACAGATACTTCAACACATTTCTAGAATACGAGTTTAGATAAAAGTATGTATCACAAAACATGCACACAGGAGGTTCCAGGGCAAAGTGAGGCAAGCCTAACGTAGAGGGATTCAGGCGTCCTCAAACTACGGCCCGCTGGCCACCCACCTAGGACATTTATAGGCCCTACCTAGGACATTTATCCAGCCCACCGGGTGTTTCTGCCGCTGCTGCCTGTCCTGCTTAGCAGGCGACTCATCCCTGGGCCGCAGTCCAGTTGTCCAACAGGCTGAAGGACAGTGAATGGGCCACCTGTTTAAAAAGTTTGAGGACCCCTGGATTAACTGATGGAACAACTTGGCACTAGGCCCTCTGCAGAGCTTAACTACAAGCTCACCAACAAGTTGGTAATAGCACATTCCACTCAAAAACAAACAGGCAATAATACTCAAGCACTATCTAATCCTTCCTTTGCAAATGTAGACAAACTCTACATGACAAAAATCAGCAGTAAGGAAAAGAACAGGCAAGGTTGGCGCCTATAGCTCAGTGAGTAGGGCACCAGCCACATACACCGAAGCTGGCGGGTTCAAGCTCGGCCCGGGCCTGCTGAACAACAATAACAACTACAACCAAAAAATAGCCAGGTATTGTAGCGGACACCTGTAGTCTCAGCTACTCGGGAGGCTGAGGCAAGAGAATGGCTTAAGCCCCAGGGTTGGAGGCTGCTGTGAGCTGCAATGCCTACCTAGGGCGAGCGACATAGTGAGACAGACAGAAAGAAAGAGAGAACAGGTAGAGACTAAGAGAAGTTTAAAGAGAACACTAAAAGCTTTCAGGGAGGAAGAAAATCACCAACAAAAGAAAATAACTGGCATTACTAAGACGTTAAAAACCCTAGACGTCCGGGCGGCGCCTGTGGCTCAGTGAGTAGGGCACCGGCATCATATACCGAGAGATACGGGTTCAAACCTGGCCCCGGCCAAACCGTAGCAACAACAAAAATAGCCTGGTGTTGTGGCGGACACCTGTAGTCCCAGCTACTCGGGAGGCTGAGGCAAGAGAATCACCTAAGCCCAAGAGCTGGAGGTTGCTGTGAGCAGTGTGACGGTAGAGGGCAACAAAGTAAGACTGTCTTAAAAAAAAAAAAAAAAGCCCTAGATGTTGGGCAGCGCCAGCCCCATATACTGAGGGTGGAGAGTTCAAACCCTGCCCCAGCCAAACTGCAACAGCAAAAAAATAGCCAGGTGTTATAGCGGGCACCTGTAGTCCCAGCTACTCGGGAGGCTGAGGCAGGAAAATAGCCTAAGCCCAGGAGTTGGAGGCTGCTGTGAGCTGTGTGACTCCATAGCACTCTACCAAGGACAATAAAGTGAGACTGTGTCTCTACAAAAAAAAGAAAAGAAAAGAAACCTGGATGCCAGAAAATACTGGAGCAAAAACACTTTCCAGGTTCTGAAAATATGTTAAACTAGTATTCTATACCTAGCTTGACTGTTATCAAGTATGAGACACCCTTTATCTCCTGCCACCCTTTCTGAATAAGCTACTTAAGGATGTTCTCCGGCTCGGCGCCTGTAGCTCAAGTGGCTAAGGCACCAGCCACATACAACCTAAGGTGGCGGGTTCAAATCCCCAGCCTGGGCCCGCCAAACAACAATGATGGCTGCAACCAAAAAATGGCTGGGCGTTGTGGCAGGCGCCTGTAGTCCCAGCTACTTGGGAGGCTGAGGCAGGAGACTCGCTTGAGCCCAGGAGTTGGAGGTTGCTGTGAGCTGTGATGCCATGGCACTTTACCCAGGGGGATAGCTTGAGGCTCTGTCTCAAAAAAAAAAAAATAGCTCAATGGGCAGCGCCTATGGCTCAAAGGAGTAGGGCACTGGCCCCATAAACCGGAGATGGTGGGTTCAAACCTGGCCCCAGCCAAAAACTGCAAAAAAAAAAAAAGATGTTCTCCAATAAAATGAAGGAGGAAATGAAGGAAAAAGAAAATATCTGATCTGAGATAAAGTAGTCTTTAAACCAGGTAAATTTCAGGATGCCAGGGCAAAGCCTAGATAGAGCAGAGAACTCCAGAGAAGAAACTAAATCCATGTACTAGACATACCTTCAAAAAAGTTTACCGATTTCCCGAAGTTAAATTTTTCTTACAAGAAAAATAAAAGGCCAGTTAGAAACAAATGATACATGGAAAGTCACAATCCAAATACAAAGCAAACTAAAATTTTTTGAGCAACTGATGGTATGTTAGAAAAGAGAATCCATCTAGCCCCGATAATAAGAATACACACACAGTAGCACAAAACCTGAGAAAAAGATGATCCCAGAACACTACTTAATACATCAGAATATTTTCAAATGTCAACTCTTCAGACATGCCTTCCTTTTTTTTTTTTTTGTAGAGACAGAGTCTTATTATGTCCCCTCGGTAGAGTGGTGTGCCGTCACAGCTCACCAGCAACTCCTGGGCTTAGGTGATTCTCCTGCCTCAGCCTCCCGAGTAGCTGGGACTACAGGCGCCTGCCACAACGCCCGGCTCAGACATGCCTTCCTTAATCACACTATCCCTTCACCTAAGTATCTGCTACTACTTAAATTATATCACATACTTTATTTCATTGATTCTATTTAACACACACATTCTCACTTTTTAACCCTGCTAAGACCAGCACACATTTTACAATCCATACACTTACAAGTACTGTCAGCCAGGTGGCAGACTTGTTACTGTGTGAAAAACCTTCACACAGCATTCTAGGCTAACTCCTAGAAAGATTAAATTAATAAAAGCACCAGTACCAAAATGCTTCAGACCACACAAAGCATTTATTTGCTTGTAGGAATGTAACTCAGCATCACAGAACAGTCTTTTTTTTAATTATTTTTGTATCCTCTACACATAAAACAGTAACTTGTACATACACATACTTGATCTGTGTTACATTTTAACATCTCTGAAATCAGGATGAGTCCAACAGGATGGGCCCTCATGTTGCTAATAATAGCAACTCTTACAAGCAAATGGCATCTAAGATTTGAAGAAATCCAGCAGCAAAAAATTCGGAGAAAGATGAAATGTGAGTGATTGACCCCTTCCTCATTTCAAAGTGGATCCCAAGAGTTAGTAATTCCAAGAAACAGAAACATAAGCTCAGTATTATTTGAGTTAAGAATTAAATATTCGGCTCGACGCCTATAGCTCAACCGGCTAAGGCGCCAGCCAC